>NC_139000.1:13747317-14178459 GCF_964374135.1 Grampus griseus | reverse complement strand
GGAAGAAGCAGGACAGGCGTTCGGACCAATACCTGACTGCCCCCAGAGCCTGCCCTCTTCCCAAGGTGCTGTGAAGTTCCTTCCAGTGTCTCATCAAGTAACAGAGGGAGCCAGGATTCAAAGCCAGGTCTGTCCAACGCCCAAGACCACACTCATTTGCCCCATCCCCAGCCTCTCCCAGAGAACCTCGCGTGTTCAGGAGCCTGGCTCCACTTCTCTGCAGTGTCACTTCCCAAGACCACACTCATTTGCCCCACCCCCAGCCTCTCCCAGAGAACCTCGCGTGTTCAGGAGCCTGGCTACACTTCTCTGCAGTGTCACTTCCCAGGGGATTTTTCTCCTGGGTTTGCCACCCTTACACTCTGCGATCCTGAGATCCTCCATCCCTTGCCTTGGTCTATCCACCTTGATCACACTGCATCTTTCTACACAAGGACAACAGGAGCACCGCTCCCTCCTAGAAAACAAAAGAGGAGGAAAGAAAGGAAGAAAGGGGAAGGAAAAAAAATAGCGTGAGAAGGGGAGAGAATGGAGAAGGGGAAAGACAGCCCTCTTGCGCGCAAGGAAAGTTACAGATGAGGGCAATTACTCCCGAAACCCCTGTGCAGCCAGGCCCTTGGAGCGAGCATTCCCAGGTGCCTTGGAGGCCCTACGGTGCTAGGCGATGTAGGAGGTCGGCCACGTGCCCGGTGATCTATGACCAGGGCCCTGGTGATGCTCCCGCCTCGGGAAAGCTGTGTGATTTAAGGCCGCTCCCGAGATGCCAGCTGGCACGGAGCCAGCGTGGTCCGTGTTGTGTCTCGGATGGGGTATGAGCCCCGGGAGGAAGGAACCACCTCCAGTTCCCTGAATGGACCTGGGGGGAGGCAGGCAGACTCACTGTCTTCCAAGGCAGCCTCATGGTGTCTGGGGAAAAGGCCTCTTCATCCACCTGGAGGGATTTCCATTCTTGTGTTTCATGGCTCTGGGGTGGGTATTCACTGCTCCATGGATAAAATATTGGTAAACTCAAAGGCTCTTAGAGATGGGGGCAAGTTCAGAGAGCTGCTCAAAACCCCAATGAATCCAGACATCGTTTATTCATTCTGCAAACATGTGCTGAGCTACTAATATGTCTCATGCACTGTCTCTGAGTGCAGGAGCCACTGCGGTGAACAAGGCAGAAGTCGTTTTTGTCCTTGTGGTGCTGACTTTCTAGAAAGGAAGACACGTCACACAAGGAGGCCGGCAAGTCACATGGTGGCAGATAGTCTCAGGTTCATGAGAAGAACCACGAGAAGCTGAGAGGGCAGACGACAAGGACACCTATTTTAGGTGGACTGGTTAGGGAAGGCCACCCAAAGCATAGGCACTCAGCTGAGACGCGAAGGAAAAGACGGAGCCAGGGCTGCACCTGTCTACTCGTTTGCACAAAGGTACTCACTCCTCCCCATGCTGTGTATCCATGGGGTGAATTCTTGGGGGACGTAGCAATTCTAAGAGGTCCTTTTCTGACTGGCTCACCACTGCCTTATCAAGTGTCATCATTTTTCACCTAGACTACTCTCCTATGAGTCTAGTGAGACTAGTCTAACCCAGTACCTCCTGACTGGTCTTCAGCCCTCTAGCCTGGCCTTCTCCAATCCATCCCCCTCTGAGAACAGACAGCCACAGTGCTTTTCCTAACATGTAAATCTGACTTGGTCTCTCCTTTCCTTAAGAGCCTGTACCCTACACCCATGCAAACCCTCCAGCCTCAGGCCATCACCTCCAAGTTCACCAATGTTCCAGCCATAGTGAATATGGGATGTACTCTTTCAAATCACAGCTCCCTTCCAAGAAGGCATTTACCCCTTCCCCAGGACAACCCCATTCGTCTTTCAACATCAATCTCTAGTTCCTTCTCTTCCAGACCCTTATCTAATCCATCACCTGGATTAGACCCGCCACCTCTTTATCAGCCCAGGTAGTGATTTCCTGTTTATGTGGCTACCTCCCCAGCCAGAGTCTGAGCCCCTCGAAGGCAAGTAGAGGGTCTCTTTCCTCCACATCTCCACTGCCCAGTGAAGTTCCTGACACAAGGTACCAAGTGAGTGAACAAAATGAATGAATGAATATGTGAGTAACTAAATGTGTCATGAAGCTTCAGTTGACCTTCTCAAAGATGCTGATGGCTGTGATTAGCCCAGGGGAATGGCTGATAAGAAGGGAGGAAGCAGGACAGCCCCGTGGGCACGGACGGACGTGGAAAAGGAGAGTGGACCAGTTACCTATGCAGCACGACCCAGCCTGCCTACCTAGGAGTCCCAGAGGCATGTGAACAGATGCTCCGTGAAGCATGGGTTATGTCCAAGTGAAGACATTTCCCCCTTCCTCCACTCTCAGAGCCTTAACATGCAAAGGAGAATTGCCAATTTCCCAAAGTAGAAAAACAGAAGTTTTCTCAATCCTAACTCATTTATACTGGACATTTCTGAAATGAGCATCATCTTATGATTGATGTGCATAATTTTTTTCCTTTGGCTTCCAAAAGGCTGTTATTAAATCAATGATGTGTCATATGATTCATGGGCTCTTGGAATCAAGGAAATAGACACTAGGCATAGGGTTACTCTGTGTCTGCACCACCGGACCGTCCTGGTTTGTGGCTGTCGTCTCAGCGTAGTTATTAATCGTACCCTCCTTCACTCTCAACTGTTCCAGTTTGGATGAAAAATTACATGGTCACCCTAACGATCCAGCACTAAGAAAGGGCTGCCTTCAAGAGCACCATACTCAGCGCAAGATTAAGATGCTTTCTTTAAGGACCATCCGTCCTACAGTGTTGCACATTTTCTCCTACCCACCTGTCAAAACAAATGATCAAAAGTATTTCAAAGGTCCTTTACAACTCCATGACACAATTTTCTTTTTTTTTTTTTTGCAGTACGTGGGCCTCTCACTGCCGTGGCTTCTCCTGTTGCGGAGCAACAGGCTCCGGATGCGCAGGCTCAGCGGCCATGGCTCACGGGCCCAGCCGCTCCGCGGCATGTGGGATCCTCCCGGACTGGGGCACGAACCCGTGTCCCCTGCATCGGCAGGCGGACTCTCAACCGCTGCGCCACCAGGGAAGCCCTATGACACAATTTTCTTGATTCTCCCCTGGAAGGCATGTGATGATGACAAAATAACCAAGAGCCTTTCAGGCAACTCCTAAACAGTACTTCCAAACCCTTCCCCTGAACCATACACCCCTAAAGCCAGAGGAGCATAAAGTTGTGCCCCAAAGAGCCCCATAGGCACCACCCACTGCACCCTGCAAGAGGTTCTTTTGAATTGGGCGTTTTTAAATGAAACACATGGAATTTGCCATCTACATTACAGTCTATGAACGTTTATTTTTACTTGAGAAATTAGTTGCCAAAGTATAAAACTGAACTACCCCAAAGATGCTGTTTATTCTGGGGCTTTAGATACCCCCTGGCACATTTCTAAGAAATGCAATCCCAGAAGCCTTTGCTCTTATCCAATGGGAGCTGCTTGCTGAGAGGGAAGAGGGAAGTTTTCACGTGGGAACCCTGCACAGCAAGCGACCTGAACAGGAAGAAAACTAACACTGAGCAAGCAGGTATGATGAATCAGGCATCATTTCATCAAACCTCAGCTCTGCAGTGAGCATTATTATCCCCTTATTATAGATGTGAAAACACAGAGTCAGAGACACTAAGTAACTTATTTAAGGTCTCAACAAGGAGCACAGAGGAAATTTGAAATCCAGGTCCCTCGGATTCAAAGACAGGATTTCTCACAGCTCTGAGCATTCGCTCCCTTTCTCTTCTGGAGTTTATCAAAGTGCCCTTAGTACAAGATGTGTCTCCATCTCAGATTTCTCATCATCTTCACTGTCACTTTGAGTTTCTCTCTCTGGATTGATTTCCCAGGGCTCTCATGAGAGATTTGAAAAAAACAATTTTTTTAAGTGTCCATGTCTATTTGTAGCTCTAAAGCTAGTTTGTATTTAAGGAAGATTATTTTGTAAGATTTTTTTAAAAAGTTGCTGAAAATGTGGAAAACTACTATAGATAAAATGCATTTATTCTGAGATACGATCTGTTGGATTCTCTACTATCAAAGTAGGGAGAAAACAGGTGGTACTCCAGAAAAATACTCACAGATGGAAAATGTATAACTGGTAATTCACCAAAAACAACTGCAACCATGACTTTTAAAATATGACGCTGGTTTCTTTTTTGGGTCGATGCATACACTGGAAACTTTGGAACTCCCTGGATAATGAATGTTTGGCTAATTAGATGCTAAGTCCTGGCGGAAAGGCACGGATGGAAGAACGAGGCTCTTTAATGACTGTGAAATTTTAATCTATGTCCTCAGTGATTTGGGCTTGAATCATATTGAAGAAGAGCAATACAGTGCAGGAGGGGACACGTGAGCTAAACCAAACCTATTCCACGTAAAGCACATTCCTCTCCATAGGTCGCCTGTGCTACTGCCGTGAAAGCCTAAGAGGTTGATTGAGACCAAATCACCTCATTCCCAAAGCTACTCAAAGCTTTCTGTGTCTTCACTCAACAGTGAAGTGAAAGTATAAAACGCAGTGAAAGTATAAAACAGCCTGGGGCTTCCCTGGTGGGGCAGTGGTTGAGAGTCCGCCTGCCGATGCAAGGGACACGGGTTCCTGCCCTGGTCCGGGAAGATCCCACACGCCGCGGAGTGTCTGGGTCCGTGAGCCACGGCTGCTGAGCCTGCGTGTCCGGAGCCTGCACGTCTGGAGCATGTGCTCCTTAACGGGAGAGGCCACAACAGTGAGAGGCCCGCGTACCGGTTAAAAAAAAAAACAAAAAAAAACAAAAAACAGCCTGGATTGGCCTGGATTGGAATGGGTGCATTAATACTAATATAAGAATTGTTTTCCTGCCAGTAAACTCCTACTCATACTTCAAAACTCTATTCAAATATCCTTCCTGCAGGATACCACTCCCCAGGAAGTCATTCTCTCCCACTCAGTGCTCCCTCTGATCTTTATGTATCTCTTTTGAAGCTCCTATCTTGCCACGATGAATCGTTTTTATTGGTGACGTGGTTTCACCTTAGTAGACTCTGAGGTCCTCAGTGCCTGGCATCCAGAGTGCTTAGCACAGGGCTTGGAATACAGTAGCTACTCAATAAATGCTAAGTGATGAATGGGTAAATGGATAAGTAAAATAAAACAAGAATTGATGGGTACTAGAAACAGAACTGACACATTTGGATTGCTTTTCCTTCCACGAGAAAACTGTGTCCTTCAGAAAAAATCTTCAACGTGACTTAATTCTTCCATCAGATCCTTTCATTCATTCATTTATGCTAGAAAGAAAAAGAAAATTTCCCTGGGCATTCTCATTCTAGAATCTGTGGGGTTAAATTCAACTGAAAGATAAACCATCTTTTCCTCATGAGCCTCACACTCCTGTTAGTTTCTTCCCAAATGGAGGGTAGATCTGCCAAGATTGCCTTGCCATGGCAAGACCCTCTCCACAGCTATAGTAGACACTGTGATGTGCCTCCCATGTACCCCTCTGGGACCAAGGCACTCATGGCCCTAGCTTCCTCTGGGAGTGTGGGCTACTGGAGGCTCACAAAGCATCCTTCTCCAGGAATTGCCTTTAGCCAAAGCAAACTGCCTCACCCACAGTGATGTGCCCTCCCCAGGAGCAGCCCACTTCCATGAGGGGCCACAAAGATCTGGTCCCCTTACCTTGATTAAGAACAACTGTGGGGACTTCCCTCGTGGCACAGTGGTTAAGAATCCACCTGCCAATGCAGGGGACACGGGTTCGAGCCCTGGTCCAGGAAGATCCCACACGCTGCAGAGCAACTAAGCCTGTGCGCCACAACTACTGAACCTGCGCTCTAGAGCCCGCGAGCCACAACTACTGAACCCGCATGCCTAGAGCCCATGCTCTGCAGCAAGAGAAGCCACCACAATGAGAAGCCCGTGCACCACAATGAAGAGTAGCCCCCACTCGCTGCAACTAGAGAGAGCCCACGTGCAGCAACGAAGACCCAACACAGCCAAAAATAAATAAATTTATATTTTAAAAAAAGAACAACTCTGAAGGGCCATCTCAGCTCCAGAGGTTCCTACAGGATGAGCTGAGGTCTCTGCAATTCAAGTCCTCCCTCTGCCCAATCCTGCTTCTCTCTCTTTCTGCCAGGTGTCATTTCCAAGAGCTAAACTGAACAAATACCTTCTCATTGCAAAGCTCCTTCTCAGAGTCTGTCTCTAAGAAGCTTAACCTAAGACAGCTACACCCTCAGGTGGATTCATTTCCAGAAACTGTGGGTATCTTTTGTGGCAGATATAAGGTGTTCATGATGAGTTTGCTTGAGAACGTGTCAGTATCATTGCTGCCTCTTAAAAGAACCACAAAAGAAGGGCAGAGTTTTCTTTCAAGAGTCGTTTTTAAGTTATTAGCTATATTAAACATTTTTTTTCCTGAAAACCCTTTCATTCTTTTTTTGCCTTCTTTAAAATATGTTTTAAATATGTTTTAGGAATTAGAATTTTTGTTTACTTGTTCTTAGGTCTCACACACATACCACCAAAAAAAACAAACAAGTAACAAACAGGAACCCACACAGCTGCTTTTAAAATGTATAGAGCTGTTGGTGTCATATAACCTCACATCTATTACTACGTCTGTCATCAGAAAAGGACCGAATAAGTGATTACAGCAAGGTTACAGGATCCAAGGTTAATATACAAAAGTCAACTGCTTTCCTGTATACCAACAATGAACAAGCGGAATTTGAAAAATACAATACCATTTACATTAGCACCCCCAAAATTAAATACTTTAGGTATAAATCTAACAAAATACATGCATGATCTATATGAGAAAAACTGCAAAACTCTGATGAATGAAAGACTAAATAAATGGAGAGATAGTCAGTGTTTATGGGTAGGAAAACTCAGTATTGTTAAGATGTCAGTCCTTCCTAATTCGATATATATATTCGACACAATTCCAATCAAAATCCCAGCAAGTTATTTTTTTGGTTATCAACAAAATGATTCTTTAGTTTGTATAGAGGAGCAAGAGACCCAGAACAGCCAACACAATATTGAAAGAGAAGAACAAAGTTGGATGACTACCCAACTCCAAAACATACTATAAAGCTACAGTAATCAAAACAGAGTGGTATTGGTAAAAGAACAGACAAATCAGTGGAACAGAATAGAGAGCCCAGAAATAGAACCACATAAAAATAGCCAGCAAATCTATGACAAAGGATCAAAGGCAATACAATGAAGCAAAAATAGCCTTTTCAACAAACGGTGCTGGAACAACAGGACAGTAACATGAAAAAAAAAATGAATCTAGACACAGACCTTACACCCTTCACAAAAATTAACCCAGACCTAAATGTAAAAAACTATAAAACATCTAAAAGATAATATAGGAGAAATTCTAGATGCCTTGGGTGTGACAATGACTTTGTAGATATAACACCAAAGGCACAATCAATGAAAGACACAGTTGATATGCTGGACTTTTTTGCTCTGCAAAAGACAATGTCAAGAGAATGAGAAGACAAGTCACAGATTGCTCCATCCAAGTTCCTAGCCCACAAAATCATGGAGCACAGTAAAATGATTGTTTTACACCACTAACTTTTAGGATGGTTTGTTAATAGTGCTAGAAAATAAGGCAGCAATTAATGACCTTGTAAGCTACCAATTCCTTTCTCTTACCCACAACATTCATCACTAATCAATCATGCTATTTGTTAACCTGGAGAGAGCCTCAGAATCCTTCTCAACAGACCACTCCCAGACAACCACTGTTAAGAAATCAGAGTTAACACTCAAAATATAACCTAGTTACAGATTTAAATATATAAGTAAATCCATTTAAACAGTCTAGTTTGACCCTTTTATTTGTCAAAATATTTGAGAAGCCCTGATGCAAAGCCCTCTCTTCCTGCCTGCATCATTTGAGAGTAAGGTTGGAGATGCACTGACAGATGCCCCTTCTTTCAGTTTCATGTCTTTTTTTTTAACTTTTTATTTTATATTGGAATGTAGTTGATTAACAATGTTGTGTTAGTTTCAGGTGTACAGCAAGGCAATTCAGTTATACATATACATGTATCTGTTCTTTTTCAAATTCTTTTCCCATTTAGGTTGTTACAGAATATTGAGCAGAGTTCCCTGTGCTATACAGTAGGTCCTTGTTTGTTATGCATTTTAAATATAGCAGTGTGTAGTACATGTCAATCCCAAACTCCCTAACTATCCCTTCCCCCCCACCCCCCGTCCTTCCTCCCTGGTAACCATACGTTTGTTCTCTAAGTCTGTGAGTCTGCTTCTGTTTTGTAAATAAGTTCATTTGATGATACAAATGATACAAATGAACTCAGCTTCATGTCTTGTTCATTGTATACACTTGACCTTGGCTGGCCCGCTTTGTGTGATCCCTCCCTGAAGTCTTTGCAGCCACAGTTCCCTCTGCTCTGTTGCACCCCTCACCCCACCTTGCCATCACCTACTTGTTCTCCAGTTTCATCTCAAACATCACTTTCTCAAGGAAGCCCACTCCAAATAGGATTTGGTCCAATGGTGATTCCCTCTCATACCATCCTGAACTTTACTTTAATGGCATTTATCACAATTTTAATTAAATTATCATTTGTCTAATTAGCTGTTTAATATCTGTATCCCCCAATAAACTCTAAGCTCCATGAAGACAGGGGCTGCATCTCTTTTGATCTCCACACTATATGGTTAATGCTATTTAATGTTTACTGAGTGAGTGAATGAGAGCAAGCTGGAAGTGTTTAACCAGAAGGGCTTACTCAGTCATTTGCTCCAGCCTCAGGATCTTCCTTTCCTTCCCTAAGGATCATATATCTAGTCATCCCCCTTCCCCCCACATCTCCAGTCACCTACACACCTGCACTTCCCTGCATCACCCTTGTGACTAACTGGCCTTTAAGTTCAAACATGTTCCCCTTCCTAGGAGAACTCTATTCAGCGTAGTGGCTGTTTCTCAGCCGCCGGAACTGATGATTGCATTGTATGGGGATGAATGCAAACACACATTTGTGTAATGACAGGTTAATATCTTCATCTTTTACTCAGAGCCTCAGCTAATTAATAGTCGATTAGAAAATGTTTCAGAATAATAATAAATTATCCAAAATGTAGGTTCAGCCAGGAACCAATGACTTTCTTGCTGCCTTTTTGGGGGAACTGGTCATTGGGTTGGCACTGTAAATAACTAAGTGGTCACCCAGAAGACCATGGGGTGGGTTTGGCCCAGGCACCTAATTAATGTCACGATTCTGGCTCATACTGGGTTCATAGGCATTAAGAGGCCAGACTTCTGACTTTTTGGGCTTTGGGAGCTTCTTACTTCAGGCAGTGACTGCAGTATGGGAGATAATCAATAAATATTTGCATTATTAGTGAATTACTTAATTGTGCCAAGAGCTTCTGACCTGGTCTCTTAGTCTTCAGCCATGTCCCCACCATCATTCTCCAGCTTGCGACATCAGTGATCACTCCAAGCCACAACACTGACTGCATCATTCCACTGTATATAGTCTTCTGTGGCTCCCTGTTGCCCTTGGAACAAAGTGAGAGATCTTCAGGGCTGCACCCAGGGAACCCAGGCACCACTTCCAGAGGCTGCCTCCTCCCTACCCACAGCCTCCTCTCTCATTCTCCCCACTCACCAGGGCCTCCAACCAGTGTGAACAGCATGCAGTACTCCAGGCCTGCTAGGCTAATTCCTGCCACTGAACCCTTGCACTGCATCCCGCCAGCCCAGAACTGCTTCCTTCTTCTGTCCAACTCCTATTCATCTGTTAAGACTGAGCCCAGATACTGATCCGTCAGGAACCCACCTTTATAACAGCCTTCCCTCCCTCTGGAAGAGGCTTAGACACCCATCCTCTGGGTCCCACAGCCCCATGCTTCCCCCAAGAAAGCAGTGAGCACACGGGACCCTAAATGCCTGTTTGCTTGTCTGTCTCCTCCACAGACCTGGAAGTTCGTTGGGACCTGGGCCTGTGTCTGCAAGAGAAGGATAATAACTCCTACTTTGCAGGGTGGCCATGAGGATTAAAGGAGACGATGTACACAGTTGCCTAGCAATGTTCCTGGCACCTAGCAGGTCTTAATCTGTGTTGAACAGGTAAATGAATGGATAAAGATCGTACAGCTGGATGTGAGTCAGGGCTCCCGGAAGAAAAAACTAGAAGATTTTTCATTCAGAAGACAGGATTTAAGTGGTATTGACAAACCAGATGTCTGCCCCTGGAGGTGAGACAGCAGGCTTTATTATTCTTTTAGAACCAAATCCCCCTTGCATAGCAATTATTTTATAACATCCCCTTTACTATGATGAACCAGTATAGTATATACACTAGTATAGGTAGGTATACTACCTGTAGGTTATAGTATAACCTACCTATATAATTTTTAAAATTACTATAATATATTTTAAAGACAATGATATAGTATATTTTGAAGACAAAGAAAAGGAGATAATAAAATAATACATATTTCAATAAATAATTGCTCACACGTGGCTTCAGGGAAGACACATAAATCTGTAAGATGTCTGTACCTCTTTCTAAAAAGCAGGTTGGGATTTAACAGACTTAAGACAATATTCAACTGAATACTGTTGACATTTTTTCTCCATATTTGACATTTTGAAGTAAGGGCTAAATAAGCCCCTTTCTATATTTATAACTAAAAATACAGACTGAGACATGGGGGAATGTATCGGTGTCTTAAGTTCAGCAGTGGCCCTGCCATCCACAGTATAATTTTCTGAAATGGTGAACAACTCTTGGTAAAGTTTTGAACAAAACAAAGTACAGTCTACCCTTGATTTACCCAGCAGTTGCATTCCTGGAAACTTCAGTGTATATGATAGATATGAGAGATAATTCTAGATATATAAAACTATAAACAGATTTTTCATTTACATGAGATGTGAAAATTGCTCAGAAAGATGCAAGTGGATTCTTTGTAATGTGGAACTTTCTGGTGCAGGCAATATACTGTGCAAATCTGGTCTCCACCCACTAATTGCTTATAGTTTCCCCAGACAACCAAAAACACCCGCATAAATACCCAAAATACCCTGCAGGGGGCAGCACTGCTCCCTTTGAGAATCACCACACCCCCAAAACTGGCTGAACCCAGGATCCCATCAGCCTGGATAGGACCCTCGGGGACTCAGCCCTGTTCCCACTCTCCTGGTGGAAAGCTCAGTCCAGACCTCCCAAGAAGGGAAGCCTCAGAGGAGGTTACGGAGCATGCGAGCTTGTACATGCAACAGTGACCTGGGTACACTGTCCAGCTGAGGCTGCCTCCAAGGATAATGTTTGTAGATGGGGGTGTGAGCAAGAGGGACCCACACACCCCTAACGGCCCCCAACTGCTGCTACTCACACTGTGCCCAGGGGCACAGCCAAACCAGACTGGGGGTGGTCTTCCTGCCCAGGCTGAATCCAACTGAGCTCAGCCACCCGCTCATTACAGCCGAATCCGTAGTGTGGAGGAAACCAAGGTTTCTAATCTCAACTCTGCTGCTGACTCGCTGTGTGACCCTGATGAGACGCTTGACTTCTCTGGGCCTTATTTCCCCCTCCGTCGTGAGAGTTAGACAAAATTCTCTTTTTTGCCTTGAAAGTTTTTTTTACAAGGGAAGATAAATCAACACAGGAGGAAAATGCTGAAGTGGCTCCTGGAAGCCCATCCCTAGTAAAACTGAGGTCAGTACCCTTTAAGGAATAAAATGAGCCATTTTATAATTAGCACATTAATTGCTTGTGCACTGATGACCCAGTGATTAGTGCACTAAAAGAGAAGTTTAAGCTGGACTGAGAGGAATAGGGTAGGCAAGAGCCTCAGAGGACTTAACACGCTGAAAGCCAAGAGGCATAACATTGGAAAGACAAAATGAGGCCTGGTATCAAGAGCTTTGAATGCCAGGCTTAAAGAAGCTTGTAGGTGGTAAACCCAGATGTCAAACCCAAGTGTGTCTGACTCATTCATTCATTCATTCACTCATTCATCCCACAAGTCTGTTTTGAGAGCATTCTGCCTGCCCAGTACCCAGGGAATGAATGGAGCAGACAAGCTCTCTGCTCCCCAGAAGTTCACATTTTCACGACAAAAGACAGAAAATACACAAGCAAATTAACACATTCACGAGATGATTCCAAATAGCAAGAAGCAATAAGAAAATCGAAGCAGATAAAGAGAGTAGCTGAAGTGGAGAAAAGCGGGGGAGCTAATTCCAAAAGTGGGTCTAAGGAAGGCTGAGACCTAAAAAAGAAGAAAAAAATTAATCATGCAAAGATCCGTAGGCACAGCATACCAAGCAGAGGGACCTTTCAGAGCACTGGCCTAGAGATGGGAAGAGAGAGAAGATGGGACTCTGAAGGGGCGTGGTACGAGGTGAGGTCAGAGGAAAGCAAAAGCACATAGTTCACGGTCTCATGGACCAGGATAGAGTTTGGATTTTATTCTAAGAGCAATAAGAAGCCACTGGAGGATTTTTTATATTTTTAAAAGATGATCTGATTTACTCTTTGTTGTTGTTTTTGTCAGGAAGATTCAATTTATCTTTTTTATAAGGGATTTTTTTTATTGGCGTATAATTGCTTTACAATGTTGTGTTAGTTTCCGCTGTACAATGAAGTGAATCACCTATATGTATACATATATCCCCTCCCTCTTGGACCTCCCTCCCACCCCCCCATCCCACCCATCTAGGTCATCACAGAGCACCGAGCTGAGCACCCTATGCTTTATAGCAGGTTCCCACTAGCTATCTATTTTACACATGGTAGCGTATATATGTCAATCCTAATCTCCCAATTCGTCCCACCCTCCCCTTCCCCCTCTGTGTCCACATGTCCGTTCTCTATGTCTGCATCTCTATTCCTGCCCTGGAAGTAGGTTCATCTGTTCATTTTTCTAGAGTCCCCATATCTGTGTTAATATACGATATTTGTTTTTCTCTCTCTGACTTAACTTCACTCTGTATGACAGACTCTAGGTCCATCCACATCTCTACAAAGGACCAAATTTCGTTCCTTTTTATGGCTGAGTAGTATTCCATTGTATATGTGTACCACATCTTCTTTATCCATTCATCTGTTGATGGACATTTAGGTTGTTTCCATGTCCTGGCTATCGTAAATAGTGCTACAATGAACATTGGGGTACATGTGTCTTTCTGAATTATGCTTTTTAAATATCACTCAGGATGCTCTGGGGAGAGTAGACCATAAGTTAGAAAAAGGCTGGGAGGCTGAGAGATCAGTAAAGAGGCCACTGTAGCTGTCCAAGAGGAGGAAGAAATGGCTTAGGCTGGGATTCTAGCAATGAGACCAGTAGGTGGGTTGGGATATTTTGGATATAGCACCAACAGGACTTGCCCATGGACTGTGCAGAGAGGTGAGGGGAAAGCAGAGCTCCTTAGATGGCCCCAGAGGTGTGTGGTGCCCTGAGTGGTGTCCGATGGTCTTCACACCTGATTACATCCTTTGCGGGACTGGGGGTTCATCCTCCACAGCAGCAGATTCTGGACACGATGGAAAATGCCTTCCCAGACTGTGTTGCATTTTCTCTTCCTGGAACATCCACCCCACTTTAGTTCTAATTCTCCCCTCTGAAAGCACAAAAAGGAGAATCGATTCCTTTTCCTCCGAATTCCCTCCAAAGACTTTGAGACTTCATCCGCCTCCTGCCTCTTCTTGTTCCAAGAAATGAGCACTTTCTCTTGGGCGGCCAGAGGAGGGACTTCCACAAGCTGGCCCTTACTGGTCTTCCTGCTTCTTTCATCTCCTCTCTCAGTGTCCTCTCCTCCCTCATATTCCCATCCCCCATCCATTCATTGAGCGCACACACACACACACACACACACACACACACACACACACACTGATCTCCACGATGGGAGGGTTGATAATCTCATTTCGAACTCATCTCTATCTGCCCCCTTAGTGTCTGCCCAGCCACTGAAGTTTTCAGAAGGAAAAATCGAGGAATGAAACCCATTGTTTCTGAGCTGATTACAGAGCAGCGACTCACACGGCTTTCCAAATCCCGGCTCTAAGAGGGGTTGTGCTAAGCCCCCAGCTGATAGCATCTCAGAAGGGAATCTGAGATCAAGAGGTTGGCATTGGATCATGGGGTCCTCTCCTCCCACTCCTCAAATTTTTTGGATGGGTTGAGAAGATGCTTTTCTTCCCCTAACGGGTTTATCTCAGCCTGTCAGTTTCAGGTGTGAATCACCCACTTAAAGAGTATTTCCAGGCAGTTACATCTCCTTTCCCATCAAACCCTAGAGAAATTAACAAAGGGTAATGGACTTAAGAAGCCCCCAATGCCAAGACCTGAAGGTTGACAAAGAGGCTCCAGAGCTACCCACCTCTTTCCCTATTTTCTCCCCTCTCAGTAGTTGATTTTATTAGCTGAAAAGCCCTATTTAGCCAGACTGCAGTTCCTATTTTAGGGCCTACCAGGATTCCCCCAGGGAAGATCACCAGTGAGAGAAAAGGGCTTTTTGAAGATTACATATGAGCAAAAAGAGAGAGCCTTTGAACACTGATGGAGATTCTGGGCTTCAAACTCCAGCTAGGGCTCCAGATCTCACGGAAAAATAAATGGGCAAAAGGGAAAGAGATAAAGGGAGGAGGTAACCGTTACAAGAACTAGAGGAATTCAGATATTGCAGGAGTGCAAAGAAAACTGAGAATCAGGAGTGCTGGTGATTTATCCAGGCTTTGTGACCTTGGGTAAGTCAGTATACCTCTCTGAGCCTTTTTCATTCAACACATGCTGGTTGATAAATGCTTTGGGCTAAGTGCTGTGCTGGGTAATGGAGATTCCAAGGCAACCAGATGCTCTCCAGGAGCTCACAGTTCTGTGGGGCAGCCAGGAGAAAGGATAATTGTAGCATAATGTGACAAGGGTCTCCCCATCTACAAAACCAGCAGCTTTTATAGATGGAAAATAATAACAAAGATGGCAATAACTAATATCTGCTGAGCTCCAAGTCCTCCTGGACACATGGAGACTCCCCTGACCTCCCACTGCCATGGACAGAGCTCTGGGGCACCTGGCAAGGTCCCCCTCCCTTCCTCCCACTTCCTTCCAGCCCTCAGAGCTCAGATACACCACTGCTATCTGCCCCGAGGCCCCCAAATCTAATACCATCATACGCTCTATCTTGGTCCACATCAGGAATCCCCCACATCCCTGGGTTCCTAGAGCATCCCCCCTCCTCAGGACCCTTAAACCCACTGGGCTCTACATCCCTACCCAAACCTATGCCCTCTGCAGTTGCCTCTATCCTAACAATAAACTTCTGCAAACATTCACCTTCTAGCTCCAAGTGAGATCTGATCTCCCCAGGGACACTCTTTCCCTGGAGCCCGTTTTCTCTCCCACAGTCCTGCCACTCACATTGCTCCTTCCTACTCTTCACTGCCGCTTCCAGAGCAGTGCCTCCTCCCGGAGAGCCTCCAGCTCTAAAGCTTATCCCCTCATATGAGAGCACCCTCCTTTTTGTGACCTGCAGGTCACTATCCCTGACTCCCTAAAGGCTTTACCTCCTGGTTCACTGGCGCTCTTTCCTACACAGACTTAGTTTCAGTATCCATGGAAGTGCTCTTCTCAACAACCTGCTCTGTCATTCTCTGTCTCCCTCTCATGCAAAAGTCACACCTCGGTCACTCCCTGCTGTGCTTACACCGTGTCCCTTATCATGGCCAATAACAGTTCTCACTCCATAACCTCAGTTTCAAGAATCCCATTCTCTAGGCTCTGCTTACTCTGAGGTCACTGATTCTTCTACCTCACTAGGTTCTAAAGTCCATTGATGCTGCCACCTTTTCACTGCACTTCACCTCGTATGTCCACACTTTGCTCTTTGCCCAACTAAGAAGTCATGGTCAATCATCACCATCTCCATCATCATCACCACCACCACCACCATCATCATCACCATCACCATCATCTCACCATGACCATCATCACCGTCACCACCACCACCACCACCATCATCATCACCATCACCATCATCTCACCATGACCATCATCACCGTCACCACCACCACCACCACCATCATCATCACCATCACCATCATCTCACCATGACCATCATCACCGTCACCACCATCACCACCACCACCATCATCACCATCATTCATCATCATCTGCT
Organism: Grampus griseus; assembly: GCF_964374135.1. Classification (NCBI taxonomy): domain Eukaryota; kingdom Metazoa; phylum Chordata; class Mammalia; order Artiodactyla; family Delphinidae; genus Grampus; species Grampus griseus. The sequence goes on along the minus strand of NC_139000.1, from coordinate 14,162,242 downwards.
TGCATTACCCTTGTGGCAGGTAGTACATTCTAAAAACTGACTGCAACGACACCTCCCATCTCACATGTACTTCTTTTTTTTTTTCTTAACATCTTTATTGGAGTATAATTGCTTTACAATGGTGTGTTGGTTTCTGCTGTATAACAAAGTGAATCAGCTATACATATACTTATATCCCCATATCTCCTCCCTCTTGTGTCTCCCTCCCACCCTCCCTATCTCACCCCTCTAGGTGGTCACAAAGCACCAAGATGATCTCCCTATGCTATGCAGCTGCTTCCCACTAGCTATCTATTTTACATTTGGTAGTGTATATGTGTCCATGCCACTCTCTCACTTCGTCCCAGCTTACCCTTCCCCCTCCCCGTGTCCTCAAGTCCATTCTCCACCTCTGCGTCTTTATTCCTGTCCTCCCCTAGGTTATTCAGAACCTTTTTTTTTTTTAGATTCCATATATATGTGTTAGCATACGGTATTTGTTTTTCTCTTTCTGACTTACTTCACTCTGTATGACAGACTCTAGGTCCATCCACCTCACTACAAATATCTCAATTTCGTTTCTTTTTATGGCTGAGTAATATTCCATTGTATATATGTGCCACATCTTCTTTATCCATTCATCTGTCGATGGACACTTAGGTTGCTTCCATGTCCTGGCTATTGTAAATAGAGCTGCAATGAACATTGTGGTACATGACTCTTTTTGAATTATGGTTTTCTCAGGGCATATGCCCAGTGGGATTGCTGGATCATATGGTAGTTCTATTTTTAGTTTTTTAAGGAACCTCCATACTGTTCTCCATAGTGGCTGTATCAATTTACATTCCCACCAACAGTGCAAGAGGGTTCCCTTTTCTCCACACCCTCTCCAGCATTTATTGTTTGTAGATTTTTTGATGTTGGCCGTTCTGACTGGTGTGAACTGATACTTCATTGCAGTTTTGAGTTGCATTTCTCTAATGATTAGTGATGTTGAGCATCCTTTCATGTGTTTGTTGGCAATCTGTATATCTTCTTTGGAGAAACGTCTATTTAGGTCTTCTGCCTATTTTTGGATTGGGTTGTTTGTTTTTTTAATATTGAGCTGCATGAGCTGCTTGTAAATTTTGGAGGTTAATCCTTTGTCAGTTGCTTCATTTGCAAATATTTTCTCCCATTCTGAGGGTTGTCTTTTCGTCTTGTTTATGGTTTCCTTTGCTGTGCAAAAGCTTTGAAGTTTCATTAGGTTCCATTTGTTTATTTTTGTTTTTATTTCCATTTCTCTAGGAGATGGGTCAAAGAGGATCTTGCTGTGCTTTATGTCATAGAGTGTTCTGCCTATGTTTTCCTCTAAGAGTTTGATAGTGTCCAGTCTTAAATTTAGGTCTCTAATCCATTTTGAGTTTATTTTTGTGTATGGTGTTAGGGAGTGTTCTAATTTCATTCTTTTACATGTAGCTGTCCAGTTTTCCCAGCACCACTTATTGAAAAGGCTGCCTCTTCTCCATTATATATTCTTGCCTCCTTTGTCAAATATAAGGTGACCATATGTGTGTGGGTTTACCTCTGGGTTTCTATCCTGTTCCATTGATCTATATTTCCATTTTTGTGCCAGTACCATATTGTCTTGAGTACTGTAGCTTTGTAGTATAATCTGAAGTCTGGAAGCCTGATTCCTCCAGCTCCATTTTTTCACATGTACTTCTTATGTTTCCTCTCCTTGAATCTGCATGGTGCAATGACTATGGCGGAAGAAATGCCAAGGCTAAGGCATAAAAGCGAGAGAGCTTCCGCCTTGTTTTTCTGGGACACTCACTCTTGGGGCCCAGCCACCATGCCACAAGAGGTCCATGTGGAAAAGAACTAAGGCCCTTCGCCCAGTTCCAGCTGAGCTCATGGATGACAGACAGCACCGGTTTGCCAGCCATGTGAATCACCATCTCTATTAGTTCCCTGGGTTGCTATAACAAATTACCACAAACCGGGTGGCTTAAAATAATAGAAATTTATTTGCTCACAGTTCTGGAGGCTAGAAGTCCAAAGTCAAGGTGTCAAAAGGACTAAACTCCTTTGGAAGCTCTAGGGGAGAATCCATTCTTTGCCTCTTCCAGTGCCTGAAGTTTGAGGCGTCCTTTGGCGTGTAGCTGCATCACTGCCTCTGTCTCTTCTGTATGTCAAATCTCCCTCTGTTTCTCTCTTACAAGCACACTTGTAATTGCATTTAGGACCCATGCAAGATAACCTCCCAGTCTCAAGATTCTTAACTTAATCACATATGCAAAGACCACTATTCCAAATAAGGTAACATTTACATGTTCCAGGAACAAGGTCCTGATATCTTTAAAGGGCTATTATCTGTCTACTACACGCTCTTAAAAGTGGGTCCTCCATTCCCCAGTAAAACCACCCCAGCTGAGCAGAGACAAGCTGTCCCCACCAAAGCCCTGCCAAAAATGGAAGATTCACTAAAAAAATGAACGATTATTGTTGTTTTAAGCCTCTAAGTACTGGGGTGGTTTGTTACACAGCAACAGATAACTGTTACAACCCTCAACCGCCTTATTTGTTTCTTGCTTCATTACTCTTGCTGGTTTAGTCCAACTCTTCACCTGCTTTCAACCTGGACCTGGCAGCTGAATGTGATAAGAGGGAAGCACACAACCCTGCTGACTCTGCCTACTCTGAATCCACAGCCACTAAGCTCAGGTGGGCCCTTGGGGCTGCCCAGCCATCCAACTACATTTCCCTAATAAGAATCACTCTCTTAAACGCTATTTCACTCCTTCTTTCAACTTAAACCTTCACTGCTTCCTCCCCAGCCTTAGTCTCAGTTGATGTCTTTGATTCCTATTTCACTAAGACAATGGAAGTGATCAGAAAAGAACTACCACAAGTTCCTCCATTACATCCATCAACCGTGTCCACCCATGGTCACTGATTTCCCTCCTGCTACTTTGGATGACCTCCCAGGTTCCAGCCACAACTCATGTTCACGAATCCAGTCCCCAAGGACACCACTCATTCTCCCCCTTCTTCTGCATCATCACTTCTGCCTCTGCCTATATAATTCCCATCAATGTTAGACATGTTTTATTTCTCCCATTTTCTCTAGCTACCAACATTCCTCCTCACCTTTAAAATAAAAGAATGGTTCATACTCACGTCTCTAATGCCTTTCCTCCCATTCTCTGTTGAATCAAATCAGACTTTCCACCCAACATTTTACTGAAAACAGCTCTTATCAAGGTCATCCAATGTTGCCAAATCCTAAGTCCTTGTCAGTCTTGATCTTACTTAACCCATCAGCAACATATATGAGTTTCTTGGGGCTTCTATAACAAATTACCACAAACTAGGTGGCCTAAGGCAACAGAAAGTTTAGAAGCTAGACATCCAAAATCAAGGTGTTGGTAGTGTCATGTTACCTCTGAAGGTTCCAGGGAAGAGTCTTTCCTTGCCTCTTCCAGCTTCTGGTAACTACTGGCCTTCCTTGGCATTCCTAGGCTGGTAGCTGCATCACTCCAACCCCTCTACCTGCATTCATCCTCACATGGCCTTTTCCCCTCAGTGTGTCTCATGTGTCCTTTCTTCTTCTTGTAAGGACATCAGTCATCAGATGGAGGGCTGACCCTAATCCAGCCTGACCTCATCTCAACTTTGCTAATTACATCTGCAAAGACCATATCTCCAAATAAAGTCACATACAGAGGTTCCAGGTAGACATGAATCTGGGGGGGACACTAATCCACCCATAATAGCAACATATAGCACCGTTGATCATTCTTTCTTGGAAACACTTCTTTCTCTTTTCTTCCAGGACACCCCGCTCTCTGGGTTTTCCTCCCACTGCAGTGGCCACCCCTCTCAGTCTCCTTTGCTGGTTGCCCCTTATCTATCTGAGTGCCCCAAGCTTGGCCCTCGGAGGCCTTATCTTCTCTTCCCATGCTCCTTCCCTAGGTGACCTTGTCCAATTTCACGTCCTCAAATCCCACCTGGATACTGACAACTCCAATTTCCTACCTCTAGCCTCAACCTCTCTCCTGAACTCTAGACTCATTCACCCACCTTGTCTGTCTAAGGACCATCTCAAAATTAGTATGTTTGAAATCAAAAATCCTAATTCTTCTTCCATTCTAAAAAAAAAAAACTGTTACACCCACAGAATCTCTCATCTCACTCACTGGCATTCCTCAGGTCACAAAACTTAAAGTCATTCTTGATTCTTCTCCTCACATCTCACCTCCAAATGCAACAACAAATCCTGCTGACATCACCTTCAAAGTATATCCCATATTCAGCCACTTCCCACAACCCTATCATCCCAACCTGGTCCAACCCACCATCATCTTTTACAGCTGGGCTCAGAAAACCACAGCCCATCAGCCAAATCCAGCCTCCCATCTGTTTTTATAAATAAAGTTTTATGGAACAGTCACACCCATTTGCTTCCACGTTGTCTGTGGCCACTTGTTTACCTTCCAAAGGCAGGATGGAGTAATCGCAAGAAAGACTATGTGGCCCATGAAGCCGAATGTTTACTATCTGGTACTTTATTCAAAAAGCTTGCCAATCCCTGGCCTGGACTATTAGTCACATGTCTTCCTCTCTCCACCTCTGCCCACATTATAGTCGATTCTCAACCCAGCAGACAGAGCATCGCTTTTTAAACCTGAGTCAGCCCCAGCCACTTCCCTGCTTAGAATCCTTCCCTGCCCGCTCGTCTCACTCCTCCTGGCCCACCCGGCCCTGCAGCTCTAACCCCCAGCTACCTCTCTGCTCTTATCTCCGGCTGCTCTCTATCTTCAGTTTTTCCAGCCGCACCAGACGTGTTCCTGCTCCTAGAAAATTCTAGGCATGCTCCTACCTCCAGGGCTTTGCATTTTCTATTTTTCCTCCACTTCTCATAATCCTCACTAGGCTCCCCTTGCAATTCTCATGTCCTCAGGAGACCTTTCCTGTTCACCAGTGTGAAATAGCACCGTCCCCCCAAGCTCTCACTACCCACCTTCATCTGTTCTACTTCCATCCACAGTGTATCATCAGCTGATGCACACACTTTCTTTTACTTTATCTGATTATTTCTTGCCTTCCTGCGATCTGCCTTCTGCATGATACACATCATTTTATCCCAGGCACTTAGCTCAATGCCTGGAACATAGTAGGTGCTCCATAAAGATCTGTGGTGTGTGGGCTTCCCTGGTGGCGCAGTGGTTGAGAATCTGCCTGCTAACGCAGGGGACACGGGTTCGAGCCCTAGTCTGGGAGGATCCCACATGCCACGGAGCAACTAGGCCCGTGAGCCACAACTACTGAGCCTGTGCGTCTGGAGCCTGTGCTCCACAACAAGAGAGGCCGCGATAGTGAGAGGCCCGCGCACCACGATGAAGAGTGGCCCCCGCTTGCCACAACTAGAGAAAGCCCTTGCACAGAAATGAAGACCCAACACAGCAAAAATAAATTAATTAATTAATAAACTCCTACCCCCACCACCTAAAAAAAAAAAAAAAAAAACTAGAGAGCTCTCTCTCTCTTTAAAAAAAAAAAAAAGATTTGTGGTATGAGTAAAGGACTAAAAGAATGAACGCTCACTGCAGGTCAGTCCCTGTGCTAAGCTTTGTACACGCCTTAAATCACTACCCTCACAATAGCCTGCGAGATAAGCACCGAGGCAAAGATTCCGGAGACTCCTGGCCGGGGCTTGAAGTCAAGTGTGACACAAAAGCTCTCGGTGCTAACCATCTCTGCCTCCTAAAATCGTGCTGTTCTGTAAATTTTAAACGATATTTTCACCTGTGAGATCATAATGCTAGCAACCCAAGTGTCCAATGATGGATGAATGGATAAGCAAAATGTAGCACATACATGCAGTGGAAGATTATCAGCCTTAAAAAGGAGGAATATTTTGACACACCCTGTGACATGGACACACTGTGACATGGAACCTGGAGGACACGATACTCAATGAAATAAGCCAGACAGAAAAGGACAAATATTGTAAAATTCTATTTGTATGAAGTATCTAGACTCATCAAAATCAGAGACAGAAAGTAGAATGGTGGTTGCCAGCGACTGAGGGAAGCGGGGGGAAATAGGGAGTAATTATTTAATGGATAGAGGGTTTCGGTTTTGTAAGATGAAAAAGGTCTTGAGATGGATGGCGGTGATGGCTGCACAACAATGTGAATGTACTTAATGCCACTGAATTGTATGCTTTAAATGGTTCAGATGATCCATTTTCTGCAATGTCTATTTTACCACAATGTTAAAAAAAAAAAGAGAGATTGTAGTCTTCCTCATTGCAAACTGCCAAGTGGGTCTAATCTTTCAGTTTCCAAAAGAGGAATGTGAGGGTCAGAGGACAAAGCCAAGGCTATTGGAGGTAAGAACTTGAACCCAGGCTCCTCCAGCTTCTTGGTGGACAGAGTTCACTGCTTCTCCCCACGCTGCCTTCTCCAAAGGCAGCGGAAAGTTTTCACTGGATGTATTTACTACACTTTAAATGACAGGAAATTTCTTTTTTCCATTCCTCGGGTGGATTAGGAACTCCTGGAAACATCTTTCCTCCCTGCCCCGATCCAACCCTGAGCTGGAGTGGAACAAAGTGACCGCAAACACAGAAATTGTCTTGGAAGAGCCAGCAGGAGGGGAGGGTGCCATGGGAGATGTTCCTGTATTAGCATATGCAAATTAGCCAGGGTAAAGAAAACTGGGAAAGCTGCTATTTTATCATTTGTGGTAATTACAGTCATTTAGAGTGGTGAATCAATGGGCTCCTGAAGGTAAAAGCATCTCGGAAGGATAATGTGATGTGATTAAGAAGTTCTGATTAAGAACCGCTGTCATTTTCACTCAAAAAAATTGAGGAAAGAGACTGGGGTCAGAAGTGCAGCAACACGAGTCATAAAGGCGGGGACTTCAGCCTGCCAGGCCCTGTCCCCAGCGCTGAAGACACAGAGAGGAATAAGAATGTCCCTGCCTCTCGACATTCACAGAGGAAACACAACCATGGAGAATGACTATTCAAAGATACTGTGATAGACGTAGTGATCATGCATGTAAAGGAGTATAGAAGAAGGAATCATTAACTTTGTCTCAGAAGGAAAGAATGGGAAAGTTTCAAATAAAATGTGATATCTGTATAGGGTTTTGCAGTATCAATAGGAGTTTGTGACTGACAGCAGCCAAAGACAAGGGATTTGCAGGTGGAGGTAACAGTGTGTGAGAAGGGATAGAATAAAAGTGCATTTGGAGAACTCCAAGGGGAAAGTGGAGAGTGAAGGGTTGCAGCTTATGAAGCTCGAGACACTGACAAGGCCATTGTAGGGAGCTTGGGCATGACTCAGCTGCTGATGGGAGGATAAAGACGGGGCAGAAGAATGACCTGACCAGAACTGAATTTTAGGAAAACTTGGTGAAGGTAGCCAAAAAGTCAGTGCAATAAACCAGGAACGACGGTAGAGGGACGGCAGTGGAGGGACAGGAGTTTGGAGGCCAGATGAGATCAGAACAACTCCCTGACACGGAAGCAGGAGATTCAACCAACTGGGAACTTCACAGGTCACAACTGCAAGGGACCTTAACTACCATCTGACTCACCCCCCCATTTTACAGATGAGTAAACCGAGGCTCAGAGAGGTTAAGGCACCTGTTTGAGGTCTCAGCTAATAAGCAGTGGAGGAGGGGTTTGGCACCAGGACTCTCTGACTTCAAAGTCTGAGCTGTCTGCTGCTCCACAAACCTCTGGACACAAAGCAGAACAGTCATCCCAAGCCTGTGTCATCTGACTGGGGTGTCAGAGAGCTGACAGTGGATGCTACCTTCCATGTTGTTGTCACTGAGAGTGGCAAGCTCAGGGGAGACCTTGTGGTCAAGCCCCTCCAGGAGTGTCATGTGGTAGAGGGGGAGATTTTCTTCCCATGCATATCACAGGGAGTCCAGTCACTGCCCACCCCAGAGAAAGGAGGAACAATCTGACCTGCCCACCTTATGAGAGTGAGTTCCCCGTCCCTGTGGGTATGCCAGCCAAGGCTGAGCACCCACCTGCCTGGGATGCTCTAGAGAGGATGCCTGCACTCCAAGAGATTTTTAAGGTAGTTTTGAACTCTAAGGTTCTATGATCTCTGCGGGATGAGACACATACCGAAACAACACAAACACCCTTTAATGAGCTGTCGCTGAGGAATCATTTATTAATTCATTCCCAAGCAGAGTATTTTGGGAAACACTTTGGTTGGAGAAACACAGAAGGAGAGCAAGGACTCTTAGGGGTACCTAACACAGCTGGCCTTAAAGGATGAGCAGAGGATGTGTTCCAGCAGAGGAACAGAAAACGTTAAGGCCCAGAGGCAAGAGAGAGTGTGATGGTGCATCTGAAAGACCACAGAAGGTCAGCATGGCTGCAGGCAGCATGGGGCGAGTGGAGGACCTGGCAGAGATGAGGCTTCAGTCAGGGTCAGGGCCAGACTCTGCCTGGAGGGCCGTGGAGAGCCAATGACAGTCAAGCAGCAAAGTGATGGGCATTTTACAAAGTTCCCTCTGACGGCCATGTGGAGTCGATGTAATTCATTCCTTAAGACTATTTTAGATAAGAAGGAGAATAAAAGCCTTCCTTGGCTCCCAAACAGCAGTGTGGGCCCGGAAGGTTTCCATCACAGTCTAGGGCAGAGGTCTCCTCCCACATCAGGACCCCAGAACTCTCAGCAGCCATTCCAGTGCTGGGGGCCGCATCCCAGAGATGCCTGTGGCAGCCAGGGCTGCTGAGCCTTGGCCCGTGTGGCCCTCTGAACGCCAGCCCCTTGCACGATGCCTCGGCCCAGCCTCACCACTGACAGATGGAGCGTTTGTTGACGCTCCGGTGACAGCTTGAAAACTCATCTCCTCCCTCTGAGCCGGCCCATTCCACCTCGTCCTCCCATATGCCATCTCATTTTAAAACTAGCAGAACAACTCGGCTAGAGCAATTCCGACTTTTTCCATCTGTGCCGAGTTAATTAAGAGGGTAATGAGAGCTGGGAATGAACGAGGCCTGCGTTAATTCAAGGTATTATTAAGAGAGGCATTTCTAATATATATATATACATGTGTGCACAGAGCAAGGCCCAATGGGTTGGGTGTGCCCCCAGGTCAAGGGCGTCCACGGTGTCCGCGGTGGGAGGGTTCCGGGGAAGCAGGGAGATGGGAACCCCACTCGTATTCCCCACAAACACAGATTCATCACCTAGTCTGTGCCTGACTCAGTGAATACAGAGAGCTTCTCTTTATTACAGAATCACTCATCGATTACCTAACAGTTCCAGGTACATCAAAAAGTCACAGAACATACTGCATAGCACAGGGAACTCTACTTAATGCACTGTGGTGACCTAAATGGGAAGGAAATCCAAAAACGAAGAGATATATGCAGATGTGTAGCTGATTCATTTTGCTGTACGACAGAAACTAACACACCATTGTAAAGCAACTATACTCCAATAAAAATTAATTTAAAAAAAAGTCACAGAAGACCAACAGAATAAAAAGCTGAGACCAGAACCCAGGTCTTCTGACTCCCAGTCCAATGGGCCTACAAGCAAAAATAGCATTGAGAACAGAAACTAATGGATGAATAGCTAATGTTCATTGAGCATTTACTATGTGTCAGCCATCGTTCTAAGCACTGTGTTTGTGCATTATCTCATTTAATTCTCACAAAGACTCTAAGAGGCAGGTCCTATTGATATCATTCCCTTTTGCAGATGAGGAAACTGAGGCTCAGAGAGATTGAGAGACTCGCTGAAGATGCCACAATTAGGAAGCAGCACAGACAGAATTTTTATGATGCCAAAATCAAACTATCTTGCTAAGTAAGGCCAGCCCCCGGGATCAAGGAGACAGGTATTTGTGAAGTTTTAGGGGTGTAGAGAAGGGGGACCTAATCTGACCTTGTGTAAGCAGGTGAGAAGGGAGCCAAAGAAGGCTTACTGGAGGAGGGGACAATCAGGCAGACTCTGAAATGACTCAGATGCAGCCACTTTTTACTGAGTGTCCGCTGTGTGCTGAGCAATCCGCCAGCCATTTAAGGTCTCATTAAACCTGCCTAGCCCCGGGATGGAAGCATCAGTGTGACCAGTGGGGAAACTGACAATGTTCAGGAACAGGACCACCGTCCAGGGCCTTCCAGGTTATGAGTGAGGCAGGACGTGAACTCAGGTCATTCTGACTCTACTGCGTGCTGGGTCCTCAGCCCAGGATGGGAGCACATGAAGTGGAGTGAGATGCAGGGGGATGGGGGTATGCCCCAAGGACACCAAACCAAGAGAGAGCTGAGGGGCCCAGGGTCAAGAGCCCCTTCCCCATCCCAAGAGTCACGACACCTGGGTTCTAGTCTCTGGTGTCCCACCAGCCCAACCTAAGACCTCGGGCAGTCACTCAGCCGCCACATCTGTACCTTGGAACAACTAGACTAAAGACCCCTTCAGATCTAGGATTCGATGCTCTTGTCCACCCCCATCAGCCTGGCCTGGGACAGAGCCATCTCTTCTCACCTGAACCTGACCATGCACCAACTCAGGGGTAAACTCATGCTGTCTCTCCAGCCCAGCGGGTCAAGTTCACACACTGAGACCCACCTTCAAGGCCCTTCCCACTCCGTCCCCCAACCTCCCCTTCCCCTCTGACCCTCCCCCAATCCCATGCCCCTGCATGTCATCACCAGCCCCTCTGTTCCGTTCCACCCCTCGCCCTCCCCCTCCATGAAGCCAGAAATACGAGGGTCAATCTTGTCTCCTCCTCAACCCTGTGACCACTGACCGGTCACCATGTCCTGTAGATTGTCTCTGAAACACATCTCGTCTAACCCCCATTCCCCCGCAGCCGGTGGTTCCTCACTGCCACCATGTAGCCTAGACCACATCTCTTCCCTTGGCACTTTGCAACGCCCTCGTCCAGGGGCTCTCTCCCTCCCACCTTCCCCTCCAGGTCCCCCTCCACACCTCCTGAAACAAAAAAAATTGTTTGCACAAGTGTTATTTTATTATAGGAGACCGTCTAATTTACACATCAATACACATTTCAAGGAAAACATTGAGGCATCACAAAAGGATGCACAAATTAAAAATTTCAATGTGCAAAATTCAGCAAGGAAATGCACATGAAAACTTAGGTCTGGACCACGTGGTTATTCCTGTGCCACCGTAAAGGCAAAATAAAACTCCCAGAATCCCCAAATGGAAGAAGATCTTAAGAACGTAACAGAAGCATCTCCACACACTGGTTTCAATAGTCTGGTGCGTGCAAGACTCGGGGAGTGTTTGCTCTCTGCAAGGAGAGGAGGGAAGGTGTTTCACGTGACTGCCCTTTTGGACCTTCCGCTGCTCTACGGTGCCACTGATGGTCGGTTCGCATGAGCTTCTGAGGCCTGTCGGGATGCTCAGCTTCCCAGGGTACCGGATTGGTTTTTTTTTTTTCAATGATTACAACAAGTTTCCGACAATGGAATGGAATGCAAGGGAATGAACAGCAACCATTCTCATACCCATTAAGGAGGCTACTATCACAAAAGAAAAGACTAAGGATGGACAAGGATGTGGAGAAACTGGAACCCTGTGCATTGCTGGTGGGGGATGAAAAATGGCGCAGCTGCTGTGCGCCGATTCTTCAAAAAGTGAAAAATAGAATTACCAAATGATCCAGCAATTCCCCTTTAGGTATATATCCCAAAGAATTGAAAGCAGGGACTCAAACAGATATTTGTACACCCATGTGCATAGCAGCATGATTCACAAGAGCCAAAAGGTGGAAGCCGAGCGTCCACTGATGGATGGATAAAGAAAATGTGATATATACATAAAATGGAATATTATTTAGCCTTAAAAAGAAATGAAATTCTGACACACGCTACAACATGGATGAACCTTGAGGACATTATGCTAAGTGAAATAAGCCAGACACAAAAAGACAAATACTGTCTAACTCCACTTATATGAGGTACTTAAAATAGTTAGGTTCAGAGAGAGAGAAAGTAGACAGTGGTTGCTAGGGGCTGAGGGGGGAAAGGGGAGTGACTATCTAATGGAGAGAGAGTTTAAGTTCTGCAAGATGAAAAGAATGCTGGAGACGGATGGTGGTGATGACTGCACAACAGTATGGATGTACTTAATACCACAGAACTGTACACTTAAAAATAGTTTAAGTGGTACATTTTATGTTACGTCTATTTCGCCACAATTCAAAATTTTTTAAGTGTATCCCAAAAAGAGGCGGAGAGGATAGATGGCAAAAGATGAGGCTCTGATCACGGCAAAGGTTACAAGAACTGCTAGTGAAATAAGTTCTTTCTCCCTCATCAGGATCAGGAGTTGGGGAAGTCTGTGGTTGGTGTCGGGGGCAGCCCGGTGGGTGCAGCTGAGTGGAAAGAAGATGCTGACGAGCACATATGATGAGGTCATCCTCCTGCTCATGACCTCCCCTGGCTTCCCTGGCATCCCAAGACTCTCCTGAGCCCCTTTCCAGTCAAATCACTCCTGAATACAGGCAAACACGCCATTCTAAAGTCAAGCCCTACACTGCACACATTCTGCCGTATTATTCCTTCCGCCTGGAAGTTTCTTGCCTGTTGCTTGTTAAGACCTGATACATCCTTCTCTAGGAGGACTTCCCAAGTCCCATCCAGCTACTCCGAATGTCACACTCAGGCTATTTTCATGCCCTGAATCCTTGTTTTATAGCTTCCTGCTGGACGGAGTTTTCTAAGCACAGATGTCCCATGATAGAGTCATCCTGTATCCCCACCGGTGCCTACAACTGTGCTCTCCATACAGTAGATATACCCACTAAGCCTGGATTTGTCTCCATATAACCCAAAACTCAGAAGAACGGTAGGTTCAAAAGGAAGGACGTGCATCCTCTCTCAAGTCAAAGAAACAGGCATCAGGAACCCAGAGACCTTCTGTCTTTCTGCTCCACTTCTCTCAGTGTGGCTTCCCTTTGCAAATCCACCTCATCGTCATCCAGGGTGGCTGCTGGAATTCTGGCTACCATGCCCTGCAGGCAGGAGGGAGGAGAGCGCAGGAAAGGGTGATGTAAGGAATGGGCTCCCTGTAAGCGGTCTCCCTGAAGGCATCCCCTAATCTTCTGTTTAGATTTCACTGGGCATAACTTGGTCCCTCGGACACATCTTAAAAAGGACCCTGGTTGGAGCTTTGTGACCACCTAGAGGGGTGGGATAGGGAGTGTGGGAGACGCAAGAGGGAGGCGATATGGGGATGTATGTATACAGATAGCTGATTCACTTTGTTATAAAGCGGAAACTAACGCACCATTGTAAAGCAATTATACTCCAATAAAGATGTTAAAAAAAAAAGGACCCTGGGAAATATAATCTTTCAGATGGGCATACTTGCATCCCAAATAAGATTGGGATTCTGTTACAAAGAGGGGATGGGTTTTGGATGGAAACTAGCAAACTCTCCAACGGTAGACACTAACCCACAGTGAACAGCTGAGTGAGCCAGGGAACTAATGATTCCTGGGACCACCACGGGCCGAGCCTCTCGACAAAGCTTTGGTAAGACAAAGCTGGGCATTAATCTCTCCTCCAGGACTGCTGCACCTCTGCAAGACCCCAGCTCTATGGAATGATGACGTCACAAACATATATTTGGGGTCACCCATTTCACCCCGTCATCCACTTTCCTTTCATGGGAGACAAGACAAGAAGCAAGAAGTCACTTTGGAGACTGAAGGTTCTCCATTCAAATCCTGGGGACAGCATCTCCCAGCTTTAGGACCCACACAAGATGTTTCTCTAAACCTCAGTTTGCTTAACTGCAAAATGGGAATAATGTCCCATCGCCGAGAACTGTGGAGCCTGGCATCTCGTAGGCCTCCTTCCTGCTGTTCCTGCTCCTGCCCTGGTGCCGGCATCTCATTCTCTGAGATCTGGGGCTCAGCCGGCTGCCAGCCAGTCTCCGCCAAGAGGCTTGTAGTGAAAATCGGACGTAGTATGTATACAACACCTGTCCCAGACCTGGCACAGGATAGGGCTGGTGTGGAGGTGGGAACTGCGGCACCAGTGCGTGTTTCTCAAGAAGTATTTCCATTGTAGCTGGGAGGGGAAAACGCGTTTGAAACCAAAAGAAGTAACTGTCAAACGGTGTAACGCATCACTGTAGCAGAGTCAGCGAGATGCTGGAAAAGGGTCATTTGGTGGCTCCCCCCGAAGGACCCCATGAAAGCAGCCACCATGACAGCCACAGGGAAGGCCACCTGGCCTTTCCAGACTAACCTCCCTCCCAGACTGCTGCTTTGCTTTGTTTTGTTTTGTTTTATCTGATTGCTTTATGGAAACCAGCCTCTCTCGGGGCATTGTCATAGCTCCTGAATAAGCTCTTGGACTCTTCCTTAGAAAAAGCTCAGAAAAATAACGAGAGCGAACATGTACTAAAGACTTACAGAGTTTCAGGCACTGTGCTAGCACTTTACACCTACTATCTCACGCCTTCTTTACCAAAACTTTCTGAGGTGTGTACCATTATTAAATCCATTTCACAGAAGAGGAAACTGAGGCACGGAGAGGTTAGGTCGTTAATTCACGGTCACATAGCTAGCAGGCAGAGGAGCCAAGACTGGAAGGCAGGCTTCTGGCTCCGGGCTGTACCAGGTGAGATGGCCGTGCTTGCTTGCCTCGTCAGAACTTCAGCCCTCTCCATCTGTAAAATAACAATACCATCCTGCTCTAGTCAAGGGAAACGGGAGGAACAAAGAGAATCATGGAAAGCGAAGTGCTTTCTAAACCCAAAGGATGACACGTGAGTTTAAGTCTCGCCTCTGCCCAGGTGATCTTTGTCCTTTTCAGGGGAGGGCCTCAGTTTCCCAGTCTTAGAAATGGGTTGCACTGAATTGTTATCGTTTCTTCTAACTCTAGCATGAACTAAATTTTGATTTCCTTTTTGCATCATTGACCCAAACAAGGAAATTACTGTCTCTGTGAACAATCCTTATCAGACTTTTTCAACCTGAAACTTGACTCTCTTAGACTGAAAAAGAAAGTGCCAAAAATCCCCAAAAGACAACAAAGCTGCAGTTAAGTCACCCGGCAGAACACCTGTGTTCACGTTGGTGCCCTGAGCATATGGAGTGTCACAGCCGATTGCTGAGCAGGCACTGTGGAGGGTGTTCAAATGTCACTTGAATCTATGTATCCCCCTTCTATACCTTCCTGCACAGCAAGACTCAGAGGTTAAAAACTACATTTCCAGGGCTTCCCTGGTGGCGCAATGGTTGAGAGTCCACCTGCCGATGCAGGGGACACGGGTTCGTGCCCCGGTCCGGGAAGATCCCACATGCCGCGGAGCGGCTGGGCCCATGAGCCAAGGCCGCTGAGTCTGCGCATCCGGAGTCTGTGCTCCGCAACAGGAGAGGCCACAACAGTGAGAGGCCCGCGTACCCCCCAAAAAAAACCCTACATTTCCCATATGTCCTTACAGCTAAGGATCTGGAGTTAAATCAGACTCCATCAATGAGACGCATTCCTGTGGGATTCAGCAGGCAGAAGGGAGGTCCCTGTGAGTGGGACCTTGGCCCATGAACTTTGCTGGAGTCTGGGATGCTGAATGGAATGTTTTCCTTTGCTTCTGAGGACCACTTAGATCAGTGCTGCTACTCAGAGTGGCGGCTGTGCACACGCTGCTTCAGCATCACTTGGGAACTCTGAAGTAAAGCAAGGCTCTGAGGTCCCGCCCCAAACTCACTGCATATGAAGCTCTGGGATGGGACCCAGGCATCTGTGTATAGCACACTCTCTAGGTGATTTTCATGCATGTTAAAGTTTGGGAACCACAGGCTCAGAGTGCCTTACTGTGGGACCCTAGCTCTGGAAGTACCTGACATCTTCCATTGGGACCCCAGTTGTTAACATACACACACACACACACACACACACACACACACACACACACACACACACACACACTGGGTCTACTATCTGATTTTTGTTAATATTTATAATTGCTTTATTCACCTTTTTAATATCATCCATACAATGACATGCAATACTCATGGATACAGTTTGATTAATCTTTCCATTTGTACACACGCGTGAAGCCGCCACCCAATCAAGGTATAGAACATTTCCAGCCCCCCGTAACACTTTCCACCCCCTCCAAATCAATTCTGCCCAAACGAAACTACTATTCTGAGCACCGTCTCCATAGAGTACCTTTGCCTGTTCTTACACTTCATATAAGTGGGATTATGCCGTAAACGCTCTTTTGTATCCTACTTCCTGCTCTTGTTATTGCATTTGTGACATTCTCTGTATCATCGTGTATAGCACCTATTTGTTCTTTTTTATCGCTGTGTAGTATTTCATTAGATGGATATGCCACAATCTACCCATCCCACCATTGATGGACATTCAGACTATGTCCAATTTGGGACTATTATGAATAAAGCTTCTGGGAGTATTTTTGTACTTGTCGTATATAAAACATAAACACTCGTTTCTGTAGGATGGATAGATACCCAGGGTGGAGGTGTTGGTGTTCAGCTTGTGCAGATACTGCAGATTTTCCAAAAACCTGGAACAACTTTCATCTGACAACAACGTCTACAAGTTTATATTTCATTTAATATGAACAGCTCAGCAAAGACTTCCCCCCTCTCACACTCAAAGACTTCCCCCCTCTCACACCCAATCAGACTCAGAGATGTCAAGTCACTTTCCCAAGACTCTAGGTCACCCCCTGACGTGCCCTGGCAATGTGGGCAACTCGCTTCCTCCATCTGGGCTTCAGAATCCTCATCTGTAAAATGGGTGCGGGAAGGCTGGCCAAACTATTTAGCCCCAGGACTTATTCTTCAAATGAAATCTTATGCCGAAGCACAACATGTAACAGGAAAAAGAAATAAGAGTTAGGGTTAGCTCTGATTTAAGCTGGAGGGACACAGAGTCCCCCCACGCCCTCCCCCCTCCATCACCTGAACTCCAAGGGTTCCTCAGGCCCAAGTTTGACCCCCGGGGGGGCCAGGTTAACTCAGAGTCTCTGACCATTCTATGCATCTGGGAATCTTCTCAACTCTCTCGAGAATTGCCTGTCTGCCACAGCCAGCCTGAGGCTGCAGGAAAGCAGGGGAGGAAGAGGAACCAACACAAGCCTGCCCTGAGAAATGCCCTTTCTGGAGGAAGTTTCCATTGGACTGGTCCTCTTCTGTCCCCTGTTGAGCCTGAAACTCTGGAAACAAATGTCCATGGTGGTAAACGCTGACGGTACTTAAACTAAAGACAGTTGAATGAAAAGAGAACATGGTTTACCCCAGGTAATGCCACGGTGATGGTTCATTTGCATACTGTCGAGATGCAGTATGTGAACTTTTGAAGAAGGAAAAAAAATAGTGATTTGGGAAAAAAAGGCACTTGCTTATTCCTGGAGCCACTTCTGGGCTCTGGTGACAGAGAATGAAAGATGGAGGGAAGAACAAACGATCAGAAGCCAGGAAGGGGAGCGCAGAGGAAGAGAGTGCCCCGGGCCATTGTATTCCCTGGTGTGGACCGCACAGAAAGCCATGCTGGGTACCAGTGACCACCATGCATCTCCCCTCTAATTTTGTCAGTTCAGCTCCCTCCCCTCCAGCCCCCAAAGAGCACCCTGTTTCTTCCCTTCCCACCTTCATTCAAAAATTCAACAAGCACTGAAGGAGTACCCACTAGGTGTCAGGCACTGTTGTAGGCAGTGGACCCTCCAATGAACTGAACTGATGACCTTACGGAAGGTCTCCATTCTCCTGCACTGCTGTGTCTCTCCGAAGTTAACCCAGGTGACCTTCCTTCTGGTGACCGCCCTGCTCTGCTGCAGCAGAGGCTGCCACTGTCCCCACATGGTCTCCTTTCCTCGGTCTCCCCTTCCAGTTCCTGCTCCACTAGGGCTGGACTGACCTCCACACAACCCTGTCTGGGATCCCATCATGTCCTGATTAAACCTTCCCTGAGCCCCTACTGCTGTGAGGATGGAGTCAAAACTCTTATCGTCCAAGGCCTCTCACATTTATCCCATGACTACTTCTATGCTGCACTTCTGCCACAAACATCTGCAGTGTCCAAAACATACCCATTTGCATCTTCTTTTCTCTGCCCCAAATGTCCACCCTATTTATCCTCTGACAAACTCCTACTTATACCTCAGAACCCAATTCAAAGTGTATTTTTGTATTCTGTATTCAAAATGGAATTTTGTGATACCTTCTTGTCCCACCTTCTTATGAGTTAACACTTCTTCCTGGAGGTACTTAGTACCAACCTCTGGTGTGGTTCTCACCTGCACTGTATCGTATTTGAGAGTCTTTTTCTCCACACTAAGCTGTGAGCACCTCCAGGGTAGGGCCTGTGTCTTATTCACCTGTGTATCCCCAGGGCCTGGCAGATCTCTCAGTACATGCCAAATCAGTGAATGGATGGAGGGATGGAGGAATGGCTATACTGTTCCCAAAACATTTGGTTTTATACAATCACATAATGATACAGCTAGGAAGAAGATGAATGATTTCCAAAACATTTGATTTTGCATAGAATCAGCTGGCAAGGCCTGCATTTGTTAGGGTGAAAATTAAGCTGAATTAAAGAACCAGGAAATTTCTCTCTCGCACAACAGAACTCACAGAAGTAGCCCAGGTCGGTGAGCAGCTCTGCTCTACCCGGTCCAGATCAGGGACCCATTTCCTTACTTTTTTTTTGCTTCTCCAACTTCTAGGACAGTTTCCTCATCTTTTGGTCAACGTTGTTTCACCATCATGTTCAGGTACCAACTCAATGGGAAAGGAAAAGAGTACAGAAGAGGCACAGCTAAGGTCTAAAGCCCAGATCCAGACATGGTACACCTGTTGGTGAGGCCGTAGCCCCCCAGGCCTGATGACAAGGGAGGCTAAGAAATAAAGCACATGCCCAACTATAGTGTAATCACTGTGGACAAAGGGGAGAAGGGATTTGGGTTGATACCCACCAGTCTCTATAACCCCCTCATTGTACATATGGGAACTAAGGTTCAGAGTGGGGAGTCACTCGGCCAAGGTCATGGAGCTGATCTTCTGTTTCCCAGGCCACTTTCCCAGTTCTCAGGATAAATGTCTATTCTCATTTGTCTGGTCATAGACCATATTCCTGTGAAACAGACTCTAAGACAAAGACCCTCATGCAAGTGGGTTACTGGCCAGGGAGTGGGGTAGTCGCAGGACTGACACTTGTGAGGCAGTAAAGTATACAAGACCAGACAGAGGGAGAGACTGAACTATAACGTAGTTGTAACAGAGGGCTCGGCCAATCCCAAAAGGAGCTCTGAATTGCAGAGATGATCCTATAGAGTTATCCCGAGTGGGCAACTGAGCCAAAGCACTCCACGCTTCCAGTCTCTCTCTCTCTGTCTCTCTGTCTCTCTCTGTCTCTCTGTCTCTCTCTTTCTCTCTCTCTCTCTCATGCTGGAAGGTGTCATGTGGAGCATGGCAGACGGTTTTAGCGATAAAAAAGACAGAATCTCTACCATCTAAGATTTCACAATCTAGCAGGGACAGGTAAGACAAATTGAAAAAGAGATCTAAGATGCGATGAAATACGATGAGGGCTCATAGTAGACCCTAGGCAAACATCTGCAGAAATAACACTAAATCTGTTCGAGGAGATCAGACAAGGCTCCACTTTATACTTCTTTCGATTAGCTTGGAAATTAAAAAGACATGGTGAACTCAGTACTAGGAAGGGGTCAAAGATTTGAGGAGCTTGAAATGACCCTATGATCACATGACATGAGGGATCGAAATGAAAGAGAAAATAAACAGGAAAAAGGGAAACTGAAAAGAAAATCTGAGAAAGAAGTATGAAGAGATAAGCAGCTTTTGGGTTCCCCGTGCATTTCCAAGCACTCACGTGGCAGCCTGTGGGTTCTAGATCAGATGTCCTGAACCTTGTCTTGATTCTGGTTCTGCCTGGTCTCAGCCCTCTGCCTAGGCCATTTTTGGGCTCCATCGGTGGCCACTCTCAATGCCGAGCTGCCCCTGACCCCAGCGCAGAGCAACCATCCCTCAAGATGGGTCCTGGAATTCCAGAAGGTCCTCAGACATCACCTAGTTCAGCCCTCTGATTTTATCAAAGAAAAAGATGGAGGTCCAGAGAGGCTAAGGATGCCGTCAAGACAATCCAGCCAAGTCAGAGACAGGGCTGGGGCTACAACCTGTACAGTAAAAGTTCCACCACGCATGGCAGTGCCACACCCCACCATACATACACACGCTCATAACTTACACACGTGTCTCCCACTTTTATCTCCTCCCTCCCCCTCTCCAGTACTTTTCTTTAGTAAGTTCAGATATGTGGGCTAGAGTTTGGTGCATGGACAACGAACAATTACTTTTAAATGAATCTGGATTGTTCTTTTCCCCCATAAATGCCTTAAAATGATGCTATAATGATGATTCTGAAGTCCCTCACCTTGTCTGTTAATCTAAAATAAAGGAGAGAGAATGATCCATAATTGGAAGCTGACTGGGGCCTCTGAACTTGGTATATCAACTCCCTGGATCCTCACCCCAGCCCAGTGAGATGTGGGTGTGTTCACCCCATTTTACAGGATGGGGTTTCGGCTCAGAGATGTGGTGTGATCTGTGAGTAGTGGAGCTGAAGCTTGAGGCCGGTCTTCGTGATCTCAGAACCCGGCTGCACCTGTGAGAGCGTGGGTGACAGGCAGCATTGCCACTTCCAGCCGACGTCCTTTCCGGATGATACCCGGGGGCTTGTATCTGCCTGCGGGAGCCAGCCAGGGGCAGCTGAGCAGTAGCTCAGGAGTGAGATGCTTGTGGTCTAGAGCACATTGGAATCCTCTGGCAGGCACACTGCCACAAGCAGGATTCATCTCAGAGGTATTCAGCCCAGCCCAGCATGAGAGGAGAATATTCTAAATAACATACAGTCTGACGTGACTTTATTATTCTTAGACTATAAATCAATAACCAAAATAAAGTAAATTGTTAGGTCTGGGTGGCATAAAATACGGGCACAGACAAAAAGAGACTTAGGGGTACAATTGACTCTAAATCAGTTTAACCACCTTGTAGTTTCTGGCATTACAGTCTTAATCTAGCACATTAGCGAGATTAGTACGTGGTTTTTGCAATTACATTGCATATTTTATCACTTCTCCTTCTTTCATGCTATATAAACTTCCAGGATATTACAGACTCATAAACTTTGGCATAAAGCATGAGGCGGTAGGAAGTGGAGAAACCAGCAAGGCATTTGGGGGCAGCTGGTTCCACATTCCTTATTTTTATTTGATTTTAGAAAGTCCTCCATTCAGGTAAAGAAATTTCAGTGGACAGATTTAGAGATGAGTCTTTTGATGCACATAACTGGGCCCCTGGGGATTACAGTGTGGTTTTTACTGCTATGAGGAAATGTTTGAGATTTTAATAGAGATGAGGGGGTAGGTTATTCTGCTCTAAGAGCAAGAAAAACACATTTCCTTCTGAGTTTTGATTACTGACTTCACCATGGGACTAATACACATGATCAGGAATCAGAATCTATTACTTAGTAAATTAGAGAGTGAAGTCCATTTCATAGGGGCCTATCTGGTGAGCTATTTCCTGTGACGTTGTCCTTGTGATGTTTGAGGGACTAAAGCACGATGCACACACACACACACATATGCACAGTCTTTCGTGCACAGATCAAATCCCTTTCCTGGAAATAACTCTGTTCTCCAGCAGGTCAGAAGCCCCAAGTCCATAGCTTAGCACTATTTCAAGGGCTAGACCTGGAAGGATCTTCCAGCTCAACTTCTAGAACCCTGTCCTGTGAAGCCTGAAACACAGAAAGTCTGGGAACTTACCAGGTCTCGTAAGGTCTCGAAGCAAGGTGCTGACAGAGATGAGACTGGAAGTTACAGAGCTGTACAAACTCAGTCCCCTGCCCTACACCTGCTTCGGGTTGGCGATCTTAACTCCCATCGCTGCCTGTGACATCATCCATGTTGACAAATGGCAGTCACCAGTCTCAGACTGGACCTACAGCCTGGGGTCCAGCCATCTTGACCATCAAGCCTTAGACTGACCACTGCCCAAGTGGTCAGAGGCCATGTTGAGTTACGGTCTCAGTCCTGCAGGAAACTATAAACAAGATCCAAAGAAGTGGGCAGAAGTGCCAGGACCTGCAGCTAGACTAATGAAAGCAGAGTTCACCTGTGCCCGCCACTGTTCTAAGCATTTTTCTTATAAGTCATTTTTTTCCTCACAACAGTCCCTACTGGAGGGTAGTTGCTATTATCTTCCCCATCTTATTGGTAAGGAAACTAAGGCACAGAGAGGTTAGATAGTTTCCCCAAACCACACAGCTACTGAGTGGCAGAAACAAGATGGTACCCAGGCAGTGTGGCTCCACCCCTGGGCTGAGCTGCCTCTTAGAACCTACGTGTGTATGTAGGCTCTTGGCTCCAACTGAGCGCCAGCCCCAGGGACCCCTTCTGGCTGTGCAAAGTGAGACGCAGACAGTCTACAAAAGCCCATCACCCTGGAACCCATCTCTGCTGGCCACTTACTACTCCTGCCACAACAGCCATCCTTTTGGCTAAGAGCAATAAGCCACCTTTTATTTAAGCAATAATTGGGTGGGATTGTCGCTTTTGCCTCCTGAAAATGTGTTAGACAAAAGCACACGCACGTGTCTGGGTGGGAGGGAATTATCAACTATCAAGTTACCTGGCTACGCATTAGAATCATCTGGGAGCTATTAAAACTCCTGATGCCCAGGCAGCACCCCCAGACCCATTACATCAGCATCTTTGGGGTTGGCCAGCATTACCATTTTTTACAGCTCCCCAGGTGATTGCAGCATGCAGCCACGTTTGAGAACCACTACTCCAGACTAATTTCTTGGTGGGCAGACCACGAATGGAGAGACCCATGAAAAGTTAAATCACCACTTGACGACTTCTGCTCAGTGCCTGGGGTAGAGGAGAGAGCCATGAAGGCTTCCTGGAAGAAGCAGCACTTGATCTGGGCTGTGAAGACAGACTAAGTCTGGAGAGGTGGCCATGAAGATCTTTCTTTAGCCCTGAACTCAGCGCCATCTTCAGAAGCCGCAGCCGCCCCCCAACAATCTTTCCTCCTTCTCTCCCCCTCCAGCCACATCCCCACACGGTTCCTCGTGTCCCCCAGGAGTGAGCCAAGCACTCTAGACAAACGTGATGCTGGATGAAGAACATATGTCCTGCCTGCGTTTAGAGAGCACTTCTCTTCCTCTTCACCAGTCTCATCGGGAAATAAGTTCTCTCGGCTTTCACATTTTAGGGATGAGCAGATGGCAAAAGTTTTGATTCAGGAATAATGTCCATCTGAAAGGCCCACGCTCAAGGGCCCCTGACTGTCATCAAGGGACCGTCATGGACACACAATCTGGACTCTTAAAAGCTCCTCTTTCATCCAAAACGGAAATCTTCACCTACCCTCCCCCGGCCCAGCTTCTCCTCCTGTGTCCCTCTCTCGGTAAGTGGAACCCCCATCACCCCAGCCCTGACTGCTCTGACTAGCCCTGTCAATTTCACCTCCTGAGTGCGTCTTGACTCGGCCCCCTCCTCTCTGCCCCCGCCCTTCGCAGCCTGACTCAGGGCTCCCCACATATCCCACGGGCCGCGCCCCAGCCTCCCCACTGCTCTCCTTCCCTCCAGCTCCCTCTCTTCCATCAGCACTTGTTCTTCACTGTGGCCTCAGAACTTTCTAGAACACATCCCTGTTTAACAACCTCCGATGACTTCACCCTGCCTGCAGCATGTTTCCTGCCTTTGTCATTCCATGGCTTACATTGAAAATGGAAATATTTATCCAGCATGTTGGAGAAAACAGATGAGCTGCTTGTTGCTGGGAGCAACCAGCCCTGGAGCCATGGCTAAGGGCTGAGGGACTTTGGAGCTCAGGACTGTTAAAAACCACTTGCATCTGACTGACTGGGAAGCTCAGGCCTACAGCGATGGATCCCAAACATGAGTGACCAGCAAAACTGTCTGGGGACCTTTTTGAAAATGCAGATCCCCAGGCCTCCTCTGACCAGTACTCCTCCCCTACCTCCCATCTATTTTAGGGTCTCACGGAGCTGGGCTTTTTTCCTTAAGAGCACTTACTTCATTGGTAATTATACCATCAGATGTATAAGGATCTGATTGTAGATTACGTCACTTAGCATAAACCGTAAACTCCACTAGCCCTACTGTGCGCCCAGTCTTCCTAGCTCAGATCAAGTGCTGCTCCTTCCGCGAAGCTTTCAAGGATCTCTTATTCTCGGTACTCCAGACTGACCACCTTCATCAGGCATATGAGAAGAGCACTGATCATATGAGATGATGCCTGGCACATAGTAGATGCTCCAAAAACATCTGTTCATGACGGATGGATGGATGGATGGATGGACAGATTAGAAGGAGGATGAATGATGGATAGAGCTTGGCCCTGCTGAGCTCTATCGCCATAGACATGCCAAAAGCTCACAAAATTGAAAGCTGTCATGACTGTGTTTTTACATGGTTTTGTCCTTTTAAAAGAGAAGTCATTTTGCTATTTGAAGAGGCTTTTCTGCTCCCAGGAAACAGTTCTGGGAAGAACAGGAAGAGATGTTTCCAAAAAAGTCATTTCCAAGAGGCAGCTTTGACGCCAAAATAAAAACTTCATAGCCTTGTACACTCTCCCTTGGCATCAACACCCAGGGGGAAGATCAAGAATAGCTTTATTATTAAGCATGTTTCATCATCCAGCGTGGGACACCAAGCAGAGAGAAGGTTGTGAGTCCAATCCAGTAACTCTGCAGCTGGATCCAGCTGAGGGTTCAAGGTGAGCTGTTACCCATGGTAACAGCAGCAGTAATATTAGCTACCGTTCTGGTTGCGCACATCCCATGTGCCAGGCACTCTGCTGAGAACCTTATGCACAGTATCTCCTTTAATCCCACCAAATCTACACTGTAGGAAGCACCCTAAGTGGACTCTGGATCCCTACCGCCTGGGTTCAAATCCCACCTGCCCCTCCTAGTGGCTACATGGTGTTGGGCAAGATACGTCATCTCTCCCTTTCTCTGTTTCTCATCCGTGAAATGGGCATGATTCTATTGGCTACTTTGTGGAGTCGTGAGAATGAAATGAATTAATATATACATGTGAAGTGCTTTAAATACAGTCCAGGCACATAGTAAGCATTCATTAGTTGTTAGCTATTATTATTACTAACTCTATTTAACAAATGAGGAAACTGAGGCTCAGAGAGTTTCCATAGTAACCAAGTAGCAGAGTTGGGATCCGAATCCATCTCTGTCTAGTCAAAGCCCATATTCCTAACCACCAGGCGGCGCTGCTCCAGCACCCTGGGTGTGCGGTCTCCACCTCAGGTGCCTTCCACCTCTGCGCCACTGTATCCGGCAATTTCATCCCTCTAGATGCAGTCTGCCAGTCCTAAATAATTCCTGTGTGATTGCGGCATGCTGACACCAGGTGGACACATAAAAGGATCAGACACAATCCCTACCTCCAGATGGTTTCTGCCTAGTAGTTAAAGACCTGGCTATGAGTATTAAGGTACAAAGTAGAAAGGGAGTTGTGTGTATTGCACACCTACTGTGTGCTGAGCCAGGATCCTCCTCCTTTCCACCTCGCTCTATGAGGTAGTGTTAGTATTCCCACTTTATAGATGTGGGAACCAAGGCCCAGAGAGGTTCGATCACCTGCCCAAGGTTGCACAGCTAGGAAAGAATTTGAAGTAAAGTCTGTCTGATTCTGATCCAGTCAGAGCACTCTGAGCTAAAGGATGACTCACTCTAGCATGGGTGATGGACACTGTACTGGGATACGTGGGTCCTGAGGACACTATCATCTAAGGGTCACAGAGCCTCAGGTTGAGAGGAACTCCGTGGGAAGGGCTCAGATGGTGATGACAATAAATTAGCCAAAATTGGGCTTCCCTGGTGGCGCAGTGGTTAAGAATCTTCCTGCCAATGCAGGGGACGCGGGTTCGAGCCCTGCTCCGGGAAGATCCCACATGCCGTGGAGCAACTACGCCCATGTGCCACAACTACTGAGCCTGCGCTCTAGAGCCCGGGAGCCACAACTACTGAAGCCCGCATGCCTAGAGCCCGTGCTCCGCAACAGGAGAAGCCACTGCAATGAGAAGGCCGCGCACCGCAACAAAGAGTAGCCCCCGCTCGCCGCAACTAAAGAAAGCCCACGCGGAGCAACGAAGACCCAACGCAGCCAAAATTAAATAAGTAAATAAACAAACAAAATTAGCCAAAATTGTCAATTCTCTAAAAGCATATAACTTATTGAAATGGACTTGAAAGGAAATGTAAACCTTAAGAGGTCTATAATCATTACAGAAATGTAATCAGTAATTTAATATCTACACACACACAGGAGTACAAGAGGCGCACACACATACACACAGGAGTACAAGTAAAACTGGGGAAATCTAAATAAGATCAATGGATTGTATTAAGCGATCTCTTCACTGTGATCTCACATTGCTGTTTTGCAAAATGTTTCTTGTGGGGGAAACTGGACAAAGTGTTCTGTGGATCTTTCTGTATTGTTTCTTATGACTGTATGTGAATCAATAATTATGCCAAAAAAATTTTCAACTAAGAAATCAGCAATAAAATAAAATCCCAACAGGAAAGTGAGCAAAGTATATGAACAGGCAATTCATGGAAGAGAAAGCATAAATGGCCAATAAGCATATGTAGAGACAATCAAATTAAAACAATGAAGTAACATTTCACACCAAGTTAATTGCCAATTTTTTTTAATTTGATAACACCAAGAATTGGCAAGGATAGAAGAAAAAAGGTATTCACTCACTGCTGTTGAGAATACAAATTGGTACAAGCACTTGGGAAAGCAATTTGGCAGTATGTAGTAAGCTACAGATGCACACATTCTCAGCAACTCGGCTTTAGGTCCCTACCCTAGAAACACTCTCATAGATACACACAGGGAGACATTTACAAAGACGCTTGCTATAGCACAGTTTATATAACAAAATAACCCCACTGTCCTTCGACAGCAGACCACAGAAACAGCGATTTGTTAATACAGTGGAATGTAAGGTAGAAGTTAAAACAGCTAAAACTGATCAACATGGAATAAACTTAACAACAAACTGTTAAGTGGGGGGAAAAGCAAGTTGCAAAATAATGGGAGAGCATTTATTTTAAAAGATTAGACCTGTAATACTCTGCTGTATATTGCTGATGGAAACAAACATGTATAATGGATGGTCAGATATACATGTGAAAATTGTGTGGAAGTGATGCACACAGGAGAGAGGGTACCTCTGCCACGAAAGTAAGGGAAAGGACCAAGGTGAGCTCCCCAGGCAGCTATGATATTTGTTGTCTTTAAAAGAGAGAGAGAGAGATGAAGGTAATGTGGCAAATGTATATGCACGTTACATCTGAGAACTGAGTACGGGTGTGGGTAACAGTTATTTCTTTACATTTTAATAAATTTTGTGATGCTTCAGAATTAAAAAGAAAAAATAATGATTATGAGAGCATTATAATTACTGATTCAGCTACGCCTATTTTAGGAATGTAGCCAACCGATAATTTCGTGCATGTACTCATGAACAAATATTTTTCTTGTAGCATTGTTTGTAACAGCAAAAACCTGAAAACAAGCTAAAAGCCTATTCATTGGTGACTGATTACACAAAATATATAACATCTGTAAAATGGAATACTATGCAACCATTGAAATGAATGACACGGCTCTCTGTGTGCTGATATGGAATAGTCTCTAAGATGTAATATTAAACGGAAGAAAAGCAAGGTACATAACATTATGTATAGCATGACTCTCTGTGTGTTTATGTATGTGCATGTGTGTTTCAAAGGAGTCGTGCAAAAATTCTTGTATACACATAACAACTTAGGAAACACCATGCAGTGGGGAATAGAATGAAGAAGAGAGATTTTAATTTTCATTTTATAGTCTTATGTCATGGTTTACTGGGTTTATATGCATTATTTAATTTTTAAAGACTAGTTTAATAAACTATAATCACTGATTTCTAAAATAGCCTTCTATTAGCAAAACCATATATCACCTGGATAATCCAATTCTGTAAATCAAAATTGAATTTACTTTTGTTCAAGTAACATTTTATCTTCTGAGCTAAAAAACAAACAAAACAAGTGCGTATCAACCACGTACTCTGTGGTAGATTCTAGATACACACAGATGAAAATACCTGGTTTTCCTTAAGGAACTTAAACAGTCCGGGAGGGGATATAACTAAAAAGACAATCGGACAGTAACAGACAATTGGGACCATGAGGACATGAGGACGGTGAGAACTGCAATGAAGACAAACCCAGAGGGCTGGGAAAGCACTGAGGTGGGCATCCAGAGAAGGCTTCCTGGAGGAGGTGTCTACTGAATGAATCTTAAAAACTGAGTAGGAGTTCTCCAGCAAAAGAGGGAGAGGGTGCTCCACGCAGAGGCAGATGTAAAAGCACAGAAGGATGACTCAGCACAGTGCACGCTGAAATTGTGAACAGTTCAGTATGGCTGGACTTGGAGGAGGAGGACGTAGGCACGGAGAGCTGTCATCTGTGTTATCTCACGTCCCCTTTTGTAGGTGAGGAAGCTGAGGCACAGAGAGGTTAAGTAACTTGCCCATGGTCTCACAGGCAGCATGTGGCAGAACCAGAATTTGAACCTGCATACAGTGGCTCCAGAGCCTGAACCCCTAACCCTTATGGAAGATGAGTCAGACCTGGGGTGATGGTGGGAGATGAGGCTGGAGAGTAAGCTCAGGAAAGACAATGGGGACTTTGGGAGCAGTGTGGGCAGTGGGGAGACAGAAGGATGGTAAGGAAGGAAGTGACATGGTCAGATATGGGTCTATTCCTAAGATTTCATGACTTAAGATCTCAGGAAACATTTGCTGAATAAATGAAAGAATGAGTGCTCTGCCTGAGCTATCTGTGAAACCTCAAAGCAGAGACCAAAGCAGGGGGAATACCCTGGTGGTCCAGTGGTTAGGACTCTGCACTTCCACTGCAGGGGGCGAAGGTTCGATCCCTGATCAGGGAACTAGGATCCTGCACACTGTGTGGTGCGGCCAAAAAGATAAATAGATAAATAAATAAATACGGCTGTTTGTAAGCAAAATGATGACACTGGTGAAGATTTTCCCTTTAAAAACCCCTCTCCCATGAGCCCTTCCTGATTCTCAGCCCCTAATCCACAAACCATCAAGTTATCCTCACTGCTCTGTTACCTGTAAACAAAACAAGTTTCACACTGTTTATCTGCCAATGGTCTTTGCCCTTTAACAGAGACACTTAAAAACAGGAAAGACTACAGACACCGTAATGATGTGGTTCACTGTGTCAAGTGAAGGGAAATTTCAGGACATTTGCTTAAAGAGCAAAATAAGCCTGACCTCTTTGAGGGTCCATAAATTTGACTCAAGTTTGCATTTTTTATAGAGGAGTTGAAAGTACAATCAAAACAACAAATAATGGTATTACTAAAAGTCAGATGTGACAAGATGAGAGGACAGTTATCTCAGAACCACTTTGTTGGTTTGAAATCCCAGCTCTAGCACTGTATCAGTCAGTTTCACTGAAGCAATGCTGCATAACAAACAATCCCAACATCTCAGAAGTTCAATAACAAAGATTTGTCCCTCCAGTCATCTGTGTCATCTGAGGTTCAGCTGTAGCTCTGTGGCTCTGTAACTCTATTCCCAGCACCAAGTGGACTTGAATCTATTCCATCTGTCTTCTCATTCTGTGACTCAGGCTGAAGGAGCAGCCTCCACTGGATACATGAAGTTCCCATGCAGAGGGCAGATTCTCCAGAGGAATGGTGGAAATATGCAGTGTTTCTTAAAGCTTCTGTTCAGAACTAACACACTGACACTTCCACTCATATTTCATTGGCCAAAGCCCAAAATTAATAAGGGACATATGTATACTCCAACCACCAGAGGCAGGTAAGTTACATGGTAATGGATGTGAACCTATAATCTTATGGGGAAGGAGGTACTGATGAACAGTTGTGAGCAAAATAAAATTGATTATAGCCACTTGCTGGCTGGGTAACTATAAACAAATTATTTACTCTCTTGGAGTCTGTTTTCTCACCTACAAAATGGAAGTAATAATATCTCCTTTGCAAAGTCATGGTAAGAGCTAAGTAAGATAATGGTCATTAAAGACCCTAGCACAATGCCTGGGATCTAATCGGTAGGTCCTTGTTTCTTCCTTACCCAGTGGCTGCTAGTGCAACAAAATTTCAAATGGCACTTCTTAGAGCAATGCTTCTCAATTTTGTTTGTTGAAAGACCAATGTTTTGTTTTGCTTACTCCCAGCCAGTACTTCTGTAAAACACGGTAAAAATGAGTAGCTAGGAAATGAAAGAAAAATAAAGACATAGAAAATGCTAGCCACAATTTTTTATTATTAGAGTCAACAGATTTATTAAATTGCATCCCATGAGAGATAGCCTATCGTAGCAGAGGTCATCAGTGGTTACAAGGGTACTGACTTCTTTCTTCCCCCTAATCCCTTCACTGCTGGGCTCTGACCATCGCCAAGCAGGGAAGGAGGAAAAGAAAAAGCAAAGTGAGGATGAACAAATGAGAAGACTAAGCCCCCACCCCACTGCAAGTCCCTACACCATAGGGTAGGCACGGGCTGGGGGAGGGGAGAAGCTCTGAATTACATGGGGATTGAAGTTCTGATTTGGACCAGACTGGGATATTTAACCCCTGAGAGGAGGACGATTTTTAATACCTAAAAGTGACTGAATAATGATCATGTATCAATATTGGCTCACTAATGGTAGCAAATGTATCGCACTAAGGTAAGGTGTTAATAATACAGGAAACTAGGATAATATAGGAACTCTCTGTACTATCTTCTCAACTTTTCTGTGAATCAAAACTGTTCTAAAAAATAAAATCAAGTCAAAGATTTTTTTTTTAAGTGATTGGAAGTCTGCGGGATCTGCCTGAGACGTCTTGAAGGGGTGGGGAAGTGAGAACGGGGAGAACATGTCTGAAGGCAGTGGAGGGAGAAAAGTAAAGCTGTTTCTTGTTTGTACCTCATGGCCAGTACCATCAGTAACAGGTGATATTAGTGATTCTTACAGATGGGATAATTTTGAAAGTATGACAAAACCGAATTCTCTGCTTGTTTTTCTAAGCCAAATGTAGTAAAACTTAACAGCCTTTCTTCTGTTTCGGGTACGATGCTACAGAGATGACTGGAGGCCCTGAATGTGATTATCTGTGGGCATGTTTTGTTGCCTCTGCATCCATTTCCCCTGTTTCTGGTATCAGCTCTTTAGGAAAATATGCCAGCTACCCCTACTCAAAGCCCAGGTGACCCAGATAGGACTGGTTCTAACCTCCACTCCCACCCTAAACCAAAGATGGGACACGACCCAGGTCTGACCAATCCTTCAGGTCAGTGATTCATTCTGGAGTGAGGACCAGATCCAAATTACTCCAATGAGTTCAGCCCCTAAAACATGAGAAGCTCTCTTCCTGCTATGTGGCTATGAGGGAGTTGTTGTAGTGCTGCCAGGTCCACCTGATAGAGAGAACCCCCTGGGAACAAAGCAAACACGGAGGAAAATAGAAAATGAAGTACTAAATTCTAATGACATCATTTGAGCACCTGGAGCCAGCCTTACCTGATCCAGCTTCCCTGGAACCTTTCAGTTATGTGATTCAATAGTTCTGCTGTTGTTGTTGTTGTTTGCTTAAGCTAATTTTCAGACGGGTCTATTCCTTTCCAGGAAAAGAATCCTGACAAATGGTGCATGCCTTCCACCTTAGAACTAATCTGATAGGAGAGACAAGCATAAAAAGGAATATAACCAAGATGCCAACTGGACTCTCCTGGCCCTCAAGAGATGCAGGTGCCTGCCTCAGACATCCTCATTCCAAGAGTACAAAGCACTTCTCATGACTTCTTCTCATTCCCAGAGACGTGTGTCTTCCTGGACCCCTCTGCCTACACCTTGGTCTGAGGCTGCTCTCTCTGTGTCTACTCTAAATCCTCTCCAAAGCAGAACCTGAACTTTGCCAATTTCCCAACATGTGCAAAAGCATTTGTGAGTGATACAGACTTACCTAAAGGTCTTGAAGGGAAGATGGTGGAGGCATAGTGCACATCCTACAGTGATCAACTTAAAACTCTCATCTCACACACTCTCCGTCCTCCCTAAGTGCCTTCTCAGCTGCCCCGCTGGTGGAGGGGAGATTTCCATCTCTGGCTCTGCCCCCATACAATGTCCAATCTCAGGGACTCCTCTCTCCCTGGCCCCCACCCCAAATTATTTTCCCATCCCCCAACCCCATTCCTGGATCTTCAAGCTTCTCTCCCTCCATCATAAAAAGTGATTCAACTTTGGCTCCTGCCTAGAAGTTGTTTATACACAAATACACCAAGGTGCTTGCCTATTAACTTATTCCACTCTCTTTAAAAGCAATTTGCCTTATAAACAGGAAAAGAAAAATTTATTACGCACAAAAACAGTTACAACACAGTGTGATAAATACTGCACCAGAGAAAGATGGGCAAGGTGTATGGGAGCGGCGGGGGTGTGAATTCTGCCCAAGGGAGCATTAGGGAGGCCTCCCCAAGGTGATGTTGGCAGTTTTTGACAGGCAGGGAATAGAGGAAGCACATGACCGACAGAAGGAAGAGTATGTACTAAAGTGCAGAGATGGGAAAGTTCATGGTCAATGTGTGGGGCAGCTCATGGGGAGCCCCAGGACAAATAGTGAGTGGGGAGGGGCTGAGGAAGTGAGTCAGGTGAGGCTGGCAGGACCCCAATCACGAACGGTCTTAGAAGCCAGTGAGCAGATAGATTCGTCCAGGAGGTGAGGGGAAGCCATTAGCAGGTTTTTAAGCAGAACGGTGACATAGTCAGATTTTGTTTAGAAAGATCAGGTTGGTCACGAGTTTGGAGGAGAATTTGGAAGGCTGATGGGAAAGGGTAGAATTGGTGGGAGCACGAGGTGGTTAGGAGGCTGCTGCAGTGATTGGGGCTGGAAGTGATGGTGACCTGATCGGAATGAGGGGAAGGGAGTGAGACACACTGCAGAACTTGGTGGCCCCTTGAAGGAGGGATAATTATCTGTCTTCCCCCTAAAATGTAAGCCCCTCAACAGTGGGTCCAGACTTTTCTCTGTCTGTATTCCCAGCATAGGATCCTGCACAGGGTAGCCCCTCACAGCTTCATGCCTGCATGAATGAAGGAATGAGCACTGATGAATGAGCTCCAAGCGTTCTGCCTCGGGCACTGAGTGAGAGGCTGCCCCCACTGAGATGGGAACCCAAGACAAGGCACCAGTTTCAGAACCCAGGACAATGTTCAAATTCTGCTCATGGAAAAAGCTACACTAGACCCAGACAAGATGTGAGGAAGGGATCCCTGAAGAGGTAAGGTCACCTGGAGTCCCCACCTCAGTCGGGAAATAGGTCACAAGGTGAGCAGCACTGCAGAACGGAAGTACTCAGGATGCTGAGCACAGATCAGGGCAGGGTAGGCGGTTCATGGCTAGGTTGGTGAAGGAGTCTCCAAGATCTACTTTGCCGTGGCACTGAATCAGACAGACATGCTAAAAGGAGCCTCAAAGAACCAACCAAGGGAAGAATTTCAAGCAATAGTCCATTTCTGCCCTGTATCAGGAAGCTGATGCTGCCTAACAAACCACCCCAGAACTCAGTGGCTTGAAATACGAGGCATTTCTTCTCGTGCTCAAGCCAAGCAGAGATACAGGTCACTGTAGTTTGGCTGATCAAGGCTGGACTGGCTGGGCAGCTCCACTTCAGCCTGCACTTCAGATGGGCTGGGTTGGGCTTGGGTTCAGGCTGCAGGTTTGCCTCGAGGCCACTTCAACGTCTCTCAAGTTCCTTGCACCGCTGGCGCGTTCTTCTCATGGCAAATGGTAGAAGTACGAGAGCCCAAACCAAACTGTAGGAACTCATGTAAGGTCTCTGAACAAATCCCATCCACTATCAATCCACTGGCTAAAGCACCTCAGGCAGACAAGCCCAATATATACTCCACAGTGTGCAAGGCATGGCAAAAGGTGCAAATGTATTATCCTATTACAGTGGAGTGAAGAACTGGAACCAATAACCCAGTCTATCACACACCATCTTACTTATCCAGAAGCTCCAGTCTCCCTCAAACCCTGCCAATACAGCACAATCATCATGCAAAATGCTCCCACCTAGAGGGACATGCAAAATTCATGGGAAAGCACAGCTAACAGAGGTCTAGTTAAGCATATCATCTGGACCTCATCCGCTTATTTACACAACCCACATATCTAAAGTAATTAGAAGTCTTTTAAGGTAGCTTAAGTTGGAGGGCCTAAGAAATTGACAATGTCCTTACGAAAAATCTTCCATTTCCTTGGGAAGACCAGAGTGGAGACTTCCTTAGCAAATTCCATCCACGTAAGTCATAGCCACCAAGGTTAGCTCTAATGTCACCCACTCCTCTGTCAGCAAGCTCCCCCCTGCATCCACTTCATGCATCTTTTATTACCGCCTTAACGCCTTTATAAAATATTGATTGCTCATTCCAGTGGCCCAGCCAAGGGCCCCAAAATGAGCTTGTGTGCTGATGTCTGGAGTGTGGGACACGCCACAGATGACAGAACCCACCTGGGGGACTGGGAAGACCCTCTAGCCCCAGGCTGCAAAGGATACTGGGGAGTTATATGAACATTGTGTTTACTAATGAGAAAGTGAGGATCTAGGAGGGGGGTTCATGAGAAGGGAGATGAAAGGAAATAAAAAGGTCAGGAGGAAGGAAAAGGAAGCTCCTGAGTTGATGGTGGGACCAGGCTGAACGCCTGATCGTCAGCTGCATTTGTTGTTAAATTTAATGGGCTGTAAGTGTTGATTGCTCAATCCATAAAATGAGCTATTAATTTGCTGTTCTAACAGGATAGAACCTATCTTATGCAAATTGATTTGAAAGCCAGCATCAGCTCTGAAAGAACGGTTCCGACCTCTCTAAGCAAAAAGTTTCCAGGCTTTCCTTTGGAGGGCGCTCAGCCTGCTTGTTGCTGTGCAGAGGGATGGCCCGCCTGGTGGAGGGCCCCTGGAGTCAGAAGACCTAGGTCCCTTGTTCATCCCCTACTAGACATGAGCTCCTTAAGGCAGGGCTATGCCTGGCCTGGTCACC
Source organism: Grampus griseus (assembly GCF_964374135.1). Taxonomy (NCBI): domain Eukaryota; kingdom Metazoa; phylum Chordata; class Mammalia; order Artiodactyla; family Delphinidae; genus Grampus; species Grampus griseus. The sequence continues at coordinate 14,127,040 of NC_139000.1, read as the reverse complement.
TCTGTACCCCAGCACCTAGTGTGGTACCTGGAACCTAGAAGTATTTGTTGGAAGAATAAATGTGTGAAGGCCAATGGTAGATCCCCGTGTGTGACTTAGGGCAAGTTACTGCCCTTCTCTCAGCCTCTGGTTCCACCATATAGAAAGGGGAGGGTTTGGACCCAGTGCTGTCATGGAACTTCCATTGTCTGGGTCATCCATCATCTCTGGGCATGGCCTACGGAAGCCATGAGTCACTGAGAGATGAGAAGGTAGGTGGAGAGGCTGGGAGGCTTCTGACAGCCCTGGATCTCACACGTTTCCATGGAGTTATTCTTCTGGACACAGGGTCTGTTGACCCAGGTTTCAGGGAGCCCTGGCCTGAAAGATCTCACCTCCAGTCCTGCTCTAGTGATGACTTGCTGGGAGACAGTCACTTTTCTTCTATGGGAATAACGACTTTGACCTCACAAGGCTGTGGGAGGCTCAAGCTGAAACAATGCCTTGCAAGGAAACCGTGCCTTAAAACCAAAATGTTCTGTGAACATGTCAGGTGAAAGAGGGTGGGCTTTGGGGACAATGTGGTAAGGGTTCAAATCCCAGCTGCATAACTTTGGGCAAATAACTTAACCTCTCTGAGCTTCAGTTTCCACAACAGTAAGGCTAGAATGATCATTCCTACCTCACAGGATTTGTCAGGAGAATTAAATGAAAGAAGGTATGAATAGTGCATAGTATCACAACACCTAAGTACTACAGGACTGGCTACACAATTGGCAGGACCCAGTGTGAAATAAAAATGCAGGGACCCTTGTTCCAAATTATGAAGAATTTTAAGGTGTGATCTCAGAGCATTAGAGCAAGTGCAGGACCCCTCTGGGTGCAAGGTCCTGTGCCGTCCACAGGGCACACACAGGAACCCAACATTGCTGACACACGACAGCTGCCTAAGATTTGCGGGACCTTTTTCTTTCCTCTACCTTGGACCTTGCCCTCCTCAACACATATAAATAGGATTTGGAAACTTTTCTTTAGAAGAAAATCACTATTATTATTCTTGAGGCAGCTTCATTTTTCCTCCCCTGAGCGGAACAGAGTCACCCATCCCGATAGACATCAGATAAAGGTAGAAAGAAATCAAACTCCTGGCTGCTGGCAAATGCTGTCGCTGGAGGCACAGGTTTACAGGATAAGCCAGGAATTAGAACAGGGAAGACGTGACCAGCAATGATTTTCTACCCATGGCAGGAAACCATGAGCAAGTTCCTAAACACACCATGTCCCTGGTTTGTGAACCTTCAGTGGCTCCCCCTCCGGCACCTTCAAAGTAAAGTTCATTATCCCTAGCAGGGTGTTCACTGCTATCCATGGTCTAATCTTGCAACTGTTTCCCCTTGTTCCCTATCATGGTGCTTCAGCAAAGCTGTTTTCTCATTGGCCTCATATATTCCAATGCATGGTCCCACCTCCATGCCTTCGTTCACTCATTTTCTGCCTCCTAAAGTGAACTTTCCCCATTTCTCAGCCTAATAAAAAACTTCTCCAGTCTGAGTTTACATTCCACCTCTTCCAGGAGGCAATGCAGAAGAGTCTCCATGATTTGGAGACTGTATTAGTCAGCTTTACAGTAACAAGCAATCCCAAAATCTCGGTACCTTCAAGTACAAACATTTGCTTCTTGTTCACATTTACCAGAGGGCTGCTTGGAGACTTTGGGTCAATTCTATGTGTCAGTTTTGCTCCATGCATTTTCTTATTTGGGGACCCAGGGTGAAGGGGCAGCAGCTGTTGGACACATGTTTTCTCGTGGCAGAGAAAAGGAGCACATGAGAGGCAGAGTGTCTTCAAAGCCGCTGCACAGACATGGCGCCCCTCACATCCCACTGGCCAAAGAAAGGCACGTGGCCAAGTCCAAAGTGAATGGGGTGGAAAGGACACTCCACCTACAGGGAAGCATGGCAAAGAAAGGAGTGAGGAACTGAACAGATCACACAATGTATTCAGCACTCAGACAGCACACTCTTCAAGGTCAAATACTTCTCTTCTGAATCTCAGTTTTCCAATGATTTGTCGAGTGTGCTCAGGCAAGTTCTTAAAGCTGTGCCTCAGTCTCATCACCTGTAAAAACAGGATAATAATACCTATTTTAAAGGCACCCATGAAAGATTAAGTGGGCTAACGGCTGCAAAACCTTTTGCACAGCCCCTGGCACATGGTAAGCACTCAAAAATGATTATTTTTATCAATAGCATTTTGAAAATTCATTTTTTCCCCAGAATAATGCATTTTTATTGAAGTATGTTAATTTACAATGTTATATTAGTTTCACGGGTACAGCAAAGTGATTCAGTTATACATATATACACATATATGCGTATATATTCTTCAGGTTCTTTTCCATTATAGATTATTATAAGATATTGAATATAATTCCCTGTGCTATACAGTAGGTCCTTGTTGTTTATCTATTTTATATATAGTAGTGTGTATCTGTTAATCCCAAACTTCTAATTTATGAAAAAAATTCATTTTTATTCATCATAATTTTCTTTTTTAATCATTATTTTCTATTTACTCATTTGTCCATTTTTCATTCGTCTATTCAACAGACATGTCCTGTGTATCCACTGGCATCTGCCTGACTGCCCATCACACTATCTTAGCCCTAAGGAACTTGGATTCCATCAATTAGTCCTATGGTCCCCAAACCAAAGCTTGGCTGACATTTTGAGTCACCCCCCAACCCCACACTTGTAGGAGAGTCCAGAAAACTTTTCCCTCTTGGCCTGGTTCCATCTCAATCTAAGAAATCTATGATCAGTCCAGTAAAGGAATGTAAGTACATAAAACTTTAATTAGTTTCATGAAGTTAAAATTGCTTTCATGGGTAGAAGGAATAAGATAGGGGATGTTGAGAATAAAACCAAAAAAAAGAAAGGAAAGAAAAGGAGAGGGAAAAAAAGATTGTAGGGGGCTTCCCTGGAGGCATAGTGGTTGAGAGTCCGCCTGCCGATGCAGGGGACACGGGTTCGTGCCCCAGTCCGGGAGGATCCCACATGTCGCAGAGCGGCTGGGCCCGTGAGCCATGGCCACTGAGCCTGCGCCTCCGGAGCCTGTGCTCCGCAACGGGAGAGGCCACAACAGTGAGAGGCCCGCGTACCGCAAAAAAAAAAAAAAAAAAAAAGATTGTAGGGAAGAGGAGGAGTTTCTCACAGGAGCCTCAAAATGAACTGTGTACGTTTTGCTAGAAATGCTGCAAATGTCGTCTGATTCTGCAAGGAATTGTCTTTGTAAATCACTCAGCTTTTCAAGTGAATGAGAAGAACCACGGGGAAACCCTGAGCTGGATGGTGATTTAGGTCTCAGCCTCAAACAAGGGAGCAGACAGTTCCCTTAAGAATGAATGGGAAAACAAGCAAAGAAACTTACTCTCCCACAAATTCCTCCAGCATCTCCCAGACAGTTATTTCTATAGAAAATTCACAAATCTCAGCTATGTCTTTCCCATCTCTGTAGCCTTGGGCAAGCTGCTCCACTGCTGTGAGTCTCCATTCCCTCCAGTGATGAGAGGCACCAGGAGGACCCCCTCTCTGGGCTGTTAAAAGATTAAATGAGCTACTGGGTGAAAAACACCTTGTCAGTGCCTGGCACGCTGTGGCCACACAGAAAGGATTAGTTCCTTTTCCCCTCACTGTGTTGGGAAGGAAATCCTACTTGCTTCAGAGTCAGATGATTAGAAAGGGTTCTCCAGAGAAACAGAACATGTAGGATGTATATAGAGAGAAATAAATTCATTCTCAGGAATAGGCTCACATGATTATAGAGGCTGACAAGTCCCAAGATCTGCCGTCTGCAAGTTGGAGGCCCAAGGGAACTGTTGGAGTGGTTCCAGTCAGAAGACCAGCAGACTCAAGACCCAGGAAGAGGGACTTCCCTGGTGGTCCAGTGGTTAAGACTCCACGCTCCCAATGCAGGGGGCCCAGGTTCTATCCCTGGTCAGGGAACTAGATCCTGCGTGCCGCAACTAAAAATCCCACGTGCTGCAAGCAAAGATCCCGCATGCTGCAACAAAGATCCTGCACGTGGCAACATAGGTCCCATGTTCTGCAACTAAGACCTGGTGTAGCCAAATAAGTAAATAAATATTAAAAAAAAAAAAAAAAAAAGACCCAGAAAGAGCTGACGTTTCAATTTGAGTCCCAAGGCAGGAAAAAACCACCAATGTCTCAGCTTAAAGCCAGTCAGGCAGGAAGAATTCCCACTCATTCATGAGAGGATTAATCCTTTGTTCTATTCAAACCTTCAACTGATAAAACGAGGCCCACCCACGTTAGAGAAAGCAATCTGCTTTCTTCAGTCTATCAATCTAAATGTTAAACTCATCCCAAAACACCCTAACAGAAACACCCAGAATAATGATTGGTCAGATATCTGGGCACTCCATGGCCCAGTCAATTTGACACACAAAATTAACCATCACAATTCCTAAATCGGATGCCAAGATACTCTTAAGGGGACAGTGCTGTTCACATCTCGCGTGGAAGTGCGACTGATTACTTTCTATCTGCCATGCTACTGGGAGAATCTCAGCAACCAAAGCACAGGGGGCTTGGCACCATCATCATTTATCACAAAAGAGGTCACCCTCTCAGGCTATTTCCCACTCTGTTAAAAGGAGACCAAAGGGGGGGGGAAATGTCATGAAGAACCTAAGGGTAAGACAGGAATAAAGACACAGACCTACTAGAGAATGGACTTGAGGATATGGGGAGGGGGAAGGGTAAGCTGGGACAAAGTGAGAGAGTGGCATGGACATATATACACTACGAAACGTAAAATAGATAGCTAGTGGGAAGCAGCCGCATAGCACAGAGAGATCAGCTCGGTGCTTTGTGACCACCTAGAGGGGTGGGATAGGGAGGGTGGGAGGGAGACGCAAGAGGGAGGAGATATGGGGATATATGTATATGTATAGCTGATTCACTTTGTTATAAAGCAGAAACTAACACACCATTGTAAAGCAATTATACTCCAATAAAGATGTTTAAAAAAAAAAGGAGACAACAATGTCTTTGGTACTAACGAGACACTGTCAAAGGTTAAAAGGAAGAATTTTATATGCATATGTGTGAGGCTATGAGTAATATACTCTGGGGTACCGTATATGCAGGAGAAATCAGGGCAGCCTCCTGGACCTGTTGCACAAGTGAGCTGCAAGTAACAGAATAAGCCAATAAGTAATTCCTTGAGTAATAAAGATACACAATCATCTCACATGACAAGAAGCCCAGATTTCTATCCAAGATCGGCTTCTTCAGCAGCTCAGTAGCATCAGAGCACTGGGTCAGCCCCTCGGCTTTCCCGTTAGGGTCTCAAAAGGGCTGGAGTAGCTCACATTCCTCACTGGACAGTGGCCAACACTGGAAAGGAGGGAAGGAGTGGGGGAAGGGCTTTCTCCTCCTTCGTATCCTCCTTTTAAGACAGGAAAATCTTTCTCGAACTCTCCCCACAGACTTCCCCTCACATCTCACCCACATGACCTCTGCCAAGAAGAACAGTATCTCCATGATTGTCTTGGACAATTCCTGATTATCCCCTGATGCTGGGCACATTTCTCCCAACCAAAATCAAGATTCAATCAGCATGATAGAAAAGAGAAGGGCTTCCCTGGTGGCGCAGTGGTTGAGAGTCCGCCTGCCGATGCAGCGGACACGGGTTCGTGCCCTGGTCCGGGAAGATCCCATAAGCCGTGGAGCGGTTGGGCCCGTGAGCCATGGCCGCTGAGCCTGCGTGTCCGGAGCCTGTGCTCCGCAGCGGGAGAGGCCACAACAGTGAGAAGCCCGCGTACGGCAAAAAAAAAAAAAGGAAGAAAAGAGAGTAATTGGATGGGCAACCATCAGTGCCCACCTTTGCTTTCTTATAAGCAGTATGTCAGTGTAAGGCAGTGTTAAGTGGCTATGAAAATATACAGGATTAGGTGTGAAGAAAGTATATCCCACATAAAATGGGCCGTTTTTAATCTAAGGATTTTGCCTCCATCTTGAGCAGAAAGGGTGCCCAAAAAATCAGTAGAAATGCAAGGAGCATGAACTAAAGAAAACCTAGTTTTAGCGGCCACAGCCAACTCTACAGTGATATCAAACTGACATCATATGATCATCAAATAGGTTTTTTTTTCCCGCAGGGGGGAGTTGAATTCTCAGTAGTAAATAGTAGTTTATTATTAATTCCTTTACTTTGCTCTAAAAGTTATGTCTTATTAATTTTGTATTATGCTTACTTAGTTTTGCTATTTGCTCATGAATAGTTTATCTTTTGTTCATAAACGTGGAGAATCCAGAGCTCTTATTTCTCTGATTTCTAAATCAAAGATTTATGTTCTTAGGGCTACTCTGCCAGACTTAGATCACCAGCTGTCAAGTACCTGATACCCGTTTGCCCAAGGGCAGTAGTATCAGAGCATAGAGGAAAAACTCCCTGGTGGAATCTGTAAGATCAAGTCAAAAAGATATTGATCATAGTAGGTGCACAATAAATGTTTGTTTAATTAACTAATTCTCAAGCACAACGAATCAACTATAGCAAGGATATGACATCCTCCTCAGTTCCCTCCTAGGGCAGGCTATGTAGCTTGTTGGTTAGCTGGTTGGTTGGTTAACTGGTCGGTTGGTCGATTGGTTGGTTGGTTGGTTGGTTGGTTGGTTGGTTCCTACTATATGTAGAGAAGTCTGCTCAGTTCTGCTCCTCAAAAAGCATCTGGCAGGAATGGGACATGAAGACTAACGCATCTATTCCTTCACCTCGTCTGAACCAGGACCTATGCTGGGTAACTATTAGGCTGGAGAGATGGAAAAGTCCTATAAAAACCAGGAGACAGCAGATCCAGTGCTTAGGTATACAGGCATTAGCATTTGACGCCCGTATGAAGTCTGCACCACCACTAACTTGCTGGGTGACCTTGTACAAGTCTCTGAACCTCTCTGTGCCAGGATTGTGGTAGGAATTAAATGGAAAATTCATGAAAAGAGTTTAATACAGGGCTTATCCTAGAGTAAGAGCTCAAGACATTTATTACAATCATTATCAGGAAGGTCAGAGGAACTTTGATGGGGAAGAGGGTACTTGAACTGAGCTGCAAAGTGTGAGTAGATGTTCACCAGGGTGGATATTCAGGGCGATGGAAAGAGTGTGAGCAGGGACAGAAAACTGGGAAAGGGCTGGTGTGTTTAGGAAATTGCTGGAAGTTTGGGGTGAACTGGGCAGGATGGCAAACTAAAAAGCCCAGCTAACACGACACTGGTTCCCTCCCCCAAGGCAAGCCCCAAAGGACCTGGAGAGAGGACACCAAGAAGCAAGTCAACAGTGATGAACCCCTTGGGGAAGGATCCTTTTTAAGTGGGTGGAGGAGTAATTTTGACCCAAGCAAGGAACCAGCCCAGCTGGATAGGTGGATAAAAGAGGAAAGGAACTGATTGTTTATTCTTCCTTCTCAGCCACCGTTGTCCTGGGACAAACAGTGCCTCTCCTACACCTGCAGGGACTCACACCAGTGGCCCAGGTATCCTCAGGAGTGACATCAGGGAAGTACAGGAGCCCTGTGCTTGGGAAAGGCTGAGAAAAACAGATGGGGGTTAGTTAACTTCAGGAATCCTTTCACCACCTTCTCCCCTCCACACCCAAGGCTGGGGGACTGCGCTCCAAGGAGGATTTCCTCCAAATTCTGCTTTGCTCCGGGGCAAAGGGTGAGGCCTCAAGCTAAACACCTGTCAGGTGGGGCGAGGGTAACTGGCTGTGGTTTTGTGATGCTATGGCCTGTCCACTTCCCCAGCCTGCCCCCTGAGTCCACTGAGCCTGGGACTGGCTGCCGCCCCCAGGTATGTTCCCTGGGGAAAAATTAGTTCACAGGGAAACACAACTAAATATTTGAGAAGCAAACCTATACAAAAAGAAAGAAAATAAACTAGCGTTCTGGAATACAGATTCCATCGAGAAGCAAGACTATTAGATCAGAAGGAATAAGAATTTAAAATTAGCCGAATCAACCCATAAAAGAAGGTAAGGGAAGGTATTTGACATATAAAACAAGAGAAACAGAAGAAAAATAAAAAGATCGAGCAGAATATTGCATACAGAAAATAGAATTGTTTCTATAATGAACAAAGCAGTTAGGATAAATAGCTTAAGAATGAATTAGTCAACGGGAAAAGAGATTGAGAAAAACTCCCTGAAGGAAAAAGAATGAACTAATTAATTAATTGAAAGAACAACTAATCCAGGGAGCAGAAGTCGAAGTACTGACATCGAGATAGGAGATCCGGAAAGAGAGAAATGAAAATGGAGATGAAAAAATAGTTAAGAGAATAATGAAAATAAATGTCCTGCAGGTTCTCTTTAAAAAGGTAAAAAACTTCAAGTTGAAAGGTCTGAGAGGGGCAAAGAGAAGAGGCAAGGACCCCACACACCTCATGAGATGCATTCAAGACACAGGACAGGATGGACGCAAGAAGGCTTGGAGCAAGAGGAGGGGGAACTCTGGGTCCAAACCTACCTCTGACTTGAGCCCCACCAGTCCCCAGACTAGACAGCCCCATGCTCTGCTTTATGGTCTCATGGAACCCTGGGGTTTTCCTTCAAGTCCAAGATTGTCGGGCTGGTTTCTTTGTGTGATTATTCAATTCAGGTCTCCGTCTCCACTGAGCATCATAACAACAAAGACTCCACCTCTTCTGGGGCCTCCCTGGTGGCGCAGTGTTTGAGAGTCCGCCTGCCGATGCAGGGGACGCGGGTTCGTGCCCTGGTCTGGGAAGATCCCACATGAGCGCGGGAGAGGCCACAACAGTGAGAGGCCCGCGTACCGCAAAAAAAAAAAAAAAAAAAAGACTCCACCTCTTTGTCCCCCGGGGTATACTGAACACATGTAGTCGCCACTGAGTTGCTGCTTGTTGAATGGACTAATCCATATTCCAGTCTGAGTGTCTCAAGGCCCAGGGACCATTCCTTGTGCCCATCTCCCTCCATGGGGGTCTGGCCTGCTGGGCTGGGACCCTGACATCCCACCTAACTGTGGCCAACCTCTTCCCCCTCAGAGGACTAGATCCAGCCTCCTCCATCCCCTATGCCATTCACAGAAGGTGCTCATGCCAACCCCTTACCCACAGCCTGGACACTCACTCTGAATGCCCAGTCCCAGTGCTGGATTTCAAAAACCTAAATCAGAGAAGGGAATGGACTTGCCATGGTCACATGGTACCAGAGTGAGGACCTCAGATCTCCTGATTCCCAAACCATGATGTTCTGTCCTGCTCTACACTGCCTTCAGAGGACACCCATAAACGCAAGTTTCCTCAAGTAAGTCACTTTATAGCTTTGGGTTTGAGGCAGTGATGGAGCACAGAGCTCATGAAGTCAGACACGCGTGGCTCTCCTCTTTCTGTCATTCATGTGGCGTTGGCTCTGGAGTCAGACAGACCAAGGTTTCCAGCCCAGCTCTGCCACTGACCAACTGCATGACCTTCAGCAATTACTTCTCTCGCTGAGCCTCTGTCTCCTCCCCGTCTAAAGGGCAGGCATTAATCCCCAAGTCCCAGGGGTGAGGACAAAAGCAAATCATGTGTGTAAAGTACTTAGCACCATCCATGGCACACAGCAGGCACCTGATGTATCTACTTTCCTACCAGCTTCCTTCAGTGTTGCAAGGAATTCTGTGATCACTGAGATCACAGTACTCTAGCTCACCTTTCCATCTCCACACACTGATGGAGGTATGGGAGGTGCTTAATAGATATTTGTTGACTGAGTGGATGGATGGATGGATGGATGGATGGACAGATGATGGATGGATGGATGGATGGATGGATGGACAGATGATGGATGGATGGATAGATGATGGATGAATGGATGGATGGATGGATGGATGGATGGATGGATGGATGGATGGATGGATGAATGGATGCATGGATGGATGGATGGATGGGTAGATGGGTGGGTAGGAGGATGGATGGATGAATGAAGGAATGAATGAGTCAATGAATGAAAAGTCTTCCATTCTGATTAAGCTGGGGAATTGATGGGAGGTGTTAGCTTGTATGATGGCCTTTGTTGGTATAGAATAAGTCACTGAAATGAGGCAAAGGTATCCTTTCTGTCATATTACTAAATCCAAGGCAATCCTCACCCAGGAATTTACTGGGCCAAGCTCTCTGTGTCAGGAAAATGGCTAAATTCTCAGGAGAAGAGTAGTCAGTTATGCCACGTAATCTCAGACCATAATACTTAACATTATAAGCTCTACTAATAACTCCAGGTCACTTGTCTGGGGAAGAAAGATAAGGATTTGAAAATTATGCATATTTGCATGTGTAATCTACCACGCAATGACGTTGACTCTGAGACTGAGATATTTTAATTCACTCCCCCTCACCACCACCCCACTTGCCCTCTGACAACACAGTTGTTTAAGGAGAAGTCAATGGAAAGAGATGATTGCTATATGGTTCCATTCTGGAAATTTTATTCCATGTGAAGCTCGTTTCCAACCATATTGCTAAGACAAGTCCTCTCCCTGGAGGGAAGGAAATGTTTCTGGAGCTAAACAGGAGCAATGATACCCTGAATGATACCCACTGGGCTCTCCTAGTGGTCTGCTGTGTGGCTTCCTACAAATGCCTGTTCATTCATTTATTTATTCCCTGCCTTCCTCTACCCGCCGAATCCACACCAACTTAAAACCGGAACATAGAGGTACTCTTTCCTAGCAGATTAAAGATAGCTGCAAATTCTCTGACCCTCCTCCGATCGAGAGGTGAGCTGTATGTGCCTGCTCCTTGAATCTGGGCATGCGCTGAGGCTGATCTGGGCAACAGAATACAGCAGAAGGGATGCTGGGCCAGTTTTCAGGCCCCACGTTGAGAAAACAGCAGCTTCTACTTCTTGTATCTGGGACCACTCTCTCTGGGAGCTCCGAACGTTCTTGAAAGCAGCCCAGCTTCCCTGAAGCAGCCTCACTGGAGATGACCCAGGTAGGTACTGTCGTAGGCAGTCCAGCCAAGCCCAACCTTCCAGCCATCCCCACCAGGGCGCCAGACGTGCGAGTGAAGGAGCGTCTTGGGAGTGGATATTCCAGCCCCAGCTGCCCCAGGAGATGCCACGTTGTTCAGTGACTAGCTGCCCGGCTGAGCCTTCCCCAAATTCCTGACCCTCAAATTATGAGCAAAATACAATGGTTGCTTCAAGCCACTAAGTTTTGGAGTAGTCTGTTACACAGTAATAGATTATAAAACATCTTTTCTACAGGGAACAACAGAGCCCATTGAGATTCAATCTAAAGCTTGTTTGCTCTTGAGTTCTTGCTTTTGTTGTTCATTTGGGAAACTCACGTCTCTAGACAAAAAGTCAGAGAGAAAAGAGCACCTAGAAAAAGGGGGATGATCAAACAGAAACAGACGATTCAAAGAAGAAGAAATGCAAGTAGCCAGTAAACATTACAATATTTCTTTGACCATGAAAGACATGCAATCTAAAATAAGAATGAGTACTCTTTTCGCCCATCAAATTAGCAAAGTTTCTTTTTCCTCATAATAGTTTATGCTGGTGAAGGGAGCAGGGGGGCATTGGACATCTTCACAGACTGCTGAAAAGAGTAACACTTGGGTGTGACATTTCTGGAAAGCAAATTGCCTCGTAAGTTTTAGATCTGAGTTATTTCTCTGAGGAAAATCATCTGATATGTGGACAAAGGTGGATGTGCAACACATGCTCATCACAGTATCATTCGTAACAGGAAAATATCGTGGGTGGAAAATCTTAAATGTTGGATCTGGGGCAATGGCTAAGTAAACGGAACTGCCTGTACAAGATAGAATATTGTGCCACCACTACAAATAGCGCTTGTGAAGTGTTCTTAATGACATGGAAAAATGCTTAATGATATAACATTAAGTAAAAGAGCAAGATAGAAAAAGCTTATAAAGTATGATTCCAACTACTTTGCAAAGTATAAAAAGACTGGAAGGAAATATGGTAAAACGTTAATAGCGTTTATCTGTGGGTGGCGGCATTGTGGGTGGCTGTTTTTCTTATCTACTCTTTGCTGTATTTTCAACACTGGGAATGCATTAATTTTGCAATTTAATTTTTTTCTTTTAATCAGAAAAGAAATGGTTAACAATGTTCAATCTTAGGTCCAAATGGAGAAGAGTGAAAATGGAAAAAAGGGTACTGGGAGCTTTTTAAGAGTCCCTGGAATTGAAAACCCATGGTAATGCAGACCTTTCAGGGTGAAGTTTACTTTTGTCCTTGTCTTTAAAAGGAACAATATTTGCTGAATGCATGAACGGTGTAAACACAGAGTCTGCTTCCACAGCGGGGCTTAATTTGATAAATAAACCCCACCTCCTTCCCAAGAAAGAGCTCTGGGTTTACCGCATGCAAGCTGCTTGGGACTGAGAAACTTATATTCACCAAAGCAAATGGGAATAGTCAGAATTCAGGTAAATTGTCCTCAGACTGAAAGTGACAAAGTCCTTGAATTTCAGACACCAGGAATCTGCCTCTGTGTTTCCTTGGGCATCCGTTTGGGGCTTTTCCTGACAATTGCATATGGTGTTATTTATGGAAAAAGGAATGAGAGAACTGAACTCCTTAAGGACTTAGAATTATAGAATCTCGGGGTCTGGACAGGTGAGGAGTGGGAGTGGGTAGGGTTTCAAGAGTATATTTCTAGTCCAAACCTTTGTTTTACTAACGAGAAACAGAGCTACAAAGAGGTAAGGTGCTTTGCCCAAGGTCAGCCAGTGAGTCAGTGCAGAGATGGGACTCAAATCTGGCTCTCCCCTGGGCCTCAGTAGCATCAACTTACTGGGTAATATCCAGCTCATTTTTGTTTTATGAGTTTTCTTGTTTCTTGGGTTTTTGTTTTTTTGGTTGTTCTTTGTATCTCCCCATAAGGGCATGAACCTTGTTTACCTGGTACACAGTAGGTGCTCAATAAATATTTGTTGAATGGATGAGTAGATGGATGAATGGATGGGTGAATGAGTGGATGACAGATGGATGGTTGGATGAGTGGATGACAGATGGATGGTTGGAAGGATGGACGAATGGGTGGACAAACTTAGGCAGAATGGTAAAATGGAAAGACCATGTGTTTTGGAGTCACGTTGGCCTGGGCTCAAATCCCAGTACTACCACTTATTGGCTGTATATCCTCAAGCAAGTCACACAACCTCTCTGAGTCTCAGATACTTCTCCTGTAAAATGGGGGCGATAATATCTCAAAAGGGCTTCTGAGAGTTAAATGAGATAATATATAAAGGATATAAAACTTTCTGCTAAATTCCTGCCACTGCAGTAATTGCTAATTAAATGTTACCTTCTCTTCTCCCTCCCATGAAACCAAGTCTGAGGTATAGTTATTATATAGCTATTATATAGCTATAAATCTGAGTCTTGAAAGGGAGACTCCAGTTGTGTCCTGACTTCAGATGTCCAGGTATGATTAACTGGGACAACATCTGCGTATACTATATCCACCAAAATGAGAGTCAGGTGAATTCAATAGCATTTATTAAGCTTCTATTAGGTGGCCAGGTCAATGCTAAGACCTAGGGAGGACACAGAGAAGAATGGTCTTTGCCTTCACGTTTTGGTACAGAAAGAAACCATACCTGTTCAGCCCATGAGGAAGCCTGTGCATCCATGGTTCCTCAGGTCAGATGAGGAAAAATAATGTCCCTACAGCGGGCACACATGGTTATAAGAGAAAAGTTCAGCCCTGCTCAGAATCTTCCCACTTACACAGAAATCCTCAGGAGATATGCCCCATGAAGGCAAACTCTTAGACCTCCTGGCTGAGACTGTAGGTAGCTTCTGCTATTTCTTCCTCAGACACTCTGGGTATAGGCATGTGGATTCTCATTCCTCCAGGTTCAGTGGTGACGACAGCACTCAAAGAGCCTCAGAGAAGGGAGAGCCCAGTGTGTGAAGACGCAGTGAAGGACATCTCCTGGAAGAGGTGGCCCCTGGCTTTGACCAGGGATGGTACATGCATGCCATCGGTGCCTCCACTCCCCACCTCATCCAATCAATTGGGGCACACACCTACACTGAGCTCAGGATCCTACTCAAACCCAGGGCCATCACCAATAGATCCAACTGGCAAATAAGAGGGTACCTACTTGCCATCCCTGAACCAGGCATTGATTGGGGTAAGATTTGGGAGGCAGCATGGTGCAACGACAAAATCCTAACATCGAAAGTCAGACAGACCTGAGTCTGACTCCTCATGTTTCCACTAACCTGCTTTGTGGTGTTAGTTACATTGATCAGTCATCTCTCTGAACCTTAACTGTTTCTTTAACAAACGTTTTTGTAGCATTTACTATATGCCAGGCACTCCTCTAAGCACTTTATAAATTTTAGGTCATTTGTCCACTGCCACCCTGTAAGCTGATTGCACTATTACACCATTTTACAAATGAGGAAATTAAGACACAGAAAAGTTAAGCAACTTTCCCAAGGTCAAAATATTTTTAACTGAATGATGATGAAAATATCAAAATTTATAGGATGCAGCTACTACTGTGCACAGAGGGAAAATAGTAGACTTAATTGCATATATTAGAAAAGAAAAAGGTTGACAATCAATGATCTAAGCTTCCATCTTAAGAAGTTAGATAAAGACAGCAAAATAAAACTTTAGGAAGTAGGAGAAAGGAAATAAAAAGCAGAAATTAATGAAAGAGAACACAGAGTACAATAGAGTTGATTAACAAAGGCCAAATTTGATTCTTTTTTTTTAAATTAATTTTTATTGGAGTATAGTTGCTTTACAATGCAAATTTGATTCTTTGAAGATTAGTAATACTGATAAGCCCTTGGCAAATCAGATCAAGGAATAAGAGAGATATCAAGAGAGCACTAATAACCAATATCCAATGTCAGTAATAACAAGGGGAACATCATGGCAGGATTGTATAGAAATTCAAAATATAATAGGACATTATGAACAACTTTATGTCAATAAATTTGAAAATAAAAATTGAAATTGACAAATCCCTAGAAAAACACAACCCACTAAAACTGACACAAGACAACAAATAATCTGACTACTGTCTCATATCCATCAAGGAAATTGAATGCATAAAGGAAATCTTCCCCACAAAAACCTCGATCCACCCAAGTGGCTTCACTAACGAGTTCCACTCAGTACTTAGGGAATGATGCCATTTTACACAAGCTCTTCCAGAGAATATAAATACTTCTCAACTCATTTTATTTTATAAGGCCAGCATCATCTTGATACCAAAACCTGAAAAATAAATTGTGAGAAAAGTACAGACTAATTTCTCCCATGAACCCAGTAGCAGAAATCCTCAGCAATATATTAACAAGCAATTATTAACAGCAATATAGTTACTATAGTGAGTTGATTCCTCTCCCTTATTGGAGGCAACTTTGGATAGTAAAGTTGCCCGTGGAAATCCTAAACTTAGTGATAAACTGAGGTCCTTTTTTCCTACTAGGAAGGAGGAAGGCCTAGAATTTCAGAGATGCTATCATCACTTTTGAGGGAAGGAAGGAAGGAAGGAAGGAAGGAAGGGAGGAAGGAAGGGAGGAAGGAAGGAAGGGAGGAAGGAAGGGAGGAGGGAAGGGAGGAAGGAAGGGAGGAGGGAAGGGAGGAAGGAAGGAAGGTGGGAAGGAAGGAAGGAAGGAAGAAAGAAAGAAAGGGAAGAAGGAAAGAAAGAAAGGAAGATAGGAAGGAAGGAAAGGAGGGAGGGAAGGAAAGAAGGAGGGAAGGGAGGAGGGAAGGGAGGAGGGAAGGGAGGATGGAAGGAAGGGAGGAAAGAAAGGAGGGAGGGAAGGAGGGAGGGAAGGAGGGAGGCAGGGAGGAAAAGACACATTATGATTTTTATGGGGAGGAGGAAGTGGAAGCCTGTGCTTCCAAATGTCATCTGCTTTTGGTCTAATTCAGCCTGAGCGACGACACCAGACTGGGAAGGACAGAGTATAACTCATCCACCAAGGTTTCCAGAAGCCTTGACATCTTGTGGTTTAAAAGTGTGGGAAGTCAGCGGGAAGGGAGTCAGAAAAGAGACTTCAGGCAGGATTCGGCATTTCCATATCTGTTGATGGACTATAAGAGCCTTGGTTTATAACTGACTCTAACACCCTGTGCTCCCTCCCACCTTTGTTCTCTCCACTGAACAAGGAAAAATCCTCTTAACCCAGCAGACTGAAGAGCAGAGCTTCATTTGAACTGACTGCACCTGAGTGTACCACCCCTGATTAGAATGAAATGGTCTTGTCCCCTCTGAGTTGAGTCAACTGCTGAGCCAATCAGGGCCCTGCAAGAAAGAAGTGAGGCTCCGAGGCTGTTCCGCTCCCCACTCTCTGCCCTGAGCTCTCAGGGAGACCAGCGTGTGGTCAGTCACCACGGCAGTTCACGGGCCCAGTCACTGAAACTGAGACAAGGTCAGTGGATGGGGGAGCTTCTAAGACAGGGTATCCAGCCTTCTTTCTCCCATGGGAGTTATTTGCCCAAGTTCACCCGAAGATGAAGGGCAGGGGCTCTTTCTCCTCCAGCCACCTCCAAGGGGCTGTGCGGTATAGTATACAGGCAGCACTTCACATTCAGTCCTCATCAACTTTATTTATTGGGCAGATTGTCTGCTTAATTCCTTACCTCCTTTCTGATCCTGAAATGACAGAGGCCATAAGTGCCCTTCTGCACCTCTTCCATCCCTCTAAACTTCCATCTACCCATTCATTCATTCATTCAACAAGCACTAGCCCAACTAGTTGAAGCGGTAAGGACACACTCTTTAGAGCTCTGCCACTTATTATCAAGTCACTTGAGCAAGTCTCTTCTGTCTCTGACCCTGTGCTCTCACCTGTGACTGGGGCTGACCTGAAAGACCAGACCTGGGGGGTCGTAAGGATTATCTTGAATGCGTTCATAAAACCAATGACGTAGCGACTGGCATTTAACTGGTGTTCAAGAAGTTCATTTATTTCCTTCCTTATGTACAGGTGATTACAAAGGTGAATCCGACATTTTTCCCTGACATCAAGAAGCTTATGATGCAATAAGGGAGATAAGGAATACATGAGAGGGGCTGGGTAGAAGAGGGTGCAGGGTCATACGATGTGGAGAAGGTGGGGAAGAGAGGAAAAAGCTGAGCTACCAGAACGGTGGTGGGACAGTGGCTGCTCTGTTCTTCAGAGGGTCCCACTGACGAGGTGTCACAGAGCATGAAGCTGGGAGTCTTCAGACCAGACCCTGGAGGGTCCTGAGTGCCAGGCCTCAAGTCTGGGCTACATTCCGGGTAAAGCATGACGCAAAAGACAGGCAATGAGAGCCACTTAGGATCTGCCTCCAAGCAAGTCTTTCAGGCCACACCTTCCCTGATGACACATAGGCCAGGATGCAGGAGGCTCTCCATCTGCCCTCTGCAACTTCACAGCATCAACCACCGTCCTTGCCAGCTGCTGTCACAGCGTTTTGACCCCTCTGTGTCCCAGGGAGCAACCAACTCTCAGCTCAATGTCACCACAAAAGGGGTGCAAATCTGGGGAGGTGCGTGAGGCCAAGAACATTCTCATCGGTAAGTGTCAGACTCTTCCTGGGGCCCCAGACACTGATGTCCCCCCAACCCCAGTACCCAGATGAAACAGAAACCAGGACATCATCCCAGAGCCTCCCTTTCCTCATCCCTCCCCAGCCAATCCACCAGGAAGCCCTGCTGAGACTCCCTCCCAAATATCTCTGAAATCCATGTGCTTCTCTCCCCAGCCACCACCTCCCTGCTGGCCCAGACCCCATCCTCCCAGCCAGAGCCTCTGTCCTGGTCGTGCCCTTGTGTAAAATTCTTCAGTAGCTCCCACTGTCCTAGGACAAGTGGCAAACTCCTCTCCAGGGCCTTCAAGATTCTCCAATCTGGCCCCCACCAACTTCTGCAACTTTACCTGTGCCACTCCCTGTCTCACCCGCGAGTCCCACCCAGCCAGACTGGACAACTTTTAAGTCCTTAAAATCACTGCATCCTCTCTCACTTCCAGACTTTGTACACTCTTCCCCTCCAACCCAGAATCCTTTTCCCTCCCTCCTAACTTTCACCCAAGCATTTGCCCTCAGACCCAATATTATGAGTTGACTTGTGTCCCGCCCAAAATTCATATGATGAAGTCTTACCCCTCAGTACCCACGAATGTGATCTTTTCTGGACACAGGCTCTTTACAGAGATGATCAAGTTTAAATGAGGTCAGGAAAGTATACGCTATTCCAAAATGACTGGCGTCCTTACAAAAGGAGAAATTTGGAGACAGACATGAAAACAGCAGGGCGCCACATGAAGATGAAGGTAGAGATCTGGGTGACGAATTTACAAGCCAAGGAACTCCAAAGACTGCTGGCAAACACCCAGAAGAGGAGAGGGGTCTGGAACAGATCCTCCCTCACAGCCCCAGAAAGAACCAACCCTGCTGACACCTTGATTTTGCACTTCTGGCCTCCAGAACTGCAGACAATAAATTTCTGCGGATAAGCCACCCAGTTGGTGGTACTCTGTTCAGGCAGCCCTAGCAACCTGACACACCCAATCAAATCCTAATCACCCATCAGAGAGCGTCTTAGATGTCCTTCCTCCAGGGAGTCTTCCCTGACCGCCCCCCCCACTGTGGGTTAAATGCCTAAACTCTGTGCTCCCAAAGCATCCTGCTCTTCCTCTATAGCAGCACCCATTGCCCTGCATAGTCTCCACGTGGGTGCCTGTCTCTGTCCCCTCATGGTCACCTCGAGGGCAGGCCGTCATCACTCTGACTCGCTGCTGTGTTCCAGAGCCCAGGGCAGAGAAGGCCCCAATGTGTGTTTCTCGGATGAATGAGTGAATGAATGAATGGGCAGAGGCTAATAACAGCCAGGACTAATGACCAGAAACTCAAAAACTCAGCGCCCACAAAGGTGTGGGCGACTCAGGTTGGACTGAAGCAGCTGTGAAAACTCGGGGCAGGTTGGGTAGGAGCCACGTTCAATCAGACAGACCCCAGCCTGACTCAGACTGTGCTTTGGAGAAGAGTACCAAGTAGTTTCAGGGGTGGGGAGGGGGGGAGGTCCAGCCAGGAACCCACTCATGAAGGGCGGGACTTCTAAGAACTGGATCCCCCGCAAGCGAGTAAGGCACCATTTGAGTTCACATTTTAGCCTCAGATCAGCAAAATCCAGACTGTGGGAAATGTGACAGGACTAATTACCTGGTTTCATCAACCAAATATTGCAATGAAAGAAAAGAGAGATGGAAAGGGAACCTACGGATTGAAATAAAGGCAGACGGCGGGGATGGGGAGAATGTCCTTTCATGCCCAGCACGGAAACCAAGGCCAAACCCCATGGACTGAGCTGAGTGAGTGAGTTTCGGGGCACCCAGGAAGCAGACTCCCTGGAGAGTGAGCTCAAAGCAAAGACCAACCTAGACTCTGCCCACTGGAGTGCTGACGTGAGCTGCCCACCATCGGGACTGGCGGGAAGGGCAGGGGTGTACCCACTGACGAAGGAAGGAGGGGCCCTGGGGGTGGGAAAGCTTCCTGCATTCCCTCTAGGGTCCCTGAGGTTGATACAGTTCCCACATGCAAGCACCTGGTGCTGCAGAGGTGGGAGAGGAGCCCGGCCAGTCAGGGAGACTGGGCAGTAAACAGGCAGCAGCAGCAGCAGGTGTTGTGTGAGTGCAGACACACGTGGGAACTGCAGACTGGGAGACCGGGGTGGGGGGGGGGGCACCTCACTCCGCCGTGAGGTGGCGGGGGGAGGGGGGCAGGATGAGCTTGAGTGCCCTAAGCACAGGGATGAGGCCAGTGTGGCCAGACCAAAGTCAGGAGGGATTTTCAAGATCAGAGAAGCAGCCAGGGGCCAGGGACCCTGTCATTCTCAGCTTCAGCTCTGTGAGGACTTTTGGATTTTTCGCTGAGGCAGAGGACTTCGAGCAGATAGATGTTATGATCTTATCCTGTTTTGAGAACAACTGGCTGTTACAGAGAGAAGAGACTGAAAAGGGTAAAGCTAGTGGCCTAAAAAGCACCTATGCTCTGGAAACACATCTGGGTTCAAATGTCTGCTTCAGATCAGCAAAATCCTGACTGTGGCACATTTGACAGAACTAATTACCTGGTTTCAGCAACAAAATATTGCAAAGAGGGAAAACAGAAATGGAGAGGGGAGCTACAGATTGAAATAAAGTTAAGCCATGAATCAACCTATCATGATCCAACTCAGAGCCCGAACTAGAAATGGCCGGGGAGATACAGACACAGGGGATATTTGATTTCATAAGGAACTGCTGTTAATTTCATTTACGTGGGAAATGGTGTTTGTTTCTTAAGTCCTAATCTTTTCGAAATAGGATCTGAAATACTTAGAGATTAAATTATTTTTTTAACACACAGCTTCACTGCGTGCTATGTGACGTCTGGCAAGCCGCTTCAATCCTCTGAACCTCAGTTTCCTCACCTTTAAAATGGGTATGATGATATTCAGTGGGAAAGTGCCTGGCACACGGTAGACTCTCGGTACCTGGCAGGGGTTATTGCGACCAGTGCCTCCACTGGACACAGGATTTTCTCATTGACCTGGCAGCCCCTAGGATGGCCCCTCTGATGGGGTCTCAGAAGATGAAGGGAACTACATTTCCAAGGCAAGCCCCCTGAGAGCCCCCTGAGAGCTGGAAAGACTGGGAATCTCTCCAGATCAGAGTTCCAGCCCCAGGGTAGCCCCCAAGCCAAGGCCAGGTCTGCCCCCTAAACCTCTCCCAGCTCAGCCTCACTCTCAGAAGGTCCAGGCAGGAGATGGGGTCAGCAGATGAAATCCCCCAGGTGACAGCCCCTCCAACTCCCAGGTCCCCCATGTTTCCAGGCAGCAGGGCATGGGCATTTCTGAGCAGCAGCCAGCCAACCAGCCAGTGGGGTTATAATGAGGCTAGTTCCTGTGTCCTCCCGGGGCTGCTCTGTCCTCTCCCTTTGGTCATTTTGCTTGTCAGATGGTCCCCCCGCCCCCCGGTCACAACCACTTCTTGGAATGGACTTTGACTAAAATCCAGTGAAGCCGAACAACAAGCCAGATTCACAGGGGATGGAAATCTCAGCCACTACCTCAGGGAACTCAGCTTAATTCACGCTTCACACCAGGGAAAGGCTGGCCCCAGAAGCGGACCTTCGACCACGGGGACTGGCGGCTTTGAGCCCCTTCCCTGCACCAGGCCTACGAATGACGTTCTCTCACTTGCTTTACCAGGATGGGTGGTCTTTCTATGTGCGCCTCTTCTAGGAACCCCTAAAGTCAGAACAGAAACTGCAGGCTTCTGCTGCCACTGCCCCCTGTAACTGGGTGTCATTCCACTGCTTCTCTGCCCTGGAAGCCATCTTTCCATGACAGTCAGATGTGACCACCCCCAAAGCCAGCAGAGTTAACGCCTTGCTTCTCTTCTCCCCCCACCCAATTTCTTTACAGTACTTAACACACAGCATGATGGTAAGTTAGGCACATGCCCACCGCCCCCCAGACTACATATTCCTTGAAGGTTTTTTGCAAACTGTAGACTGTTGAAACGAGCACGGGAACAGTGGCCCATGAGGAACAGTGGAGGAGCTGGGATGGAGAAAGTGAATAATAAGAATAATATTTGTTGTGTCTCCTACCTCCTGGGCACTGAGCCAGGTCCTTGACCTCTGGAAGTACACCCAAAAGATGGGGACGCTGAGGCGTCGCATTGAAGACACTTCTCCTCCTGCACAGAAGCTCCCTAACACAGATGGGCTAGAAAGCCAGAGTTAGTTAGGGGACACAACTGACAACACGGCGACCCTTCCCTGATTCCATCCCAGGACAAACTAACAAGTTGGAAGGAAACCAGCTTAGAGCAGGGGGCCGACACTTAACAGTTTCAGCTGTTCTTTCGCCTAAGTGAGTAGCTGTCATTTAACTTGATTGTTAGAAATGCATTGGTTTTGATATGATACAATATATTGTTTCAGTTTCATCTGACTGGGGACAATTAATCAAATTGCTATTCTGAGGTGCCATGACAAAATAATCTCAAAATCTATTGGGAAAAACTCTCTCATTATTCAAACTCCTACGAGAAAATAACTAATTGTGAGTTTGAAACGGGTTACTCACTTTTCCCCCCCCATCGAAAAAAAAAATTGTTTCTAAAATACAAGTTTTGAGAATGTGAGGTTTTCTTAGGAATGCAGCTGTCATGTTATCGCAAATCAGGCTGTATCATTCCCACTTTACAGACGGAGAAATCGTGCCACAGGCTAAGTGACTGCATCACAGTCACCATCGAGTTACATGCAGAAGTAAGATCATCTCTAGAATACACCTAGAAATAGAACTGCTGGGTGTATTAGGGCCAAATTCTGCAGCTAAATCAAGTACCATTATATGAGTAAAACATTTAAGCTTTCCACTTTCCCTTTTAAAAATATACCAATCTGTTATAAAAAGCAAGTTTATTTTTATTTTAGAATTTATCGCTTTAGTTATAAGTGAGGTTGAGCATCTTTCAGACATTTATTCCTTTCTTTCTATGGAAAGGTTCTGATTATACCCTTTGCCAATTTTACTCTTTTGCTCTTCCACTGGAATTTCTAAGAACTTTGATTAATAAGAAAATGTTCTCTCTGTCATTTGTTACAAATATGTTTACCAGTTCAGTGTTTGCCTTTTAGCTTATTTATGGCATTCTCACCAGACAGAAATATTTTAAATTATATGTAATGCATTTGTCTATCTCTTTTGGTTTTATGTGATGTTTAGAAGAACGCTTGCCACTCCAATATTCCTCTTTTTTGTTTTAACATCTTTATTCGAGTGTAATTGCTTTACAACGGTATGTTAGTTTCTGCTGTATAACAAAGTGAATCAGCTATACATATACATATATCCCTATATCTCCTCCCTCTTGCGTCTCCCTCTCACCCTCCCTATCCCACCCCTCTAGGTGGTCACAAAGCACCGAGCTGATCTCCCTGTGCTATGCGGCTGCTTCCCACTAGCTATCTATTTTACATTTGGTAGTGTATATATGTCCATGCCACTCTCTCACTTTGTCCCAGCTTACCCTTCCCCCTCCCTGTGTCATCAAGTCCATTCTCTACGTCTGCAACATTATTCCTGTCCTGCCCCTAGGTTCTTCAGAACCCTTTTTTTTTTTAGATTCCATATATATGTGTTAGAATACAGTATTTGTTTTTCTCTTTCTGACTTATTTCACTGTGCATGACAGTCTCTAGGCCATCCACCTCACTACAAATAACTCAGTTTTGTTTCTTTTTATGACTGAGTAATATTCCATTGTATATATGCGCCACATCTTCTTTATCCATTCATCTGTCGATGGACACTTAGGTTGCTTCCATGTCCTGGCTATTGTAAATAGAGCTACAATGAACACTGTGGTACATGACTCTTTTTGAATTATGGTTTTCTCAGGCTATATGCCCAGTAGTGGGATTGCTGGGTTGTATGGTAGTTCTATTTTTAGTTTTTTAAGGAACCTCCATACTGTTCTGCATAGTGGCTGTATCAATTTACATTCCCATCAACAGTGCAAGAGGAGTCCCTTTCCTCCACACCCTCTCCACCTCTCCCGTTGCGGAGCACAGGCTTCGGACGCGCAGGCCGAACAGCCATTGTTCACAGGCCTAGCCACTCCACGGCATGTGGGATCTTCCCAGACCGGGGCACGAACCCGTGTCCCCTGCTTCGGCAGGTGGACTCTCAACCACTGCGCCACCAGGGAAGCCCCGTTTGTAGATTTTTTGATGATGGCCATTCTGACTGGTGTGAGGTGATACCTCATTGTAGTTTTGACTTGCATTTCTCTAATGATTAGTGATGTTGAGCATCCTTTCAAGTGTTTGTTGGCAGTCTATATATCTTCTTTGGAGAAATGTCTATTTAGGTCTTCTGCCCATTTTTGGATTGGGTTGTTTGTTTCTTTGACGTTGAGCTACATGAGCTGTTTGTAAATTTTGGAGATTAATCCTTTGTCAGTTGCTTCATTTGCAAATATTTTCTCCCATTCTAAGGGTTGTCTTTTCGTCTTATGATTTCCTTTCCTGTGCAAAAGCTTTTAAGTTTCATTAGGTCCATTTGTTTATTTTTGTTTTTATTTCCGTTTCTCTAGGAGGTGGGTCAAAAAGGATCTTGCTGTGATTTATATCATAGAGTGTTCTGCCTATGTTTTCCTCTAAGAGTTTGATAGTGTCTGGCCTTACATTTAGGTCTTTAATCCATTTTGAGTTTATTTCTGTGTATGGTGTTGGGGGGTGTTCTAATTTCATTCTTTTACATGTAGCTGTCCAGTTTTCCCAGCACCACTTATTGAAGAGGCTGTCTTTTCTCAAGAATTGTATATTCTTGCCTCCTTTATCAAAAATAAGGTGACTATATGTGCATGGGTTTATCTCTGGGTTTTCTTCCTGTTCCACTGATCTATATTTCTGTTTTTGTGCCAGTAGCATACTGTCTTGATTACTGTAGTTTTGTAATATGGTCTGAAGTCCAGGAGCCCGATTCCTCCAGTTCTGTTTTTCTTTCTCAAGATTGCTTTGGCCATTCAGGGTCTTTTGTGTTTCTAAACAAATTGTGAAATTTTTTGTTCTAGTTCTGTGAAAAATGCCAGTGGTAGTTTGACAGGGATTGCATTGAATCTGTAGATTGCTTTGGGTAGTACAGTCATTTTCACAATGTTGATTCTTCCAATCCAAGAACATGGTATATCTCTCCATCTGTTGGTATGATCTTTAATTTCTTTCATCAGTGTCTTACAGTTTTCTGCATACAGGTCTTTTGCCTCCTTAGGTAGGTTTCTTCCTAGGTATTTTATCCTTTTTGTTGCAGTGGTGAATGGGAGTGTTTCCTTAATTTCTCTTTCAGATTTTTCATCATTAGTGTGTAGGAATGCAAGATATTTCTATGCATTAATTTTTTATCCTGCTACTTTACCAGTTTCATTGATAAGCTGTAGTAGTTTTCTGGTAGCATCTTTAGGATTCTCTATGTATAGTATCATGTCATCTGCAAACAGTGACAGCTTTATTTCCTCTTTCCAATTTGGATTGCTTTCATTTCTTTTTCTTCTCTCATTGCTGTGGCTAAAACTTCCAAAACTATGTTGAATAATAGTGGTGAGAGTGGACAATCTTGCCTTGTTCCTGATCTTAGAAGAAATGGTTTCAGTTTTTCACCATTGCGAACGATGTTGGCTGTGGGTTTGTCATATATGGCCTTTATTATGTTGAGGAAAGTTCCCTCTATGCCTACTTTCAGGAGGGTTTTTATCATAAATGGGTGTTGAATTGTGTAGAAAGCTTTTTCTGCATCTATTGAGATGATCATATGGTTTTTCTCCTTCAATTTGTTAATATGGTGTATCACATTGATTGATTTGTGTATATTGAAGAATCATTGCATTCCTGGGATAAACCCCACGTGATCATGGTGTATGATCCATTTAATGTGCTGTTGGATTCTGTTTGCTAGTATTTTGTTGAGGATTTTTGCATCTATGTTCATCAGTGATATTGGCCTGTAGTTTTCTTTCTTTGTGACATCTTTGTCTGGTTTTGGTATCAGGGTGACGGTGGCCTCGTAGAATGAGTTTGGGAGTGTTCCTCCCTCTGCCATATTTTGGAAGAGTTTGAGAAGGATAGGTGTTAGCTCTTCTCTAAATGTTTGATAGAATTCGCCTGTGAAGCCATGTGGTCCTGAGCTTTTGTTTATTAGAAGATTTTTAATCACAGTCTCAATTTCAGTGCTTGTGATTGGTCTGTTTATATTTTCTATTTCTTCCTGGTTCAGTCTCGGAAGGTTGTGCTTTTCTAAGAATTTGTCTATTTCTTTGTGGTTGTCCATTTTATTGGCATATAGTTGCCTGAAGTAATCTCTCATGGTCCTTTGTATTTCTGCAGTGCCAGTTGTTAATTCTCCTTTTTCATTTCTGATTCTATTGATTTGAGTCTTGTCCCTTTTTTCTTGATGAGTCTGGCTAATGGTTTATCAATTTTGTTTATCTACTTAAAGAACCAGCTTTTAGTTTTATTGATCTTTGCTATTGTTTCCTTCATTTTTTTTTCATTTATTTCTGATCTGATCTTTATGATTTCTTTCCTTCTGCTAACTTTGGGGGTTTTTTGTTCTTCTTTCTCTAATTGCTTTAGGTGTAAGGTTAGGATGTTTATTTGAGATGTCTCCTGTTTCTTCAGGTAGGATTGTACTGCTATAAACTTCCCTCTTAGAACTGCTTTTGCTGCATCCCATAGGTTTTGGGTTGTCGTGTTTTCATTGTCATTTGTTTCTAGGTATTTTTTGATTTCCTCTTTGATTTCTTCCGTGTTCTCTTGGTTATTAAGTAGTGTATTGTTTAGCCTCCATGTGTTTGTATTTTTTACAAATTTGTCTTTTCCACACTGATCGAAATGCCATCTTATTAAACATTAAATCCTCTCACATGCTCAAATCTTTTTCTGGACCCTCTGTCTATATTCAGTGTCATATTATTTTCATCATTACCATTTTACAATGTGTTCTAATATCTCACAGGCTTAGTCCCCACTCCCCTTTTACAGATTTTTCCTGTCTTTTCTCATAGGTTTGTATTTTTATATGAACCCTAGACTAATGTTATCCTTATCTGCTATTATTTTTATTGGTATCATATTGAATTTATAAATAAATTTAAAGAGAGCTACCAAGTTTATTCTGAACAAAGAGTACCTTTCTACCTTTCCATTTAAAGGTTTCTTTTAGTTGATTGTTGTAATGGGCTGAACTGTGTCCTCCCAAATATTCATGTGTTAAAAGTCCTAACCCACCCCCAGTACCTCAGAATGTGACTGTATTTGGAGATAGGCATGAGGTAACAGCAGTAGAATTTAAACCCAAGGGGCTGAGTGAGAGGCAGCCCAGAAGTTGAACATTCCACTTAGGACAGGTGTTAGGATGAAATGAAGTAACCAAAGTACTCGGCATGCCATAAACCCCGGTAAACTTAAGTTATCTCTTACATCTCTAAAGGCTTGGGATAGAGTCTGCAGCACATCCCTCCACCCTACACAGACAATTTAAAGGCTTCCTTGACCTTTGGGAAATCTAGAACTTAATCTGGAAGGTATAAGGAATGCTCATGGACTTGACATCAGAGAGATCCAAGGGAGTTCAATCCATCTGGCAAATTCTGACACCATTGAACTTCGATGGGGACAACGATGCTTGCCTCCCCTGGTTAAAGTAGCTAATGCGTGAAAAGCCCCCATGTCAACATCTGGCACAGCGTAGGTGCTTAAACTGAACTTGGAGTCAGGTTGAGAAGAGCGTAGAAAGAACTTTCAAAGCTCTGCAGGAGAAACTGTGAAGAGAGGACACACGGTCCCCAGAGAGAATAGAAAGAATGAAACCAGGTGGTTGTTTTCTGTGACTTTCCAAGCCACATATCCTAAAAGAAATTAGCCCAGTTCATTAAATCTGGCCAATTCCGTGTGGACCAAAGACAGTTTACACAAGTTTTGTTTGGCCTCAGATGTTGACTTCCCTTCTATAGAGTTATAGGTAGTTTTGACATTTACTCCTTCCGTTAAATAAGAAGATGGAGAGAACACAAGAGTGGGTGGGGACAGGGCCAGAAAGATTTTTTCCAACAGAAAAGAAGTGTCATCTACGGAGCAAAATGAGGCATCAGCGTTGCAGGGACAGTTCGGATGGGGCAAATTAAGCAAACGTTCCCATGATGAACTGTCTCTGCACGATCAGTCACGGTACCTCTGGCTTGAGTGGCAGCCGTGCTAACAAGCTGGAGAGAAGACTGATGCCCGTCCATGGCCAGAAAACGCAGCAAAGTGAAGAGCTGTTTCAGGCCTGCACCAGTCAGATTACAAATATGTACCACTGGCTTCTAAAGTGAGTTATGATTTCATTCTCCTACTGGTACCTGAAATCTAGAGAGGGCATTTGTCTAGTCTTTGTATTGGGGGTGACGGCTATAGCAACATGGTTGCACAGGGGAGATATCCACTTGGCAGATAAATCAGGTGCCATAAAGGAACCAGTTGTTATCAATTTGATCTTGCGGCAAGAGGGGGGACCTCCCTATCCACAGGCAGTATTGTTAGTATGCTTCGCAGGTCTTCCCTTTACTGAAGCATTTGCAGGTGCTGTTTTCTCCAGCCTGTGATGCCTTTGGATGGGCTGGTGTGAAGCTGTCTGTCCCCACCCTTCACACAAGGTACCATCTGGCTTGCCCACTAGAGCATGAGCTCTTTGAGGACAGGCCCGTGTTCAATGCCTCTGTGTGCCCATCTTGAGCTCAGGGGATACCACTGTCTGTTCATCAAAGTGAATAAAAAGGCCAAATCTGAAATCTAACCTGCACCAGCGGTGGTGGAGACACTGGCATGAAAGCTCCAAGCTCACAGGATTTCCCTATCTTGGTTTGTTTCATGAGGTCCATGACCCCCGAGTACATCTTCAATGCCCAGGGCTCATTTCTCCTCATTATAGTCACAGTCATCAGGCAAGTTTATGCCCTTCTGGGCTTACCATCTAACCACTGGAGTCACAGATGCCAAGTCTCTGTCTGCAGCCCAGGCCATTCTCCTGGGCTCCAGACCTGTATAGCCAGCCTTCCTGAGGACATCTCCATCTGTGTGTCAAACTCATCTCCATCTGTCCAGAATGGAGCTCAGCAGGCTCCCCACTTCTTCCCATTACCCTAGTGCTGGCCATGACATCATCACTGCCTCAGCTGCTCAAGCCAGCAGCCCAGCAGGCATCCCTGACTTCCCCACACCATAACCTGACATCCCAGGGCTGAGGACACCAGCAAGAAGTTAGATTTTTGGGGTGGGTAGAGTGAGTCCTGACTTGACATTCTTCAGAGTTCACATCCATGACAGAGTGAATTTCCCCCCCTTAGGTTGACAGAGGGACTTGGCAAGGATGAAAAAGTACATCAGACTCCACCGGTCTCCATAAAAGGAGAGGGTTGAACCAGCTCAGTGTTTTTAAACTAGCTCCATAGATCTCTTTACCTGCAGACAGAGAACCCTGTACTAGATGTCCTTTGACTTCGAGAAGGACTGTGCAGTTTCCCTTGGTTCCAAGGCAGACTCCCCGGAGGAGATTGCTTGGAGCGTTACGTGGTCCCTATCTCCTGTAAAGCATCAAGAGAGAGCAGCTGAGGTTTTGCTCCCTTTCCTCAAGAGTGGAAACTCAACAGGTAACCTGAGAAAGAACCAAATGGATGGAGGAAAGGAGGGAGTCATGGGGGTAGGGATGTCCCCTATGACAGGGTTTGGATAATTTCAGCAGCAGCACACATGGTCTGGTCAGTGGCAAAAGGGCACCCAGAGAGATCATCGCCTTCTCAACCACTTCCTTTTCTGGTAAGAAAGGCTCGTAGCTAGATGCTCACGTGGTCAACATTAAGAGCAGTTTAGCACAGAGGTTAAGAGCACACACAGGCTTCGGAGTCAGACAGACTTAGGTCAAATCCCACTCCCATTGCTGACTCCCTGTGTGATCTTGGGCAAGTCATTTCACCTCTCTGAGCCCGTTTCCTCATCAGCAAAGTGGGTAAATGCCTCCTAGGGCTGTTGTGAGAATTAGTACGATTATATATGTACTAGTATTAGTATACGTAGTAGATATTTGGTAAGTGGTAACCATGATTTTTACTGATGATCAAGACCATTCTTTCTGCTTTGAATTCTAAGTCCTTCCAGTCCTTGAAGGAAAGTCTCAAGTCCCCCTCTTCCGTGAAGCCTTCTTGGATCACCTGACAAGGAACCAGCACCCTCGGGGAACCATATGTCCAGCCAGGAGCTGGAAAGACAAAGACGACCCGGACACAACTCCCGCCTGCAAGTGGGTTATGACCTTCAGCAGAGTCCAAACTCCCTTTCCACCACTTCCCCACTGTGTGAAGTTAGCAAGCAATTTCACTTTTCCGAGGTGCAGTTTTCTCATCTCTACAGTGGGGATAATGTTTTATTTTCCACTTCCATCAGTGGTATAGAGCATGAAAAAAGACAAGGAGGAAGGATGGAAGAGAGGAAGGGGGGGAGGAAAAGGAGGGAGGGAAGAGGGGAGGGAGGAGAGAAGGGGAGGAGGGAGGGAGGGGCTACAGAGGGAGAAAGGGGAGGACGTGTGATTACCAAACCGCCCTGAAACAGGGACGGTGAATGCCTGAGTGAATGAATGAAGCCACTCTATTTCCCCTGCTGTCTCTGGGTCCTACAAGCTGTCCTCCTCTGGCCCCTGTGTCAGGATACCTGTGCCAGGTCTTCATCATTCTACCTGGAAAGAGATTTCATTTCCCGCCTTTTACAGCCCTATTTTCAAGAACTGAAACCTGTTTAAAGGGCTGCTGTTCCCCAAAATGGCACATCGGACAGAGAGCCCACACATTCAGCTGTTTATGGGTATTAATAATACGTGGCAAAAAAGCCGCTGCTTTATTTTGTTCTCCAAGTCAAGCTCTTTATTTTTTTTAATTTTTTTACCATCTTTATTAGAGTATAGTTGTTTTACAATTGTGTGTTGGTTTCTGCTGTATAACAAAGTGAACCAGCTATACGTATACATATGTTCCCATATCTCTTCTCTCTTGCGTCTCCCTCCCACCCTTCCTGTCCCACCCCTCTAGGTGGTCACAAAGCACCGAGCTGATCTCCCTGTGCTATGCAGCTGCTTCCCACTAGCTATCTGTTTTACATTTGGTAGTGTATATATGTCCATGCCACTCTCTCACTTCGTCCCACCTTACCCTTCCCCCTCCCCGTGTCCTCAAGTCCATTCTCTACGTCTGCGTGTTTATTCCTGTCCTGCCTCTAGGTTCTTCAGAACCTTTTTTTTTTTTTAAGATTCCATATGTATGTGTTAGCATATGGTATTTGTTTTTCTCTTTCTGACTTACTTCACTGTGCATGACAGTCTCTAGGCCATCCACCTCACTACAAATAACTCAATTTGGTTTCTTTTTATGACTGAGTAATATTCCATTGTATATATGCGGCACATCTTTATCCATTCATCTGTCCATGGACACTTAGGTTGCTTCCATGTCCTGGCTATTGTAAATAGAGCTGCAATGAACATTGTGGTACATGACTCATTTTGAATTATGGTTTTATCAGGGTATATGCCCAGTAGTGGGATTGCTGGGTTGTATGGTAGTTCTATTTTTAGTTTTTCAAGGAACCTCCATACTGTTCTCCATAGTGACTGTATCAATTTACATTCCCACCAACAGTGCAAGAGGGTTCCCTTTTCTCCACACCCTCTCCAGCATTGATTGTTTGTAGATTTTTTTTTTTTTTTTTTTTTTCGCCGTACATGGGCCTCTCACTGTTGTGGCCTCTCCCGTTGCGGAGCACAGGCTCCGGATGCGCAGGCTCAGCGGCCATGGCTCACGGGCCTAGCCGCTCCGCAGCATGTGGGATCTTCCCGCACCGGGGCACGAACCCATGTCCCCTGCATCGGCAGGCAGACTTTCAACCACTGCACCACCAGGAAAACCCTGTAGATTTTTTGATGATGGCCATTCTGACTGGTGTGAGGTGACACCTCATTGTAGTTTTGATTTGCATTTCTCTAATGATTAGTGATGTTGAAGCTCTTTAAATCAAATATTTAGGGAGGGAATATTTACCTGCACGTCCTCAAGGAAGCATTTCTGGTCTTAAAGGGAAACGTACGCTGCAGCAACCATGAGGTGATATAGGCATGGGGAGTATAATTTCTTTAATTCTCACAACAACCCATGAGGCACGCTCTTAGCATCAGTGTTTTATAGATAAGGATACTGAGGCTGAGAGAGAGTACGTGGACTTTCTCAAGGTTAGTCAGCTGGTAAGCAGAAGGGCAGGGATTCAAATCTCAGCCGCCTGACTCGGGGCTCACGTGCTGCCTGGTACCCAGGCTTGGTATGGGCAGGAGGCTGAGAGCCAGGTGGATACACAGGCATTAGCCAGCCGACACAGGCGTGCCCACCCTCGCTGAAGGGAGAGCAGGGGCATGGAGAAGGGTTACAGAAGAAGCAAAATAAACCAAAGCCCGAATTAAGAGTGCGTGCAACTCATTTATAGAACTGAATGGAGCTGTGGCCGGAACCTGGGAAGCCAGAGACGTGAGAGCTGAAAAGAGACCTCGTGGGGCCAGTTAAGGAGCTTGGAGTTTACCTGAGGGTCCTGGGGAGCTGCGGGTGGCACTGGAGAGCCAGGGAGCACTGGAGTGACCAGCGTTGTATGTTAGGACACATCCTGAGTGGTCCTTGATGCCCGATGCCCAGCACTGAGCCAGGAGCAAAGAACTCAGAGGAGAAGACGCCACAAGCTCCTCTCTTGAGAAAGAGGAACAAACCAACATTTACTCTCTTTCGGGCACTGAGCCGGGCTCTACACGATTATATCCTTAAAGGATGGCTCCTAAATTCCCATTGTGTACAGGAGTGAACTGAGGCCTAAGGAGGTCAAAGGAGGCACGGCCTAACAGTGAAGACAAATACAAAAATGGCCAACCACACGGCACTGTAGCAATAATTACAGCAACCAGCTCTGATTAAGCCCTTTCTTAAGTCAAGGTCACTAGGCCATGCACTTTCCCAATGCATACACTTCCCCAATTTTCTAGCTATTAAGAGCTAACTATCCTCAATCTACAGGAATGAAGAAATTGAGGCTCAGAGAGGTGAAGTAACTGGCCCAAAGTCACACAGCTAGCAAAGGCCAGAGCACACTCATTCTTAGCCATCATGTCTCACTGCCACGCTGCAACCCCATGTGTCCACAGAGCAGGGTAAGCACGAGAGAAGGGGCTTAAGCAAGTTGATGAGGTTCGAGCTGGCCCTCGAGAAGGGGAGGAGGTGCTCCCCAGGCAGAGAAGGAGGGAAAGGGCATCCCATGCACTTGACAGCATCCACGAACAGTCAAGTGCATAGTGGGTTCAGGATGTCTGCAGTGTGGGGAACAGGGTAGGAAATTCAGTCAGAGGGAAGCTGGGTTAGAACCTGGAGGGCATTGAACGCCAAGCTAAGGAGTTGTGACTTTATCATGCAGGCAAAGGGAGGCCCTCAGAGGGGCTGATGGGCTCATGTGGGGTTGAAGGACGCACTGTGGAGGCTTTGGGACTGGAATAGAGGAATGGCAGCCAGGATGTTGGCTGTTATGATCGTGATTTTGAGGAACCCCCAAATATTGAGCATCTGCAGTGCCAGGCACTGTACAAACTTCCTCTGTAGTCTTTTTTTTTTTAACTTCTTTTATACTGGAGTATAGCCGATTAACAATGTTATGATAGTTTCAGGTACAAAGTAAAGTGACTCAGCCATACATATAAATGCATCCTTTCTCCCCCAAAGTCCCGTCCCATGCAGACTGCCACATAACATTGAGGAGAGTTCCCTGTGCTATACAGGAGGTCCATGTTGGTTATCTATTTTAAACATAGCAGTGTGTACATGTCAATCCCAAACTCCCTAACTATCCCTTCCCACCTCCCTTCTTCCTGGTAACATAAGTTTGTTCTCTAGTCTGTGAGTCTGTTTCTAGTCTTTACTAGACTGGGACAGGCAGGCGTCATTGTCTCCTGTGTACAGATGGGGAAGTAGGCTGCCGGAGGGCGTGTCCGGGAGACAGTCCCTTCCAGGAGAGCAAACTAAAGCTTCTTCCCTCCCGCCTCCCTGGTCATTCTCCTCAGTGACCCATGACCACCCCTGCTGCCCTCCTGAGAGACCAGGAACTGATGGGACCTTTGTCCCTCCACCCTGTCCTCCAGGGTCCTTCCTGGACTCCTACTACGTGCCAGTCTCCACTGGGCTCCGGGAAAGAGTCCCAGACAAGACACATCGCGCTTTCACTGCTGAGGTCATCAAAAGCAAACAAATCAGTGTGAATCCTGGGCTGGCAGTCCCAGTGCCATCCCCACCCCCAGCTCCAGTCCTGGACTGTCTAAACAATCACGTCCAGGCACGTTAGCAGCCTCGAGCTAAATGCTGAACTGTGTGTTTCCTGCTCAGAGGGACCAGTTATCGCTGACTCTGCAAGGGTTGCTGTAAGTGCTTGAGAGCTGGGGAAGGGGTCTGGCTTAGAGAAGGCTGGACCAGAGTGCGGTGCAGCCCTCTCCCCACACAGCTCAGGGCCCCCATATTTAAGGAGCAGAGGCTACCGGGTAGAGGGGCTCACGGTTAAATCCATTCTTTAAAGACAAAACACCAGACAATTTTTGCAAGTCACAAATGGAGAGGGGTGGCCAGAAAAAGAGAAAGGGGTCTGGTTAATCTGGGATTAAGGCATTTCTGAGGGTTCGCAGGTCTAAGGAGCCGCTCAAGTTACATTCACGTCCACAAACATTTACTGAGAATTTGCCTTGATGTCAAGGTCACACAGGTGGCTGCCAGGATCACCTTGCAGCTTTGAGAGTAAAATGACACTAAGTCTGAACTCCCATCTCACCTTGCAGGTCAAAAACCCGAAGTCACTTCCAGTCTCCCTTCGAGCTTCCTGAACGTGGAATTTAAATTTCTCCCACTTCGGCTCTGGCTCCCAGCATGTGTTTCTGCTGCAGTGACTCTGCTTACACCTTGTAAGCACTGTCCATTTTCCACCTCACCTGCAGTGACACATCCTGACTTCCTCTCCCCCCGACCCCTTACCAGCGTCCCTGCCCCACAACTGTGTGAGAGGCAGGCTTTGCTGAAGGTATCTGGGCAAACGGCAGAGTTCCGACAACTCTCCTGCACACACATCTCCACCCTAGGCACCATGCTGGTCCCAGACACCCTCCTGTCTCCCTACGTGGTCTGACCCTTCCTTTCTTTCCAGGCTGGTCTCACCCTACCCACCCTCTTGCACCCTGAGATCTAGCCACTCTCACATTCCTCACTCTATTGAACACACCACACTCCTTCCTGCCTCAGGGCCTTTGCACAAGCTGTTTGCTTTGTCTGCAATGCTCTTTCTCTGTTTTTCCCCCGGGGAAGTAGGAGAGGACGCCTACTCAGTTCTCAGCACAAACATCACTTATTATTCCGTGAGGGTTCCCATGACTCCCTAAGCTAACCATTTACCAGTATGTTCTAGTCTTCGTTATTCTTTTGCTTTGTTGCACATATCACAATTTATAAGTGTGTGTGTGTGTGTGCGTGTCTGTTAAATGTCAAACTCTCCCACAAGATCGCAAGCTGTATGAAGGTAAAGATCAAATGTCTAGCGGGAGGCCGGAGGGGAAGATGGCGGAAGAGTAAGACGCGGAGATCACCTTCCTCCCCACAGATACACCAGAAATACATCTACACATGGAACAACTCCTGCAGAGCACCTACTGAACGCTGGCAGAAGACCTCAGACCTCCCAAAAGGCAAGAAACTCCCCACGTACCTGGGTAGGGCAAAAGAAAAAAGAAACAACAGAGACAAAAGGATAGGGACGGGACCCGCATCAGTGG
This sequence comes from Grampus griseus, assembly GCF_964374135.1. Classification (NCBI taxonomy): domain Eukaryota; kingdom Metazoa; phylum Chordata; class Mammalia; order Artiodactyla; family Delphinidae; genus Grampus; species Grampus griseus. Next base: position 14,091,569 of record NC_139000.1, on the reverse strand, counting down.
GAAGGAGCTGTGAAGGAGGAAAAGTTTTCACACACTAGGAAGCCCCTTCGCGGGTGGAGACTGCGGGTGGCGGAGGGGGAAAGCTTCGGCGCCGCGGAGGAGAGCACAGCCACAGGGGTGCGGGGAGCAAAGCGGAGAGATTCCCGCACAGAGGATCAGGGCCAACCGGTACTCACCAGGCCGAGAGGCTTGTCTGCTCACCCGCCGCGCGGGCGGGGCTGGGAACTGAGGCTCGGGCTTCGGTCGGATCCCAGGGAGAGGACTGGGTTTGGCGGCGTGAAAACAGCCTGCAGGGGGTTAGTGCGCCACGGCTAGCCGGGAGGGAGTCCGGAGAAAGTCTGGAGCTGCCGAAGAGGCAAGAGACTTTTTCTTCCCTCTTTGTTTCCTGGTGCGCGAGGAGAGGGGATTAAGAGCGCCGCTTAAAGGAGCTCCAGAGACGGGCGCGAGCCGCGGCTAAAAGCGCGCGCCCCAGGGACGGGCAGACACTAAGGCTGCTGCTGCCGCCACCAAGAAGCCTGTGTGCGAGCACAGGTCACTCTCCACACCCCTCTTCCGAGGAGCCTGTGCAACACACCACTGCCAGGGCCCCGTGATCCAGGAAGAACTTCCCCGGGAGAACGCACGGCGCGCTTGAGGCTCGTGCAACGTCACGCCGCCTCTGACGCCGTAGGCCCGCCCCGCGCGCCATGCCCCTCCCTCCCCCCCCCCACCCCCAGCCTGAGTGAGCCAGAACCCGCGAATCAGCTGCTCCTTTAACCCCGTCCTGTCTGAGCGAAGAACAGACGCCCTCCTGCGACCTACACGCAGAGGCGGGGCCAAATCCAAAGCTGGAACCCGGGAGCTGTGCGAACAAAGGAGAGAAAGGGAAATCTCTCCCAGCAGCCTCAGGAGCAGCGGATTAAATCTCCACAATCAACTTGATGTACCCTGCATCTGTGGAAAACCTGAATAGACAAGGAATCATCCCAAATTGAGGAGGTGGACTTTGAGAGCAAGATTTATTATTTTTTCCTCTTTTCCTCTTTTTGTGAGTGTGTATGTGTATGCTTCTGTGTGAGATTTTGTCTGTATAGCTTTGCTTCCACCATTTGTCCTAGGGGTCTATCCATCCTTTTTTAAAAAATTTTTTTTCTTAATAATTATTTTTAATTTAATAACTTTATTATATTTTACTTTATTTTATTTTACTTTATGTTCTTTCTTTTTTCCTTCCTTCCTTCCTTCCTCCCACCGTCCCTCCCTCCCTCCTTTCTTTCTTTCTTTCCTTCTTTCCTTCTTTTCTTCTTTCTTTCTTTCTTTCTTCCTTCCTTCCTTCCTTCCCTCCTTTCTTTCTTTCTTTCCTTCCTTCTTTCTTTCTTTCTTCCTCTACTAATTCTTTCTCTCTACTTTTTCTCCCTTTTATTCTGAGCTGTGAGGATGAAAGGCTCTTGGTGCTGCAGCCAGGAGTCAGTGCTGTGCCTCTGAGGTGGGAGAGCCAACTTCAGGACACTGGTCAACAAGAGACCTCCCAGCTCCACATAATATCAAACAGCAAAAATCTCCCAGAGATCTCCATCTCAACACCAGCACCCAGCTTCACTCAATGACCAGCAAGCTACAGTGCTGGACACCCTATGCCAAACAACTAGCAAAACAGGAACACAACCCCACCCATTAGCAGAGAGGCTGCCTAAAATCATAATAAGTCCACAGACACCCCAAAACATACCACCAGACGTGGACTTGCCCACCGGAAAGACAAGATCCAGCCTCATCCACCAGAACACAGGCACTAGTCCCCTCCACCAGGAAGCCTACACAACCCAGTGAACCAACCTTAGCCACTGGAGACAGACATCAAAAACAACGGGAACTACGAACCTGCAGCCTGCAAAAAGGAGACCCCAAACACAGTAAGATAAGCAAAATGAGAAGACAGAAAAACACACAGCAGATGAAGGAGCAAGATAAAAACGCACCAGACCTAACAAATGAAGAGGAAATAGGCAGTCTACCTGAAAAAGAATTCAGAATACTGATAGTAAGGATGATCCAAAATCTTGGAAAGAGAATGGAGAAAATACAAGAACGTTTAACAAGGACCTAAAAGAACTAAAGATGAAACAAACAATGATGAACAACACAATAAATGAAATGAAAAATACTCTAGATGGGATCAATAGCAGAATAACTGAGGCAGAAGAACGGATAAGTGACCTGGAAGATAAAATAGTGGAAATAACTACTGCAGGGCAGAATAAAGAAAAATGAATGAAAAGAACTGAGGACAGTCTCAGAGACCTCTGGGGCAACATTAAACGCACCAACATTCGAATTATAGGGGTTCCAGAAGAAGAAGAGAAAAAGAAAGGGACTGAGAAAATATTTGAAGGGATTATAGTTGAAAACTTCCCTAATATGGGAAAGGAAATAGTTAATCAAGTCCAGGAAGCACAGAGAGTCCCATACAGGATAAATCCAAGGAGAAATATGCCAAGACACATATTAATCAAACTGTCAAAAATGAAATACAAAGAAAGCATATTAAAAGCAGCAAGGGAAAAACAACAAATAACACACAAGGGAATCCCCATAAGGTTAACAGCTGATCTCTCAGCAGAAGCTCTGCAAGCCAGAAGGGAGTGGCAGGACATACTGAAAGTGATGAAGGAGAAAAACCTGCAACCAAGATTACTCTACCCAGCAAGGATCTCATTCAGATTTGATGGAGAAATCAAAACCTTTACAGACAAGCAAATGCTGAGAGAGTTCAGCACCACCAAACCAGCTTTACAACAAATGCTAAAGGAACTTCTCTAGGCAAGAAAGACAAGAGAAGGAAAAGACCTACAATAACAAGCCCAAAACAATTTAGAAAATGGGAATAGGAACATACATATTGATAATTACCTTAAATGTAAATGGACTAAATGCTCCCACCAAAAGACACAGATTGGCTGAATGGATACAAAAACAAGACCCATATATATGCTGTCTACAAGAGACCCACTTCAGACCTAGAGACACATACAGACTGAAAGTAAGGGGATGGAAAAAGATATTTCATGCAAATGGAAACCAAAAGAAAGCTGGAGTAGCAATTCTCATATCAGACAAAATAGACTTTAAAATAAAGACTATTAGAAGAGACAAAGAAGGACACTACATAATGATCAAGGGATCGATCCAAGAAGAAGATATAACACTTGTAAATATTTATGCACCCAACATAGGAGCACCTCAACACATAAGGCAAATATTAACAGCCTTAAAAGGGGAAATCGACAGTAACACATTCATAGTAGGGGACTTTAACACCCCACTTTCACCAATGGACAGATCATCCAAAATGAAAATAAATAAGGAAACACAAGCTTTAAATGATACATTAAACAAGATGGACTTAATTGATATTATAGGACACTCCATCCAAAAACAACAGAATACACATTTTTCTCAAGTGCTCATGGAACATTCTCCAGGATAGATCATATCTTGGGTCACAAATCAAGCCTTGGTAAATTTAAGAAAATTGAATTTGTATCAAGTATCTTTTCCGACCACAATGCCATGAGACTAGATATCAATTACAGGAAAAGATCTGTAAAAAATACAAACACATGGAGGCTAAACAATACACTACTTAATAACAAAGTGATCACTGAAGAAATCAAAGAGGAAATAAAAAAATACCTAGAAACAAATGACAATGGAGACACGACAACCCAAAACCTACGGGATGCAGCAAAAGCAGTTCTAAGAGGGAAGTTTATGGCAATACAAGCCCACCTTAAGAAACAGGAAACATCTCAAATAAACAACCTAACCTTGCACCTAAAGCAATTAGAAAAAGAAAAACAAAAAACCCACAAAGTTAGCAGAAGGAAAGAAATCATAAAAATCAGATCAGAAATAAATGAAAAAGAAATGAAGGAAATGATAGCAAAGATCAATAAAACTAAAAGCTGGTTCTTTGAGAAGATAAACAAAATAGATAAACCATTAGCCAGACTCATCAAGAAAAAAAGGGACAAGACTCAAATCAATAGAATTAGAAATGAAAAAGGAGAAGTAACAATTGGCACTACAGAAATACAAAAGATCATGAGAGATTACTACAAGCAACTCTATGCCAATAAAATGGACAACCTGGAAGAAATGGACAAATTCTTAGAAATGCACAACCTGCCAAGAGTGATTCAGGAAGAAATAGAAAATATAAACAGACCAATCACAAGCAGTGAAATTGAAACTATGATCAAAAATCTTCCAACAAACAAAAGCCCAGGACCACATGGCTTCACAGGCGAATTCTATCAAACATTTAGCGAAGAGCTAACACCTATACTTCTCAAACTCTTCCAAAATATAGCAGAGGGAGGAACACTCCCAAATTCATTTTACAAGGCCACCATCACCTTGATACCAAAACCAGACAAAAATGTCACAAAGAAAGAAAACTACAGGCCATATCACTGATGAACATAGATGCAAAAATCCTCAACAAAATACTAGCAAACAGAATGCAACAGCACAATGAAAGGATCATACACCATGATCAAGTGGGATTTATTCCAGGAATGCAAGGATTCTTCAATATACGCAAATCAATCAATGTGATAAACCATATTAACAAATTGAAGAAAAACCATATGATCATCTCAATAGATGCAGAGAAAATTTTGACAAAATTCAACACCCATTTATGATAAAAACCCTGCAGAAAGTAGGCATAGAGGGAACTTTCCTCAACATAATAAAGGCCATATATGACAAACCCACAGCCAACATCATCCTCAATGGTGAAAAACTGAAAGCATTTCCACTAAGATCAGGAACAAGACAAGGTTGCCCACTCTCACCATTCTTATTCAATATAGTTTTGGAAGTTTTAGCCACAGCAATCAGAGAAGAAAAGGAAATAAAAGGAATCCAAATCGGAAAAGAAGAAGTAAAGCTGTCACTGTTTGCAAATGACATGATACTATACATAGAGAATCCTAAAGATGCTACCAGAAAACTACTAGAGCTAACCAATGAATTTGGTAAAGTTGCAGGATACAAAATTAATGCACAGAAATCTCTGGCATTCCTATACAATAAGGATGAAAAATCTGAAAGTGAAATCAAGAAAACACTCCCATTTACCACTGCAACAAAAAGAATAAAATATCTAGGAATAAACCTACCTAAGGAGACAAAAGACCTGTATGCAGAAAATATAAGACACTGATGAGAGAAATTAAAGATGATACAAATAGATGGAGAGATATACCATGTCCTTGGATTGGAAGAATCAACGTTGTGAAAATGACTCTACCACCCAAAGCAATCTACAGATTCAATGCAATCCCTATCAAACTACCAATGGCATTTTTCACAGAACTAGAACAAAAAATTTCACAATTTGTATGGAAACACAAAAGACCCCGAATAGCCAAAGCAATCTTGAGAACGAAAAACGGAGCTGGAGGAATCAGGCTCCCTGACTTCAGACTATACTACAAAGCTACAATAATCAAAACAGTATGGTACTGGCACAAAAACAGAAAGATAGATCAATGGAACAGGATAGAAAGCCCAGAGATAAACTCACGCACATATGGTCACCTTATCTTTGATAAAGGAGGCAGGAATGTACAGTGGAGAACGGACAGCCTCTTCAATAAATGGTGCTGGGAAAACTGGACAGCTACATGTAAAAGTATGAGATTCGATCACTCCCTAACACCATACACAAAAATAAGCTCAAAATGGATTAAAGACCTAAATGTAAGGCCAGAAACTATCAAACTCTTAGAGGAAAACATAGGCAGAACACTCTATGACATAAATCACAGCAAGATCCTTTTTGACCCACCTCCTAGAGAAACGGAAATAAAAACAAAAATAAACAAATGGGACCTAATGAAACTTAAAAGCTTTTGCACAGCAAAGAAAACCATAAAAAAGACGAAAAGACAACCCTCAGAATGGGAGAAAATATTTGCAAATGAAGCAACTGACAAAGGATTAATTTCCAAAATTTACAAGCAGCTCATGCAGCTCAATAACAAAAAACCAAACAACCCAATCCAAAAATGGGCAGAAGACCTAAATAGACATTTCTCCAAAGAAGATATACAGATTGCCAACAAACACATGAAAGAATGCTCAACATCATTAATCATTAGAGAAATGCAAATCAAAACTACAATGAGATATCATCTCACACCAGTCAGAATGTCCATCATCAAAAAATCTAAAAACAATAAATGCTGGAGAGGGAGTGGAGAAACAGGAACACTCCTGCACTGCTGGTGGGAATGTGAATTGGTACAGCCACTATGGAGAACAGTATGGAGATTCCTTAAAAAACTACAAATAGAACTACCATATGACCCAGCAATCCCACTACTGGGCATATACCCTGAGAAAACCATAATTCAAAAAGAGTCATGTACCAAAATGTTCATTGCAGCTCTATTTACAATAGACCGGAGATGGAAACAACCTAAGTGCCCATCATCGGATGAATGGATAAAGAAGATGTGGCACATAAATACAATGGAATATTACTCAGCCATAAAAAGAAACGAAATTGAGCTTTTTGTAATGAGGTGGATAGACCTAGAGTCTGTCATACAGAGTGAAGTAAGTCAGAAAGAGAAAGACAAATACCGTATGCTAACATATATATATATATATATATATGTATGGAATTTAAGAAAAAAAAATGTCATGAACAGCCTAGGGGTAAGACAGGAATAAAGACCCAGACCTACTGGAGAACGGACTTGAGAATATGGGGAGGGGGAAGGGTGAGCTGTGACAAAGCGAGAGAGAGGCATGGACATATATACACTACCAAACGTAAGGTAGATAGCTAGTGGGAAGCAGCCGCATAGCACAGGGAGATCAGCTCGGTGCTTTGTGACCGCCTGGAGGGGTAGGATGGGGAGGGTGGGAGGGAGAGAGACGCAAGAGGGAAGAGATATGGGAACATATGTATATGTATAACTGATTCACTGTGTTATAAAGCATAAACTAACACACCATTGTAAAGCAATTATACCCCAATAAAGATGTTAAAAAAAAATGTCTAGCGGATGGTCAACAAATGTTTGTTGAAAAAAACAAATTTCAGTTGAATTAATGAATGAATGATGTGTATAGGGTATGGAAGTAGGCTAAGAGGTATGGTAAATATCTATCATGTTGAGGGAGGCTTCAGAAGGTTAGCAACACCTAAGAAGGGTGCTCAGGTCAGAGAGCAGGGGCCAACATTCTTTGGAGAGAACAGCTAGAGGTTATGGAAGAGAACGGGTATTTCATATGGTTTCATCTGACTGGGGAGTTAAATGCAAGAGAAAAGGCGGTTTGGGATGAGGCTGAAAAGACGGGCAGGAGAGGAAGGGAGAGCTTAATAACAAAGCAATGGGGAACCAGTGAAGGACTGTGAGCAAGAGTGATGTGGGCAGAGCTGACTTCAGCATCAGGAAGCTGGTGCCCAAGAGGAGGGAAGAGACCAGGGAGGGTCGGGGAGGGAAGAGCGATCAGAGGGCTGTTGTGGTGACCGGGGCTGCGGGTGGTTCGGTGACACAGGTGTGTGCACTGAAGTGAGGGTTCACTCAGGAGGATGGGCTTGTGGGTGGAGATAGTTGATCGGGTTTGGGACATATTGAGTGGGAGGTGCCTACAGTCACCCCAATGGGGGTGTCCATGATCTGTGATCAGGAGAACCTAAGGAAGGCACCTAGGCCGGAGGTGACAGTCTGGGAGGCCAGCTTGGAGGTGACATCTGAAGCCGAGGGCACAGGAAGAATGCTGGAGGCATACGAGCTCCCGAGCACCTTCCAGTCCTGACAGCGGTGATTTCACAAGAGCTGGAAACTCTATCTGCGAGGGGAAAGGGAAGAGCGAAGTTCGTGCTCTCAGGTCCAGATGTGAGAGCCAGAGGGAGTGGGAGAGATAGAAAGGGCTTATTATCCTCCATCTCCTAGCATCAGGCCACACTCAGGCTGGCATCTGATTGCTGGCACTAATGAAATGGCACGCCTGCAGCCCAGCAGCCTGTAGTCGGGGGCTTGCGAGGCTGGGCCGGGCTGCCAGAGCCACTGGTTCCATCCTCCTGAAACCTGGCAGGTGGGAACCCCATGTGCCTTCAGGGCCACATCTGGATTTTCACCCCAGATGTTGGCCTTTCAGAGGGACAGGGACCCGTGGAATATTCACTAGCAAAAGTCAGAATCTATGTTTCATGAGGGACAAGAACTGGAGGCCTCAACCTGGAGAAGAGAGAAAGTACAAATCCCGGGACGCCATACTGGGCCAGGCAGCAGATATGACCTGGGGGTGACAGTGGTATGCTCCCTGTCGCTGGGAGTGAAGTCTGAACATCCCTGCGGAGATGGTGCTATGGAGAAGAGTCAAATCTTGAAGAAGGGCTCGAACGAGGTAACTCTTGAGGCCCCTGCTGACCCTTAGAATCTAATGCTTAACCATCCACACGCCAAGTCTTCTCTGGGTATCCATTCTCACATCGCACATCCCAAAATCCAGAGAGTTCTACCCAGCATCCCACCTCAAACCCTATGGCCACAGTCTCAGGTCCATGTGCCCATGTGAAGTGGCTAAAAGCATTCAGGAGCCACACATGACGTTTAACCAGATGCTGCCAGCCCCTCCCCGCCTGCCCACCCCATCCCTGCCAGCCTGTGTAAGTCCTGGAGACCAGGAAGAGGGAAGCTGAGAGCCCAGGTGTCAACATCGTGCAAACGGAAATCGGTCGCCACCTCAGGGAACTTGGCTCAGTCCCTGGCCTTCTCTGGGTCTCAGTTTACCATGTTGGAATACGGGAATTGGGGAGATGTTTGTATTGGCTGGGGTTTGAGCTGCAAAATCACGAAGGGTCTTACTGTAAAGTATTACATGTGTCTCAGGCCTTCTTACTGAAACCCTGTGCTCTTTCCACCTGACTCCAGTGACAGAGAGACGGTAGACACTCGGGAATGTTGTAGCCAGGACCAGGGCTTAATTCAGACAATGACTCTGTGGGTCTGGATGTATCTTTTCTTAATTTAGAAGAAGTTATGTACAGTGACACTTTGTGCTACAAGGAAGATGTTAGGCCTGACGCCGTTTCCTCCTCCCAGAAATCCCCTGCCAGCCCCCACATCACCTGCCTGGGAAGCGCTGGCTGGACCTAAAACAGGGCATTGGTAGAAAAAAACAGTAAAAGTTTGACATACCGTTTAAATACAATAAATACAAATTCTAGGAGACACTTGCCCCCAACATGAACCAGGTTGGTCAATATTAAAAACCATCTCAGTGAGGATGAAAAGTGATTGCCTCTGGTGAGTACAATTCTGGGAGCCCTATTGCTTTTCTTTTTCAATTAGATCGTTTCGTTTTTAAAGCACATGCATGTATTATTTTTATTCAACAACATTTAATTATTAAAATAGTAAATAATATATATGCCAATGATTTTATATTTCTAATACATTAAATATATATTTTGATGTATAATATATATTATATATTGTTAAATATATATATTGTGTACACTTGGAGAGTCTTAATTTCATGACAAAGGGTAATCACGTAAGTTGAATAAACTTAACTTTATGAAAAACTGACTTTTAAAAAGTATCTGCCAGGAAGTAACTTTATTCCTCAATTATCTTCTTTAGGATTCAGAAAAACATTTTCTCTTATGCCAACTATATCCCTTTTTTTCATGCCAACCCTGGTTTACAACGTGATGTCTTTTTTTGTTCTTTTTTTTTTTTTTTTTTTTTTTTGCTTGCATTCTCCCATTTTATTTTTTTTGCAAGACTTGGCAAAGGGCTTGTGTAGTGGCCTTTCCATAGATTATCATGATGTTAAAGGCACACTTTTCTGCATCGGTTTTAAGGAACTCTGCATTAAATAGATCTCTTCTGTCCCACAAATTTTAAAAGTTGGAGTATAACTGTCAAGCTCCCATCCCACGAAATACCACGAGCAAAGCTGCAATCGCTAATGGCTTCCTGTGCAATCAGGCAGGAGCATGCACACTTACCTACTCTCATTCCAGTCTCAGTAACCTCTGCCCCTGTGCTCTGGAACTTCAAGATTGAGACTGGGGTTGGCATTCAAGGCCCTGCTGAGAGTAGGGTGTCCTCAAGGCCTATGAAGTCTGGCCCCACCTACTTTTGAAAATTAACTCTTGCTACGTTCCATCACACACCTCACTCCAGCCAAGTACCCCTTCCCTATGCGTTCCTACACTATACCTTTACTCACTCCATTCTCTCCTTTAAAATGCTACTCACGTGTCCAACTCCTCAAAGTGAACTGCAAGAATAAAGAATAGCCAATAAGGCGAGCCATTACTATGTGCATGAGGATTCCTGCAGGGATTTTGAAGTAGTGAGCATAATGGCTCGTATAAAGTTCTTTGCACCCATTTTCATTTAATCTGCACAATATCCTACAACACCCACCTCAGGAAAATCAGCAACGGAGTTAAATAAATTTCCCAAGGTCTCCCAGCCAGTAAAGCATGAGGGCAGGATATGAAGCCGGCAGCTCATTACCAGAGTCATACTCTTCACTATGACACTATACCAGGTCTGGGCAGGCAATAGGTACACCACAAATAATTGTCATCACAGAAAAAGCCTATAAACACCTCAAAAAGTTAAACATAGAGTTACCATATGACCTAGCAATTCCACTCATAGATATATATCCAAGAGAAATGGAAACATACAGGCACACAGAAGCATGTACATGAATGCTCACAGCAAGCTCATTCACAATAGCCAGAAGATGGAAATAACACAAATGTCCATTAACAGATGAGTGGATAAATAAGTTGTGGTATATCCATACAATGGACTAGTATGCAGTCATAAAAAGGAATGAAGTAATGATACCTGCTACCACACGGATGAATCTTGAAAACATTGTGCTAAGTGGAAGAAGCCAGCCACAAAAGCCCACTGCAAGATGGTGATAGCAAGGGAAGCTCTGCATATGCACATATGGGGGGATCAGGGATACATGGAAATCTCTGGACCTTCTGCTTAATTTTCCTGTGATCCTAAGACTGCACTAAAAAATAAAGTCTATTTTTTTAAAAAAGGTCACTGTATTAGTTCACTGTAACAAAACAGCACAACCAGGGTGGCTTAAACAAGAGAAATTTAGTTTCTCCCAGTTCTGGAGGATAGAAGTTTGGGATCAAGGTGTGACAGGGTTTGTTCCTTCCAAGGCCTCTCTCCTTGGCCTGTAGATGGTCATGCTCTCCTGTGTCTTCACATAGTCTTCTATCTGTATGTGCCTGGGTCCTAGTCTCCTCTTCTTATAAGGGCACCAATCATATTGGAGTAGGGCCTACCCCAATAACCTCAATTTAATTTCATTTCCTCTTTAAAAACCCTATCTCCAAATACAGTCACATTCTAACGTACTGGGTGTTAGGACTTCAACATACAAATTTTGAGGGACACAATTTAGCCGTAAGCCACGCATTATATGATTCCTTTTATATGGCCTGTCTAGAATAGACAAATCCATGGAGACAGACAGCGGATTAGTGGTTGCCAGGGGCCAGGGGAAGGGGGAAATGGGGAGTGAATACTTAATGGGTGCAGGGTTTTCTTCTGAGGTGATGAAATGTTTTGAAACTAGAGAGAGCTGGTGGCTGCACAGCATTGTGACTGCACTAAATGTCACTGAATCATACAGTTCAAACAATTATATGTTGTGTGAATTTCACCTAAATTATTATTTTAAAGCTAAAAAAAAAAGACTATGAACATAGGCAACTCATAAGATTGCCATTCCCCCCTCTCCCTCCCAGCCAAGCTTTGAGGTCTCTTCGTCTCTTTACCCAGAAGAAGATGGGACTCTGGGGGCTGATGGGACCCTGAGTTTTCCTAAGTATGACATAAGATTAAGTCAAGTTTGCCAAAGAGAGAAAAGTGAAAATGGCTTCAGGAGAATGTAAGTGAAACCAATGCTCCAAGCAGAAGATCCGTCCAACGAACCAGCTACCAAACGTCTGAGACAGGCCAGGTGTGAGGTTTATTCCTTTGTTCCTCTGCCGGTGCTTGCTGGGGGGGTCTGTAAGTGCCGCTGGCGGAGAGCTGCTTCCCAGACTTGGCCTGAGAATGGGGAGTCAGAAAAACGGGGCAGCTAAATTGAGCAACACTGAGAGGTTGTGTTATGCCTCCTGGCGGCTGCAGCCTGGACCCCACCTCTTCTCGGGATCCTCTGTGACACCTCCCTCCCAGTTCCCTCAAGCCTCAGCTGTCTCCATAGTTGTGGATTTCCTCAACCCCAATACTCCCCAGGGTGCATCGTAAGTGTCTGCCTCTTTAGCTGTGTCCCACTCAGGACTGGGAGAGCAAGGACAAGGTCTCATTCTATCATGGAACCCCATTAACCAGCCTAGGGTCTGAAACAAAAGAGATGCTCAACTAACGTCAGTGAAAGGAAGAGACGGAGGGATGAAGAAAAGAAAGAAGGCATTTGATAGGAAGGTGATGGCATGGTTAGAAACAATTCATTTGACCTTGAGATCCAATTATCTCAGGTCTCTGTCTCCAGAAGACCAAAGAAAAAATGTTCTGGAAATGACTCAAACAAGCACGGGTTTTGAAAACTATGCATCATACAAGACTCTGTCCTTACTCACTGTCAGGACCATACCAGAGGCATTCACAGCACAAACAGCATCGCCCGCCATCTTGGAAACGTAAACACCATCCCTTAAGCCATGGGCATGACTATGGTGTTACTTCCCCCTGGGCTTCTGGAAAACATCCATCACTTGAGGTAGAAGGAGAACCGACAGTCACAAAATACCTGCTCCTGACAGAAGACACCTCAACCATCTTGTGAGGAAATTGAGAATCAGGGAAGTTAAACAGCTAGACTCATACAGCCAGGGTGAAAGAGCCAGAATTAGAACCTAGTTCTATCTGACAAGTTCCACTTATCACCCCCACCATGACCTCCCCCAAATTTAACTCTCTGACACTAAGTCCTGTGTTTCTAACTCAGCACATGGTCAATCCTTGCTTGACTACATGATCTATATCCCTGGCTGGTCTGGGATTACATCTAGACATCCGTACTCACCGAAGTGTCTTGCATACGGCAAGCACTGGATAAGCGCTTGATGGTGGAGGTAGGGAACCAGTAAAATAGAGAGAGCCCAGGACTGGAGGCTGGGGGACCAAAGTCACATCCAGTCCCAGCCACTTACCAGCTTTGAGTTTTAGCTAAACACATCCTTTCTGCTCCATAGTTTCCCCATCTGTGTTTGGGCTAAGTCTTAAATGACACATGCAGATATTCTTTATTAACTAACATATACTGTGTGCCTGCCTGTACCATGTGCTTTCCACAGACTGATGCACTGAATCCCACACAAGATTGAAGGAATCCTTCTAAGTGGAAGAAAGAGAAATCTCTTTGAGGTCGATTGTTTTTTTTTATTTGTTTCGTGTGAGTCTGAATTCTTTTCAAAGGTGACTCTGTGTTTTATCTCTGTGGTGGTTTCACAAGGACCTTAGAATATAAAATCATGGGGATAGACTCGCCATGTGTTAATTCATGCTAAAGTTTGCAGTGTTTGCACTAAAATCGTCTATAACTATTACTTGTTGAACCTTTGTACTTTTATGTTGGAATTTTTAAAACCTGGGAATAGGCCAAAAATATCTAGGAATTATTTGGTCTTTGGGGATATCTGGAATGGAATTGGACTGAAATGTGCCGTAATCCAGTTGTTTTTGGATATGTTATGGCTGGTTCGTGGGGAAACCAGTTCAGTCAATAGTGTGGGAGGTTCATGACATCAGGGATGTTGCCCTTTTCAGGTGAGAGTTCGTATGTTTTCATGTTTTGGGCCAATCTTGATGAATAATTTGGGTAAAAATAAGAACATAGAACACTGATTTTAAAAGTACATACCTGAGGGTCTCTAAGAAATGGGAAGGTGAGGGTGAATAGAGTTTAACAATGGCTCTAGTAAAAGGAAAGATAGTGGGAAAAGAACTAGATGGACAGCTGTGGCTTCTTCCACCTTGTACATGGCTGGTAGGAATGTAAATGATGCAGCCACTGTGGAAAACAGTTTGGTGGTTCCTCAAAAAGTTAATCGTAGAATTACCATGTCACCCAGTAGTTCCACTCCTAGGTATGTAACCAGAAGAATTGAAAATAGAGACTCAGACACTTATACACAATGTTGATTGCAGCATTATCATAATAACCAAAAGGTGGAAACAACACCAGCGTCCGTCAACAGATGAATGGATAAGCAAAACGTGGTATACACATAAGGGAATATTATTCAGCCATAAAAAGTACAAATATTGTATGATTCTACTTATGTGAAATCTCTGGAATAGGCAACTTCATAGAGACAGAAAGTAAATTAGAGGTAGGCAAGGGGAGGGGGAATGGGGAGTTATTGCTTTTAATGGTACAGAGTTTTGTTCAGGGTGTTGGCGGCATAACACTGTGAATGTAATTAATGCCATTGAATTGTACACTAAAAAATGATTTAAAGGGTAACTTTTATTGTTGCACATATTTTACCACAATTTTTTTTAAGTTGGGAATAGAGAGGAAGAAAACCAAAGAAATCCTTATAGATATCTGTGGAGCTGAACTGACTGGAAAATGTTTGGGGGTTCTTGATTGATTTCATTGTTCAACTGCCCGTACATTTGCAATACATTCATGATATACAAATAACATTAGTTATTAGAGAGTGTCAATTTCTGTCTTGTTAAAGCATTGAAGACTTTCTTCTCCAACTCTCCAAAAAAAAAAAAATTAAGGTTTGGAGTTCCAGTAGAGAAAACTAGGAGAGGATTTTAAACAAAACCTTCAACATCTGTATTTGTCTATCTTCAGCCTTTGACTTTCATCTTTATTATGTATTCAGAGAGTCTATCTGTGATACTGAAAGCGTGTGTCTCACATCTGAACCTCAACCTGAGGGCCAATGGCCCCCATCCTCTGCTCCCCACCACTGGAATGTAATATTTGTGAAACTATGCGGTATAGGGGGTGTTTGGTACAAGAAGAGTTGACATTTAAATTAAAGGAGCCAGCGCAGGTGGTCTCTCCTCCCCTCCAGAATACAGACTTTTTTGGATCGTTTCAGTCACAGCTTTACTCTCGGTCCTCCAGAGAGCAGTGAAATCAAACAGAAACAAAAAAAGTTTGTCAGACTTTGGGTAACACAGTGGTGAGAAAGTTTAAATTTAGGGGACATGACCCAATGGTTTAAAAGACACTGAGGGATAGCAACGCCCGGAACAGTGAGATAAGGTAGGTCAGGGCTGTTCACAGTGGCCAGAGGATGCTGCTTCCGGGTCTGGCAAAGAGTGAGCCGGTGTTGGATATTGGGGTAGTTGGTATTTTCTGTTGCTTAAAACAGAGAATTATAATATTTCAGAGTATCGTTATTCATCCATAATAGTAGCAAAGCAATAGGAAGGGAGGGAGGGAGGGAGGAAGGAAAGAAGGAAGGAAATGAGGACAATCACAAATGGCTTCCTTTCAACAGGGAGATAAAAAATGTAAAAGTCACTTGGGGAAAGTGGGATAATATTAAATGTAAATTATTGATCAGAGGGAATCTCTGGTCTAGGAGGATGGGAAAGTATCAGGGTAGCTAGAAAAACACCAAAACAGTGGTTGGTAAATTCAGGAGAAACTCTGCAGACCACTCAGACCTTGTTGAGAAAACAAGAGAAAAAACAGGCAGGACTGCGGAATGGTTACTCTTTTTTTTTTTTTAATCTCAAGAAGGAAGCCCACTTGGGAAAGACAAAAGTCTCCATCAAAGCCACCCGCTAATATTTCACTCCCTGAGGCCCTGGAAATAGAAAACCGCTTTATACTAATGATATTACAATAAGGAGAAGGACATTTAGAAATGAAGAAACAGTAAATGTGGGGGGTATTGGTTTCCTTTCGCCTCTTTAACAAATTACCGTGAATTTAGTGGCTTAAAACCACACAGATGTATTTATTATCTTGCTGTTTTGGAGGTCAGCTGTCTGACATGGGTTTCACTAGGCTAAAACCAACGTGTTTGGCGGGAAGCGATCCTTCCAGAGGCTGAAGGAGAGAATCTGTTTGGTTTCCTTGCCTTTTCCAGCTCCTAGAGGCCAACCTGCACCCTTAGCTCATGGCCCCTCGCTCCATCATCAAAGCCAATAGAACCGCATCTTTATCTCTCTCTCTTTCTAACTCTGACTTCTCTCGTGCCTCCCTCTTCCACTTTTTAGGACCCTGTGATTCTATTCGGGCCATCTGGATAATCTCCCTCTTTTAAGGTCACGTGAGTAACGATGTTAATTCCACGTGCGATCTTAATTCCTCTGTGCCATGTAACACAACATATTCAGGTGCTGGGATTAAGACAGGTACCTTTGAGGGAAGCCTTTATTCTGCTTCCCACAGGGGGAACCACACATGTTATACTTAGCACAACCCTAAGGAAAGATCTGAAGAGAAGTTTGGAAGGGGCTGTGCCCCAGACCATAAAAGATACATGAGGAAAGACTCTTGACGTATGGCCAGTGTGAGCCTCCAGCCTAAGGAGAGTTTTACCATCCAAGTCTTGTCGACCTGTTGTTTCTCCTCCTCGATCGAGCCAGATTCTGTGTTGAGCAGTAATCACGTAGCCGTATATCCATGCTGCATAACCAGGCTGACTCATCAGCATCGCTGCCCAGAGCAAAGCGCAGATTTCCTCAGTCAAGTATGGAGAAAAGCAGATGTTCACCGACCTGGGGCTCCACGTGAGGAGGAAGTGGGGAAGCCCACAGCTTACGTTATTTCCTTGTCGTTACCATCTTCCTGGAAGTTACGGCCCATCCAGAGGTGGGGCGTGGACCAGGAGTCAACAGTAGGCTTTATGATCAGACTCATCCTAAAGATGAAAAAAAGAAAGCCTAGAGGTTCAATGAGCTGTCCATCACCCCTTGAAGAGTAAGCCGTGGAACTGGGATGTGGATCCAGACCTGTCTGACCCCCCAAAGCTTAGCTATTCACCCAATAAGTATGAGGGTGCCGTTATATTGGATTATAGGTACACAGATATAAGACGCAGTGTCTACTTTCAATGGATTCAGTTTTAAGGAGACCCTGGCATTTATTCAGTTAGACACGGCTGCATAGATGTCTGTAGATCAGAAAGCCCAGGAAGCTGTGGGAGCTCATAGGAAGGACAACTAATCCTGCCTTGTTAGTTTTAAGTTTATAAAAAGGGACAGCTAAGCCGAGTCATCAGAATTAGATAGGCATTGCCCTGGTGAAGGGGTCAGTAACACACAAAACTTGGGAGGCATCACAGTCAGCTGCGTCCCTGCTCCCTGTTGGGCAGAGGCAGGGCAGCCTCTGTGTGTCTGGGACATTGTCAGTCATAATGGCAGAGACACAGGAGATGATCATGGCAAACCACGTGCGGCTCCTGAAGCTTCTTCCTTGAAGTCACACACATCATTTCTCCTCCACTTATCGGACAGAGAGAGTCACATGGCCAATCCTGATGCAAATGAAGGACCAACAGGGAGGAGCCACACATATAAGCGATTCAGGATGTGGTCTGTCTTGCAAAGTGCGCCAGGATTTGGGGACCAGCTCAATCCTGCATTTATCACAACAACCTAACTCACACAGGATTTGATCTTTCTTTCCCAGAGGCACGAAATCATCAGAGGGAGGAAAAACTTGCGTCCATGACACAGTGTCAGATGGACCAATGCCTGGCTGTGGGAGCAGCATCCCTCCCAAGATTTCTTCATAATAAATGAACAAAAACATTCCACCGAACTCTTTAAACAGATAGAGGAGCTTAATTATAAGAATTTAATTTTCAGAAGCAAAAGCTGCTTTTACACAATTACAGCGAGGCAACTTTTAATTAACTTTGGAAACTTTCTTTTGCTTGGAAAATCCAATTAAAAATACTTAGGGAACTATTAACATGACAAGATTCAGGAAGCGGGGTAGAAATAATATTGGGAAGGTGTGGAAAAGAGACAGAGGAAAGGTATCCTTGGGGACTTAGGGCCACCTAAGTTTCCCCAAACATTCAAAGGTTCCTGTCCCTCTCAAGCTCTCGGGACGTCAAGGGGAGATTTTGCCAACACCAGTAGCTCTGTGGATTCCTCTAAGCCGTGGAGTCTGGTGAGAGTTCTGCCTTTTCTTTCTTCTACTTTTGGGACTCCCTCATCTCTGATGTAGGGAATAGAGAGGAGGGGGTGAGTGATTAGATTTGAGAGTCAGAAGAAATTCAAAAAGCGATGGGATACCATAAAACATCAGGGGACAGCAGAGTGGACGCTTATTAGCTTTGCAACTTATCTGCCCTAGCATGTGCCCAGGGGATGAGAGTGTGGTCTCAACCACCTTGGTTCTCAGAGTGTGGTCGGCATCACCAGGGAGCTCGTTAGACATAATACAGATTCTTGGGCCCCCGCCTCGGATCTACTGAATCTGAACAGGCATTTGAACACAGCACCTGGTTGATTTGTGTACACGTTAAAGTCTGATAAGCACTAGAGCTTGTCTGGATAAACCCAGATATGATCTGCCAATGACCTGCTTCAGAATTCTTTGAGGAGTCTGTCTAGAGAATGGATCCCCAGGCCCTACCCCAAACCTAGTGAATCAGAATCCTTGGAGGTGGGGCTTAGGGACGGATATTTCAAAGAAGTTCCCCAAGAGTTTGTGGCACACTGGCACACGGAAGAATCCAAGCTCGAGATCGGGGAGGGAGCCTCTCAACCTTTCTTTCTTTCTCAGACTCTTCATCTGTGCGATGGAGGGGGCAGTGCCCCCCCCCCCTTGCAAGTTCACTGAGCACCAGCTGAGAGAGTGGCCGGGAAGCTCTACATAACTGACAGCTGGTGATGTAAACACGAGCATTCTTTGCTGGTGACATCACATCCCAGGCTGGTTCCGCGGAAATCCGAGCCAGGTGGAGGTTAGGAGACCGAGATTCTATCCTGGCCCTGCCACCAACTCCCTGCAAGACTTTGGGCAAATCTGGCCACCTCTCTGGTCTCAGTTTCTCAACTTTCTGAACAACCAAGCAGGAAGTTGTCAAGTGTGCAGGATCATTGGAGATCTAGGTCATCTCTGAGATTCCCTAGGGCTCTGGAATCTGTCATTTGCATAGAACTGCCCTTTAGGTGGACCCCACCTTACCAGGTGAAAGCAGAGACAGAAGGGGTCTCCACCAACCCACCAGGGACATCGGGTAGGGAAGGGCATGGTCCTCTCCATGTTCCAGAAATGCGGCTTTCTCAAGAAGTTCCTTCTGAAACTCTTCAGATCAACACAAAAAAGAAAACAAGCAAACAAAACTGATTCTCAAGTGGCTCTGCATCCCCCAGCCCACCTTGCCTTGTGCCTGCCCACCAGAGGTTCCAAATATAACTAGCTGACCCAGATTCCTGAACCCAAGGGCCCCCATCAGGGTATGTGTGCCGGGCAGAGCTGTCCGGAGGAACTTTAATGCTACACTGACCCCCTGTGGAAGTCAGAGGCGTCAGCGACTCCTCCCACCTCGAGCATCCCCTCTCCCCCCTCCCTCCCATCCCCACCCCCACCGTCCCAACCAGGCCCTCCGGCAGCAGCCCAGGATGTTCTCAAGGAGGGCCATTCACCAGCTGCCACCTCTGAGGCAGAGACAACAGGGCAAACGCGATTGTATCCCGGGGAACCCCCGCCAAGGTCGGACAGAAGACAAAGGGAGGGGGCGTGCCCTCCACTCCAGCTGTTGTCACCACCGGCCTAGCTGGGATGCGGCTACAGACTTCTCAGTTGCCTCCCAAACCCTGGATTCCTCCTGCTCTGGAGCGAAGTCTCTTTCCTGCTCAAAAGTCTTCACCAGCTCCTTGTAACCCACGGGATGAAGTTCAGTCCTCGGTCAGGCTGGCAAGGCTTCCCAGGATCTAGCCCTGACCTCCCTCTCCAGCTTCCTCACCCAGGCTCAGCAAGGCCAGGAGTGTAGGCGTATCCCCACATCCTGCAGTTTCCCACACCATGCCTCTGCCCGGGCTGTCCCTCCTCCCAAAGGCCTCCCCCTAGCCTCCCTGTGTCCACGCCTCACCCAGACTTGGGAGGCCAGCGAAAGTGCTTCCTCGTCGCCAAGGCTTCCCTGATCACGCCAGCTCCTGCAGCAGAAGGTGGCCAGAGACCTGGGTCTGCACGCATGGAAGCCACTTCCCCTCTCTGAGCCTCAGTTGTCTCAGGTGTAAAGTGGAGGCAATGACCCCAGTCTTGTGCAGCTCCTAGGATAGGCACTGAGATGTAATGAGGTAACGGGAGAGCTTTGGAAAGTGTTAAGAAAGTACCAGGTTTACTTTAGGTTACGGAAGTTGGTGCCATGCTTTGTCCTGCATCACACAGAGGTTTTGTCTCACATGCTAGCTCCGAATGATGGAAAGCGACCATCAGAGCCAGCGAGTGGCAGAGTCGAGCCTGGAACCCTGAGGCCCAACTCTGTGTCAGATGCCAGAGACACCCAGATGCCCTCAAAGAGCCTTTGGCTAGTAAAGGAAACAGAGCCATGAGGATGACAGTTCAGCTTGATGAGGACTAGGATAGAGGTAGGTACAGAGTAGTGTCCTTGACCCAGGCTTGGAAGTCAGGGAAGGCTTCCTGGAAGAGGTGGCATCTGAATTGAGACCTGGAAGACCAGTGTGAATTGGCCAGAAGGATCATGAGTGTGGGCAGGGAAGTGCTACTGGAGGAATTTTAAGAGTTCAGTGTGGCCGGGCCGAGACTTGAGGGGAGAGGCAGGATGGCAGGAGGGGCCAAATCATACAAAGACTCCAAGTGTGAGCACAGTAGGAGCCTCTACCAAGTTCCAAACAGGAAGTCAAGTGGTCAGATTATCATCTGAGAAACAGTCCTCTGACTCAGGGTCGGTAGCCATGCCACCAGGGAGCAACCCCTGATT
Source organism: Grampus griseus (assembly GCF_964374135.1). Classification (NCBI taxonomy): domain Eukaryota; kingdom Metazoa; phylum Chordata; class Mammalia; order Artiodactyla; family Delphinidae; genus Grampus; species Grampus griseus. The sequence continues at coordinate 14,070,610 of NC_139000.1, read as the reverse complement.
TGACAGGCGACTTGGGGGACAGTAATGGGACATCCCAGACACAGATTCCCTGTTTCATCCACCTCCTAGCCCCTTTAGACTTCACTCCTGAGGGTTTTCCTTCCATTTGCAAATTTCTGGGAAGTGTGTGTGCGTGTGTGTGTGTGTGCGTGTACACGTTTTTCTGCCCGTGTTCATGACTCTGTGCATGTCTGTGTTGGGGTGTATTGTCTGCCTTTCAATATTTTGGGGTGATTTTGTACATCTCTTTATGGTACACTCTGCTTGACATTCAAATGTGTGGGTTACATTTCCCCACCTGAGGGCGTCCGTGTTGGAATCCACGCACGCAGCAGGAGGTGTACAGTTGGGAGTTCAGTTGTGGGTCCATTAGCTACACCACAGGCACCCAAGTAAACTTACTAAAATGCTAATCTGACCCCAATGTCCTCCTCTCATCTTGATTTCTAGGACAGCCCATCCGTCTCTCCACGAGAAGCCTCGGAGCAGACAGCGCACAGTGGTTGGTGTCCATGATCTAGAGTCAGACACCAGGGGTGTGAGTCCCAGCTCACCTCTCACTAGCTGGTGACCTTGGGGAGATGAGATAACTACTCTGTACCTCAGTTTACTCAACCGTCAAATGGGGTTGATGGTCAAGCCCGTGACACAGATTCGTCCACACGTGTGCACAGCAGTCAGCTCTTATTCTGAGCCCGAACATGCCAGGCCTTTGTTCATTCATGTGAGTCCATCAGCCTGGCTTGGTCTCCTCCTGCCAAGTCCTACTTTTTCTCCAGCCATCCATCAAATATTCAACTGGCCCGAAGACAAACACTCTGCGAGTCATGAACAAGCTGAGGGTAACTGCCCTCCGAACTCCAGGTGAAGGGAGATGCTGAAGGAAGCAGACAACGCCCGTGCCAGGAAGGGGGAGGGTGGGGAGGGTGCAGTGGAGGGCCGGAGGATCAGGGAAGCCTTCCTGGAGGAGGAGGTATCTCAGCCATAACTCAAAACGTAAGGAGGCGTTGTCTGAGTGAAGGTAGGAAGGAGAGAGAGCCAAGCAGAGGGCACAGGTGAGAAAGGGAGGAGCTTAGTTGTGGAAACGGATGGAGGATGGAGCAGAGAAGGTGAGGGGAGGACTGGGGAGAGAGGACATTGGGAATGCCAGCTGGACCCCGGGGCACAGACATCCTGCTGATAAGAGTGGACTTCCGTGAAGGAAAAGGGAAATGGCGCCCTCAGAGGTGCATTTTAGAAAAATCTGATCAATGCAAAGAAGAGGATAAGTGGGAGGGGACTAAACCAGACTCAGGAAGACAGAGAGTGTTTCCTGTGGCCCAGGCACGGCCCTCAGCACTATACCACCTGTTTATTAACTCATTTCCTTCTCACCAGAAGCGATGGTGGAGGAACTACTCTTATCCCCACTTTCCAGATGAGAAAGCTGAGGCCCAGAGAATTTACGTACCGTGTCCAAGGTCACACAGCAGTAAGGATGCAGTGAGTGGAGAAGACTGGCTGGCCTCAAAGAACAGAGAGCATGCCAGGGCCTCAGGGACAGGGCTGCTTGGGACCAGGGCTCCACCCTGTGAGGCTGGATGTAGGGTCCCAAGAGCCCTGGCTCTGGGACAGCAAGCTCTAGGAAGGCTTTCCTGCTCTGCTCATTCAGCTCCACGAGCTCAGACAACTGATGTCTCCTCTCGGCCCCCTCGGCTACAGAGTGCACGTGATGAGACCCATGAGGATGAGCAGAAATTCTACCCTTCAGAGATAATGTTCATGTGAACATTTCGGTGAACATTCTTCCAGATGGTCATGAAATGAAAGTATAAGAAGGGGTAGGCACCCATGAGGGGCCCCCCATCGCCTCCCCTGCAGGGCAGCCTGCCGAGCCCCCACAGGCACACACCCAAACACCAGGCGCTGACAGTGGAGAGCAAGTCCCCTGCCCTGCCTTGTTTCTCCCCTCATAAGCTCACATCACTGCCCTCGTGGCCCACGTTTAGGAATCTCACTCTCGTGTGTACCGAGAAGATGCATGGAGGATGGTGTTCATCACAGCAGGAAAGAGCCTCTCCCTAAGACCCAGGAGGAACGGCTCTCTCAGCCTCTCTCAGGAATAAGATCTTCCTCTATAAATAAGTTGTAGATTCTTGTTGCCCTCTTTGCTTTGGCTGCCGGGGAGCTCAGAGCCATGTATAAATTTAATCATCCAGCCCTATCAGTTTTCTAGGGCTCACTGAGAGGGGACAATGTAGAGGGCCTTTCCACAAATGCAGAGGACTCCCCAGTATACATTTGGGGGAACAAACATTCCCTTGGGTACATCTTATGTCACTACATTTATTTACTCTTAGTTCCAATTTCCTTACTCTTTTTCCCCCCAAACAAAAATACATACATACCACTTGAAATTCCACCCTTCAGAGATGTTCATGTGAACATTTCGGTGAACATTCTTCCAGATGGTCATGAAATGAAAATATAATTTTATAAAAATGGGATTGTATAATCGACTCAACTACATGTCATGGATAGCTTTTCATGTCAATGACTATAAATCCACGTGACATGTGGATTATCGTAATTTATTTAGCCAGATCCCTATTTCTGTGCATTTAGGTGATTTCTCATTTTGACAATTACAAAGCAAGCTGCCATGGAATTCCTGGTGCAATTATTTTTCCCATTTCTGCAATATTCTTCTGATGAAAAATTCTCAGATATACTCTTTCTTTTTTTTTTAATCTGACAGTATTCTTTGCATTTTGTGATTGGTAAATCTTTGGAGGAACAAGAAGAAAAAGATACTTATAAGATAAAATAAATGATGGCATATTTAACCATTTATCAAAACAATGGAATATTATTCAGCCATAGAAAGGAATGAAGTACTGACACATGCCACGACTTGCAAACATTATGCTAAGTAACAAAGCCTGTCACCAAAGACCATGTATCGTATCATTCCATTTATATGAAATGCCCACAACCGGAAAATCTATAAAGACAGAACGTAGGTTAGCGGTTACCTAGGGCTGGGAGGGATGGTGGGTTGGAGGGTGACAGCTAAAGGATAACGGGTTTTCTTTAAAGAAGATGAAAATATTTGAAAATTGACAAGGTGATGGTTGCACAACTTGGAATACCATTCAGTTGTACCATTGAATGATACCCTTTAAATGGGTAAATTGTATGGTATATATCTCAAAAAAGCTGTTACAAAAACTAAACTATACTAAACTAAACTAAACTAAAATAAAACAAAATAACTGTGAACAGATCCTTAGGAGCTGAGGGGAGACAAGAGCTCTGTTGGAAGACAGGGGACAAAGGAGCTCCCATCATGGGGCTCCTCGTCCTGGGGACGAAACCAGGAGACACGTCTTGGCCCCCAGACCTGAGACAGAGAAAGTGGTGGCGGATGACTCCCTCTGAGGTTTGGGGGGACACAGGAGACATTCCCAGGCCTGCAGGGCCTCCTGCCAGTCCAGCCTGTGTCCCCAATCCCACGTCCCCAAGCAGCTGTCTCCTTCCATCTATGAAGGCCGGGAAGGCAGGTGGAGACTCCTCGGGCACCCATATCTTCAATGATGGCTCGAAGCTCTCTGATTACAATCACTTTTATCATCTCCCCAGCAAACCTATTCCCCTGAAATTTGCTAATAAAAGCCAAGAAGCAAGAAACTGAAAAGAGGAAGAGAGAAAGCGCCGTCAGCGTTCCAGTAGCCGGGGAGGGAGAGAGGAAGAAGTGGCCCAGTTAGGGCCCGTTTCTCACCCCCATTTTATTGGGCTGGATCTTTGGGATCATCTGAGGGGGGTCCCCCCTGTGGACGGCAGGTAAAGCCAATAATGCCACCGCAGCTCCACACCAGCTTCAGCCTCCAAATGCCTGGCAGAGAAATGGGCCACAGAGACTCTGCCATCTGTACTCCAGCAGCCAGGGCCCAGGGAGGAGGGCAGTTGGCCACCACAGGCTACCAGGTGGCCCCCAATATCCAGAAATGTCCCTCCTTCCCTGTCACCCTCAGAAAGGCCTTCCCCACATACCAGCCCATCCATTGTGTGGAACATATGCTTAGAGTCAGGCCGGGGCTTACATCCCATTTCCCAGCTCCGGGACTCTGAGCTAGTGACTTCCTCTCTCTGAGCCTCAGTCTCCTCATCTGTAAAATGGACAGTGATGGCCAATCTACCTTTTGCTCATTTCCTTGGGTGTTGTGTTGTGAAGATCAACTGAGCCACCAGACAAGACAAAGGGAATTAGGGCAGCAGTTCCTTAATGCCGGGCTGACTGCCCCAAAATCCCTGTGGGCACATGTTAAAATACAGTTTCCTGAGTCCCCTTTCAAAAGAGGAACGTCTCATTGAATATAGGGTGGGGCCCAGGAATCTGTATCTGGAAAAGCCACTCAGCACTTCTGATGGGTGGCCAGGCATGGAGAACCTCTGCTTTACAAGCCAATGTGGCGTGGCCTCTCCATGAGGGGCAGGGGTCCGACAGTCAGCCCTGGGGAAGCGGTTCTCATCTGGGCCAGTTACTTTTCTGCTCTGAGACTCAGTTTCCTCACCTGGAAAATGGGAAGCCACCTACCTTTCAGGATGTGAAGTACTCAGCATACAATGAGTCCTCGATAGATGGTAGCTGTTATCATTTTTATATTAGTTTATCATTTTTATTATTACTAGATATTATTATCAATCATTCAGATAACTTAGAACCTAAAAGCCAGCATTTTTTAATGTTCTTTACCTACAATTTTTCTCTAATTTTTTTCTTTTTCCATTCAGAAAGTGCAGGCATTCTCAATAATGCACATTCATTATGAAAACTTAAGACATCTAGAAGTATTAAATCCCACTATTTATAGTTTAGAGCATAGTTTTCCAGACATTTCTCTATAAACCAGGATAAACATATGGCTGACATTTCACACGCTGACAGAAATGGCATCATACATCGCAAGTTGTCCTGAAACTTGCTTTCTTCTCCACTCAACCATCTATCGTGGACAGCCTTCCACACTGGTATATTGATCTATTGAATTAAGGGACAAAAAGGGTTCCATTACATGGGCGCACCCTGATTTATTTTACTAGGCCCCCTCTGATGGGCGTTTAGGTAGTTTCTGATTTCCAACGCTTATAAACAAACCTGCAGTGCCCATCTTTCGATAGTTATCTGTCAGGTAAGCTATCCTGGACAGCCACCAGGTACCTGGTGCCAAAAACTTAAAATACATTTGCTTCACTTAAACCTCATCACATCTCTGCCAGATTGGACAGATGAAGAGATTGTGACAGAGCTTCAAGGCCCATGCCTCTGCTCACGTAACTAGCAGTGGCAGGGTGAAGATGGAGGAAGATGGAGCCTGTGGTAGGTTGACTGCTTTGCTGGCCCCAAGTTTTGCTGCCTCCCTGGATCCCTCCCCCTTTGTAAGTCCCTCCCACGCTGACTCTGGGCGCGGCCATATCACTTACTTTAGCCCATGAGACAGTAGCACACCAGATGCAAGCTGAAACCTGAATGCTTCTGCTTCCTCCCGCAAACCCCTGTTCTGCCATGAGAACAAGTCCAGATTAGCTGGCCGGAGAATGAGCAAATATTGGGTTGGCCGAAAAGCTCGTTCAGGTTTTTCCGTAACGTTTTCTACATTACAGAATACATGAAGCATCACATCCAAAGTCCTCCTAGACCAGCCAGCCCCCAGCCCACCTGCCAGTTGACCCAAGATATGTGAACAAGCCCAGCCAAGATGAGCCGATCCAGCCCAGATCAGCAGAATAGCACAAGTGACCTGCAGAGTCTTGAAAAATAATAACTAGTTCTCATTTTAAGCCACTACGTTTTGGTATGATTTGTTATGCAGCAATAGCTTACTGATACAGAGCCAAACTCTAGTTCACAATCGCTACTATCTCCAACTCCACTGCCTTCATTCAGGGTCAAAGCCCTTCACATCGCCCACATGCCACAGACACTGTGCTGACAGATCTGGAGGTTCAAGACTAAATGAGATATTGCCCTGCCACCGAGGAACTGACAGTCCAGTGAGCAAGAACAACTGAGCAAATGATTACCATTCACAGATAGGAACCTGGGGCTCAGAAGGGGCTTTTGATTTGATCATCGTCACACAATACTTTAGTGACAAAGAGAAACTCCAGGCCTCCTGACCCTAAAGCCAGAGTTCCTGTGGCCCCTCAAACCTTTGAACATCCTTGAATGCCAGTACAAGCTACGTGCCTAGATCCCAGCAACCCCAGAGAGAGCCTGTTTCCAATTTAGTGAGTCAAGTCAAAGCGCTCCAGGTTCCTTCTGAGGGTATTAACTGCAAATTTATATTTGAGGCTCTGTGTGCTGTTTTTTATGCATCCTTAAATACCAAAACATAATTACCAATGTCAATACATAATGTTTATTTCTTTCAGAACTGACATTTTAATTTTCCTGAACAGGCGGGAAAAATGATATGCATAAAAATAATGACAAATATTAAAAGTCTCCCAAATAAGGGACCGGATCACCCGCGTAATCCTAAATTTAAATGCATTCACGATCACAGCCATATTAAAGGTCTGATAAGCCAAATTAAGTTCCATGTAAGCATAATTAATCTTCTTTTTCAATGAAGATATTACAAGGGCGTTCATTTGAATCCCAAAGGCCTTTGAGAAATTGAATTATATAGATAAATCAAATATTTGACCTTTTGCAGATAATTACTATTTTTTAAAAAATTCACAATGCAAATGAACTGCAAGTAAACCTTGGGTGTCACCAAGCCTGCCGAAATGAAGTTCGTTATAAATATTCAGATACTGCATTCTATTCAGCCCCTCAGCTTTTTATTTCAAATTTGGAAGCGTAAAACTCCAGCTGGGGGTCTTGGTGTTTACTAACAAATAACTGAATGGAATTGGCCGGTGCTGATTATGTCAAATTTGCAAATTATCTGGTATCATTCATAGGTCATTAAATTTCAGAAGACATAAAGCAATGGTGCCACAGTGATGATCCTGGGGCCGGCATTAAATGAGGCTAATGCTTATCTGGGTACATGACTCACCATAGGAAAGGTGCTCCTGTCACCCGTGAGTCAGGTTCCTGGGTCCCCAAGCAAGGTGGGAGGAGGGGATCCCCATCAGCACCACGGCCCTTCCCCTTAAGCTGCCTGGTGGCCTCAAAGATGAAGATCGGGGGCCTAGGACCAAATTCTGGTCCTGCAGCTCATGGACTGAATGGCACTGGAGCATCTCTAGCCTCAGTCTTCTCAACGGTAAATGAGCAGCATCGCACCAATGGTCAGGACCCCTGGGAATATGAAAGGCGATCAAAGATTTGGAGTGTTAACACCTGAGACACTTGGAGTTGGTCAGACCTGCATTGGCATCCTGGCGTCAACCCCCATCCCCACTGGTGATCAGATCTCCTGAGTTTCCCAATCTGCAAAACGGGTCTCCAGCACTACTGAGATATCCTGAGGTTCTTGTGAAGATTGTTACAAACGGGCTTACAAGGCGTTTTTCAGAGAGTAAGCGCTCCTTGAGGGCTGACCCTATGTCAGAATGCTAAGTCACTTCCCACGCTCCCAGAAAGTAGCCATGTGCCTCGGCCCCTTCCCCAATTCCAGAACACACTGCGTTTCTGGGCCCAAAACGACATTACTGGAACCCGGAATCTCAAACAATCCCTCCTGAAGACTGTTCCTGCCGCTTCTGACACGGATCCCTCTCCACAGAGAAGTCCAAACGTCCCCTGCTGCTGAGGCCGGCACTACTGAGTGTTGACCTGTGAGCCGTCCTAACAGCTTCACGTTGCGATTTCATTTAATCCTCTAGCGTTTCTACAAGGGAAGCCTGTGGACATCCCCACCTTACAGATGAGGAAACCGTGACCTGGAGAGCTTAAGGAAGTCCCCGAAGTGGTAGCACTAGGGCTCATACCCACAGTCTGGCTCCAGGGCTCACAGTTTTTACCCCATTGGTACTGCCACCCAACCCAGCCACATGCCATGGCCACCCTGGGCCCAGATTCCCTATCCTTTCTCAGTGGCCTGAACACAAAGATAGAAGCCTACCCCTCACCAAAAGCCAAGGCCTTTATGTCCATTAACCCACTCTAGCAGATACCCAGGGTCCTGGCTGGCCAGGCCTGCAGCTGGAGGGAACCATGATCATATGACACAAAGGATCATATGACACAAAGATCATATGACACATGATCATATGACCCTGGCCTGAGGGTCTCCCTGGTCCCCAGCATGGCCAACATTGTAGAATGGTGTCTGCCTCAGTTTCCTTCTAAGACTGAGCTTGGCCCCAGCTAGGTGGGACAGAAATGGCCTGAGTTCAATCTAACTAGTTTTTTCCTTGAGAAAAGCAGATGTGTGACAAGAGGTACTGATGTTGAGCTATGACTGGACAGAGCAGCGTGACCTGATTTGTCTGGGGGAATTGATGACTGGGCCTTCAGAGGGGACATTTTGAGTGGGCTTTGAAGGATGCATAAGAGGTCACCAGGTGGAGCAGGGGAGAAAGGGCATTACTAATGGAGAAAACAGCAAGACAAAGAGAGGGAGTTACATGGAGCACAGGCTGGGGGGTCAAGGCACTCTCTGCCAGCCTTGGTCATCACTTCTTGTGCAATGTTTCCAGCTCCAGACTCCCCTCAGCCCAGAGGGTTGCCACCAGGTGCTCGGATTCATCCTTGGACCCACACGCGCTGGCAGGATGCAAAGCTGGGCCAGCTCAGAGCTGAGCAGAGGGATGAGTTCTTCCTATGACACTATTCGCCGTCATGTTCCAAGCTCGGCCAGAGGCATCATTCAAAGGTTGTCCAGGAAAAGAGGATATTGACAACATAACAAGATCAGGTAAACAAGCACCACCAAACCCTTGCCCTTCCCGCAGCCCTGGCAAGGCCAGTCCAGAGGCCTCAGCTCCCAGGAAGTGTTAAGCAAAGACACTTTCCCTGTCATTATCACACTGGAGTTTTCTATCTCTCTGATTAGAGCAGAATTGAATCTGGCCAGGCAAAATTGAATTTGTACATTTCCCTAATCATACAATCTTCAAACACTGAACGTTCTAGTCCCAATTAGTCTGCCCTAATCTGGAAGGAGCAGGGAGACATCCTTATCGACAAAAGGAGAGTTACCGGTGATTGATTCCGAATAAAAGTCAGGGCCTCTCCGGATACCAGCAGGTTACCTCCCCTCTGGGTAGGGGAGGGGCCTTGGTGAGGTGCACCTGCAGTGGCCAGGATTTAGGGCATTTCCTGGGCCTTTCCATGTGGCAGAGGTACTTCCACAGGAGATATTTGTTGTGGGTCAAGTAACTTCTTGACCTCGATTGTCTGGCGGGCTCCACAGCCAAGAACAGAACCCACGTTAAACCGCAGGCTGGACTCAGGCCTTCTCCAGGTCCCCCTTTGCTCATCACAATGGGGGTCCTCCTGCAACCTCTTCTTGCACCAGACACACTTTCTTGGTGATTTAATCTGCCCCTCCAGCTTTAGTTACCATCTCCTCCCCAGACCTCTCTCTTGAGCTCCAAACCCAGGGATCCAGTAACCCTCTGGACATCTGGGGATGTCCAAGATGCCTCCCACTCCACATGGCCCCAGTGAAGGCAGCATCTTCATTTATGGAGAGCACCAGACCAACCAGAATGAATGACACCCCAGGCTGGGCACCGTTCTAAGTGTCTAAATCCATGCATATTTCACTAGGCGCTCTAACAATCCTATAGGGAAGAACTCTTACTAGCCCTATCTGACAGTTGCAGAAACAGTTTGCCTTTCTATACGTAAGATTCTTCGGAAGAACAGAAAATCACTGGGCCATGACTCTGTAGATGCTAGTTTGTTTTCTCAGAGGAAGTCTGAAGCCAGCCCGACTTGTTCATTGCTGGGTCACCTCTTAGGTGTGTCACTTTCTCCTGTCAGAATCCTTGCATGTTAATGGCTTTGATCTTTCTCCTTGTCATTCAACACATTACCCGGGGTCTGCCCACTGGCTTGGTCAGGAAGGAGGGGACGTTTCTGACCTGCACCGTCTGTCTTTAAATTCTGCCTTGGTGCCAATTGTCTTGCTCTTTCCTCAAGAAGTGCCGTCATATCGATATTGCCCCGTCTTTTCTGTTTTTATCCTTTTCTTCTGACTCTTCTAAGGGAGACTTTTAAGATTGTCCTCCACACCCCCGACTTGATTTTCCAGTCGATTCGGCTGTTGTGATGCTTCCCGGGACATGGTAACGATTCTATCGCCTTGTGGGTCCCTTGTAAATCTTCCTTATCTCATCCATCTCTCTTTATATTTCATCTAGATATCTGTTCATCTCAGCTTCCTCTCCCTATGATTTTGCTCTAATTTCATAAAAACCACCCTCTCCTTGCATTTACATGAGGTTCCTCACAAGATTCTAAAATTTTCCTCTGGATCAAGAGAAAACACTTTTCAGAGACCTCGTCATCCTCTGAATTTTGAACAATATTCTTCTTCATTTCTCCAGCAATTGTTTTCCAGAGGTCCCAAACCATTTCTTGAAGAAGAATATAAAAGCACACTCATTTATTCATCAAATATTTCCTAAGCATCTTTATGTCCCAAACACTGCAAAGAATGCTGGAGAGCTCCCTGCTACCCAGTGGTCCAGAGAAACGTGAAATGTGTTTCTCCTTAGCCCAGGGGGAAACTCAACAAGGGCAGGGGACAGGACTGTCTTCCGCTGCTGCCACAAGCCTGGCAGCGCGCCCACGGATGGGTCACTGGATCTGAAAGTACTAATCATTCAGGAGAGGGAAAGGGTGACCCTTGATGTCCTTTCTGAAGTCTGGATTAAGTCTGGATTTAGACAAGAAGTTCCCAAGAGATTATTTCATCTCTTTTGTGATGGAGCCAACTTTCTTTCCGAGCCCTTCCTTTGCCTGTTGAAACAGAGACCAACCACGGAGTGGGGAGCCCGGATCCTGCAGTGCGGAAGGGAAACTGAGAGCAGCCGGTTCCAGAGTCGAGCACAGGAGTGGCCAAAGCAATAATGGCTAAAAGGATGACTCTTAACAGCCTTGCTCAGATCCTCGCCTCCCAAACCACGCCCCCTCCATCACACATTCTAAACCACGCCCCCTCCACCACACATTCTAAACCACGCCCCCTCCACCACACATTCTAAACCACGCCCCCTCCACCAAAGACTGGGTGTTTGCCATTTCAGAACAGAACAGCAGTGGCTTGGGCAAGGCAATCATGAGGAAAGAGAAAGGTTTTGTTTTCCACAAGAGAAGTGGTTTTTTTTAACAGCTGAACTGAGGTTAAAAAACTGCATATATTTGATGTATACAATTTGATGAGTTTGGCAGTATGCATGCACCTGTGACACCACCACAAGGAAGATATAAAGAGATCCATCACCTCCAAAAGGCTCCTTGTGTCCCTTTCTTTCTTTGCCTGTTTTTGGTTTTTTGTGGTAAGAACACTTAACATGATATCTAACCTCTTAAATGTTTAAGCGCACGATTCGGTATTGTTAACTACAGGCACTGTTATTGGTTATTGATCACAGGTATTGTTAACTCCTGTCATACAGGAGATTTCTAGAATTTATTCATCTTGTGTGACTGAAACTGTGTATCAATGGAATAACAGATTCCCCATTTCGCCCTCCCCCAACCCTTGGTCACTGCCACTCTTCCACTTCTAAGAGGAATTTAAAATAGTCAAGCCATAGCTTGACTATTTTAAATACCTCTTAGAAGTGGAATCATGCAATATTTGTTCCTCTGTGACCGGCTTATTTCACTTAGCATAATGTCCTCGAGGTTCATCCGTGTCGCAAGTGGCAGGATTTCCTTCTTTTTTTTTAAGGCTGGATAATATTCCACTTTATGTATACATTACATTTTCCTTTTCCATTCATCTGTCTGTGGACGTTTGGGTTATTTCCACATGCTGGCTATGGTGAGTCATGCTGCCATGTACATGGGAGTGCAGATAAAGAGAGAATTTCCTTAATCTTCCCAGGTCAAAGGGAAGGTCCTGTGGGAGAAATGACAGGGGAAGAAACTCCTTACAAGATTCACAGGAAAGAGCAGGTACTATATCTCCTATCTGCTCCTTTAAGGAGCAGATATAATTTAGTAGAAAAAAAGGACAGAACAACATGTGAACCAAGCAAATACACGTGTGCACGTTTGATTATTTCAGAGGTGCACCAGTTCTGTGCATCTTAGCGGCATCTACTAAGTAAGATATATAGGGCTGAAATTCATGATGTCTGAGACTTGCCGCTCAGGTGCAACCCTGCAGGACCAGCTGCTTTACCTGGGAACTTGTTAGAAATTCTCAGGCCCCATCACAGACCTACTAAATCAGAATCTGGAATTTAACAAGATTCCCAGGTGATTTCTTAGCACATTAAATATTGAAAAGCACCAATTTAAAAGGAAAATAGCACTGATTTAACAAAGAGAGAGAGAAGAGAGAAAAGGGCGAGTGAAGCAAATAGAGACAAATATCGCTAACTGTTGAATCCAGATATGATATACGAGAGCTCATTGTACTATTCACGGCTTTTGCATTTATCTGAAAATGTCTGAAGTAAAAAAGCAATGCCCTGACGGATTGACAGAGGAAACCATGGTCAGAGACAGCAGCGATTGCCTCAGGAGAGACGCTCCTGGGGCCGTGTCACAAATGCAAGTAGCCATGCCAGCCCTGGGCACAAGAACATCATTAGATTATATGTCAAAGGGCTGCATTTGGATGTCGGGGGGTAGCTGTGGCCTCAAAGAACAGAGAGCACAAGGCCACGCAGCATAAATGAAAAAGACAGACACGGGACGCCTCCTGGTGAGGTTTCAGCACTCCTCAGATACAGAGAACATTTCAAAAGCTTCAGAGAGCAAAAACACAGAACCTAGTGATGCTAGCTGCCCACTGGATACTGCAGGCCTGGATGCTGTGGAGCTGTGCCTCTGAGTGAGCCTCCTATGGCCGCTGTGACAAGCCACCCCAAACTCGGAGGCTTAAGACTACACAAGTGTGCTCTCTTACAGTCCGGAGGCCAGCGGTCTGAAATCAGTCTCACAGGGTGGAAAGCGAGGTGTCCGACTGCGCTCCCTCCAGAGACCCTAGGGAAGAACATATTTCCTTGCTTTCCTTTTCCAGCTTCTAGAGCTTCTCTCCTCACATTCCTTGGCTCAGGGCCCCTTCCTCCATCTTCAAAGCCAGCAGGTAGCATCTTGCTTCAGTGGCCACGTTGCTTTCTTCCTCTGTAAACAGATCTCCCCCTGCCTCCCTCTTATAAGGACACTTGTGGTTACATTTAGGGCCCCCCTGGATAATCCAGGGCAATCTCCCCATCTCAATACCTTGATCACATCTGCAAAGTCCCATTTATCATAAAATGTAATATTCATGGCTTCCGGGATGTTCTGGGTATTGGGGGAAGGGGGGGGCATTATTCAGCCTGTCACAGCTTTCAGGTTCTAAGGAAAAGTGTTTTTATCCAAGGATTCTATACAAACTATTAACTAGGGGGAGGGCAAAAGAAAGATATTTTATGATTCCCAGGAACTCAGGATTTTACCACTCTGCCCCCAAATTAAAAACATGTATATTAAGATGCTCCTACAGCCAAATAACAATATTTTTGAAAATATTTCAACAACAGAGAGACAAACAACCCAATCTAAAAATGCGCAAAGGACTTGATACTACCGCCAAGAAGATACACTATGACCAATGAGCACATGGAAAGGTGCTCAGCATCATTAGTCGTTAGGGAGGTGCAAATCGAAACCAGAGCTACTGCTTACACCAACAAGGGCAGCTAGCAGCAAAAACCGGAAAATAACAAGTGGTGGCAAGAGGATGGATAGAGGATGTGGAGAAATTAGAACCTTCGTACATTGCTGGTAGGAATGTAAACGGGTGCGGCCACTGCGGAAAACAGTTTGGCAGTTCATCAATAAGTTAAACATAGAATTATCATAGGACCCAGTAATTCCACTCCTAGGTATATACCCAAAAGAACTAAAAGCAGGGACTCAAACAGATACTGTACACAAATGGTCATAGCAGCACTATTCACAATAGCCAAAATGTGGAAACAACCAAGACGTCCATCAATTTTTGAGTAAATAAACAAAATGTGGTCTATCCATACACTGGAATACCATTCAGTCACAAACAAGGAAGGAAGCAGTGTTACACGCTACAACATAGATGAACCTTGAAAACATTATGTCACGTGAAAGAAGCCGGATGCAAAGAGCCACATATCACACGAGTCCATTTACATTAAACACACGCAATAGACACACAGAAAGAGAAGGGATATTAGTAGTTGCCAGGGGCTGGTGGGAGAGAGGCATGAGGAATAATTGTTTAATGGGTACAGGGTTTCCTTCTGAAGCAATGAAAGAGCTCTTCTGGAGCTAGAGAGTGGTGATGGACGCATAACATGGTGACTGTACTTAGCTGTACACTTTAAAATAATTAAAATAGTAAATTTTATGTTAAACAAACTTAGGAAAGAGAAAAAGAGTAAACATGGGAAACAGTGGCAGTTAAGGATAAGTTAGGATCAGGGAAAGTGCAAACAAAATTACAGGAGAATCCACTGGCCCTGGTGTTTAGAACATTCCTAACGAAGCAGCAAAGCTTTCAAGACACAGGATCACATTCTCTTCCCTATAGATCTAATCACATCACTCAGTTCTGCGGTGAATACTTCCGTAGCCTAAAGTGTATAAATGGCATGTTATTGGGTTTAAGATTTTAGAACCAACCTATAGAGAAATCATGAACGACCGTTATGGTAACAGAGAGAATGGAAATGTTATGAAGTTTGACCAGGTAAGAAGAATTATTTAACAAGAATTGGGGGGTGTGCAGGAGAAGAAGAAAGTATAAGACCACTGACAAAACAAATGAAAGATTTCTCTATTTTTCATAGCAGAGATCAAAACTTATAGTTCAAAATGAATAAATCAAGAAATAGAGACTTAGTATGGTATTAAAAGTCACATAGGCGATCTGTAGAAGAACTCAGAATAATACCATAACTACGAGATTCAGTAAAGGAAAGAAGAGGTGGAAGATAGTGAACTGTGCTCAATTTCTCCTTTTCCTTAGCAGAGAGGAAATAGATACTGACTGAAGGACATAAGTCAAGAAATAGAATTATAATACTTAAAGACTTCAGTTATTGGTACATATCTGTTTTTGTCTGGTTTCAGATACCTTCTTTCTTTGGCGATTATCCACTTGTGTGGTTAGGGTGGGGCTGACCTATCCTTTTGGCTATGCGGGTGGTCAGCTTGGCCAATCAGAACCTCCCCTGGGACTTTTTGGTCAGCACTCTTGGGGAAGATACCAACTCTTAGCCAGGGTTGTCAAGTTTGGGGAATGTGAACCTGGGCTTGTCTGTGTCCATCTTCTTACTACTGGGCATGAGTCCGAGTACAGGCTGAAGCAAATCAGGGCAAATGACGTTAGTGAGTCCCTAGATGTGCTGAAGTTTATATCATGTTCCAGTTTCTGTTATCCTACTCAGCAAATTCCCCTTTTGCTTAAAATAAATAAATAAAATGCCCTGGGCAGCCATCTGGCTCATGTGCTGTGCTGATGGGTGGTACTGATCCAAGGAATCTTCTAGGAGGAACTGGGATTCACTGGCATTGAAAAAGAGGTAGAACAACAACCCACGTGATGACCCTAAGGTGTTACCCATCTGTGCTCCATTCTGCCATCCAGGAGCAGTGCAACTTAGATGCGATTCTTAACCACACTGACCTCAGCTTCTGGTACCCAAAGAGAGTGGGGACTATCCCATGGGGTTGTGAAGAGGGTTGAAATAACAGATGAAAATACACTTTATAAGCCACACCGGGTTTTCTTTTTTATGATGATTGGTTTGGTCCCTGGGTTGGTCAGTTAAACTGGTTCTGTTCTCTGACCACAGACTGAACCCCTAATTCTACCCCAACCACCCCACAAATGCAAGCTATAGTCCCAGGTGGTGAGGGTGAGAGAGCCTGAAGGATTCACTGCAGCCCCTTCTAACTACTGGGGAGAAACACCTATCCCAGCAATCATTGCCACTCAGCCGAAACTGCCGTCATTTTCTCCTCCTGCCGCTCCTCACTCTTTCTACGAGGTTTGGCACCCTTCTAGCTAGTTCTTCTTTTAGCTCTACTGTCTTATAAAAACAATTTTTTTTTTTTTTTTTGGTTTTATAAATGCCATCCTCGGACTTCCCTGGTAGCACAGTTGTTAGGAATCCGCCTGCCAATGCAGGGGACACGGGTTCGAGCCCTGGTCCGGGAAGATCCCACATGACGCAGAGCAACTAAGCCCGTGTGCCACAACTACTGAGCCCACATGCCGCAACTACTGAAGCCCACATGCCTAGAGCCCATGCTCCGCAACAAGAGAAGCCACCACAACGAGAAGTCTGTGCACCAGAACAAAGAGTAGCCCCTGCTCGCCGCAACTACAGAAAGCCCGTGAGCAGCAACGAGACCCAACACAGCCAAAAATAAATAAATTAAATAAATAAATTTTTAAAAAAGAAGAGAATAAAAATAAATGCCATCCTCATGAAGTGGCAAAGGGGACTTTTTAAGGTAGCAAGATATAAATTCAGGTGACCTGTGCCCCTGGAGAGACAGTAAGAAAATCCACTGTAATGGCTTTATACTGAGATAGTATCATTTACAAGTTAGGTAGGGTTAGGTTCCTTTTGTAAACTTTTACACTTTTTTTTTCTTATTCTAAAAATAATATTGTTTACGGTAATTTTTTATTGTAATATAAGTAGTATTGCTTATTGCAGAAAACGTTGAAAGATAAAGGAAATAAAAGTCCCCCACAATCCCACAATCCAGATACAAACCCTGTTCACATTTTGGCGGCTTCCGTGCTGTTCTACTAACACCTCTGAAATCATGTCATATACTGCACCCTGCTTTTTCCATTCAACACTATATTGTGAGTGTATCCTCACTCCATTAAAAAATTTTTTTACCAGCGTAATACTCCAGGTACAAAAATCTGTTTAATCAAGCTCCTAATGTTGGATATTTTAGATCTCCTAGTTGTTCACTACTGATCTCTCGGCCTGACATTTTTTTATCTGTTCATGTGTATGTGTTGTCGTAATGGATGGGTTTAGCCTTGCAGCTCCCTTGGTTTCTGGCACCACATCCGTGATGCTAGGTGGTGGGTCCTGAGGGATGCCACCACCACCTATGCACAGGGACAGTCCCCCTTCCCCAAAGGGTAGCGTTACTTCACAGTAACGCCCCTTGCTTCCGATCCTCACCCAGGGCCACGCCAGAGCTCCCTGACCGAGATCCCATGTTCGTATCTCCGGAAACAGAAGTTCTCAGCCATGTCCTTCTAGAAGGCTCTGCGCTCCTTATGTGCATAAGCCCCTCCCTCTCAGCCCCCCAGACCCAGAAGGTGAATGTGCAGTTTTCTAACTCCCAAAATAAACGGCTGCCTTCCACCCTAACCCCCGAGAATCAGATGCCTACTGACCTTGCATCTGCATAATTAAGGTCTCCCATCTGTCCCATCTGCAAGGGGAGGGGGCACAAGAGGAGATTAGAGGCCAGAGAGGACCCACCAGAGAGATCCTGGAGCCAGTGCCCATCCTCCAAGCCAGGAAGTGGAGCTCACGTCGGAGAAGGGATGGCATTGCTCCACGTTCACGACTTCTCATCGGGCGCCCCCGTCCAGCTGGACTTATTCACTACCTCTCATTACACCAGGGTCTGCGCTAGGGAAGGGCAGGCCTGGGGTCTCGCTGCAGCTCTACCACGAGCATCCTGTGTTAGTGGCATGACCTCCAGAAGGTCACTTTCTAGCAGCTCCCGGAGCCCATGCTGTTTCTCCTCCTAATCATCGTGGACTCATTCAGAAGGCGCCTCCTCCCGCCTCCGTGTCCTCCCAGCTCCCCTCCCTCCCCAATCCTAGCCCCCATGTAGCCCGTGTTATAAGGATGGTACCATCTGACTGTGAGTTCAGCGAGGGCAAAGGCTCTGTCCAATTCCAAGTGGGCACTCAGCACTCGACCCCAGGCCCGGCCCCAGCACACAGAGGATACTCAGTGCCAAGGGCCCACATGCCTGCCCGAGGCATGATGGGGGGAGGGAGCCCCGCCGTCACTCCCCCCGGGGCCACCACTCCAATGGTCGGAGCAGTACAGTCAGGAGTCAGTCTTGGGGTCCCAGACACTGGTCCCTAGAAGTGGCCTCCCTGTGATAGGCCCTCAGCCCCCAGCATTGCCTTGAGACGGGCCCCAGGGAGTTTCAGGTCCTGTGAAGGAGCAATTTGTACTTCAGGCCGTTCGTGAATCCCTGAACAGAGGAATTAATTACTGTCTGTCAAAATTAGACTTCTCCCTTCCTTCGAGATGCATCTTCTTTTTATTCTTAATTAATTTTTAAAATTACGAAGTCAGCGCGGTCTAGTTTATTTTACCTTTAGCATTATTTCTCTCATAAGCAATTTCGTTTTGTGCCAGGCACTCGCCTCGGCACGTTTGTCTCATCGGCTCTCCCTTCCTGGGGCTGTGTCAGACCCGAAAGCCCAAGAACCAGGGGCCTCAGATGAGTTGTTCCTTTCCTGGGGCTCAGTTTCCCTGCTGAGAGATGAACACATTCCGCTAATCCACTCCTGAGGGCCCCTACCTGCCCTGCTGTCTGTGGTTCCATGAGCTCATCCCTCCCTCGTCCCAGGATCGATGGAAGGGGTGATACTGAGGCGCTGGCCTTGTAAACGCACAGCCCTCAAGAGTTCATGATGTGCTTCCCCGTGCGTGTCTCACTGACCCTACAAAAACCCTCTGAAGCAGGGCCTGCCATCCCATTTTACAGGTGAGGAAACTGACACCCAAAAAGGAGGCATTACTCGGACATGTTGGAATAAAGGATTTCAATCCAGGCTCCGACTCCAAATCTGACAACTCTTCCACTTCATCCTGAAACTGAAATGGTGATGGTTATAAATTTCCACTTGAAGACCTGTGATTGAGACCCAGATGCTGACAGGACAGGTCCTGCCGGATTCCAGTTTTAGTCTGTCCCTTACCCCTTCTCCCTTCTCCTGGTAAGTTCATCCGCTTGTTTGGGGGTCTGCTCCCCCACCCGAACTCCCCACCCCACATACTAGCCAGGAACCCAAATGAGAGGAGCTCGCTTCAGCTGGGACCCTTCTCTCAGCCACGGGGACTGCTCACAGGGTGACCCCATGACTCAATTCAAGCCAATCAGGGGCTTCCCTGGGATTTTTCTCACCACAGCTGCTGGGAGAGAGCGTTTTCCTCTCTGGTTATGAAGCTGAGAAGGCGTGAGCCAGAAAGCGGCCGTGGCCGAGTCGCCCACCCAGCAGGGAGGGGGTCAGACACAGAGATAAGGTGAAGCTAAGTTGTGTGAGTCCCTGGTTCCAGCTCTTCCCCAGGCCGGCTCCACCTGTGGCCTCCCAGCTGGGCACACAGACAATAAACCTCCTTTGTGGTCCACATTGGTCTGAATGGAGTTTCTGTCACTTGCTGCCCTAGGGGGTCTGACGGGCATAGATTAGCTTGTAGAGCTGGAAGAAAACAGGAGCCCAGCCTGATGTGTCCAGGAACTGCCTCTAGTCAGTGATGCCAAACACCACGGGCTAAGGGGCTAAAAGTGCATGTTCTGAAACCCAGGAACGTCCCTGCCTGCTTGTCCCTTCCCCCTTCCGGAGGAGGGAGCCACGAGTAGGAGGCTGGTATACCAGGCCCTCCAGACTCCAGCCCACACTTCCTCCAGCTCACCTCCCGCAACAGTGTCTGTCACACACAGCCTCACCTCACCACGTATCCACAGCAGCGTGGGGACCAGACCTTGCCACACTTCTGCACACTGGTTCCCTCAGCCAGGCCCTCCTACCTGCTCATCTCAGACCACACCTCCACCGACGGCCTCTGGCCACCCCAGAAAGAGGGACTCACTCACTCCCTCGGCCATGCCATTCAATCTGTTGGTGCACATGGCACCGGAGTTGGAGCTGTTAGCTTACGTTGTCCCCTATGATACTGTGAGCCCTTTAAGCTCCATGTATCAGTCTCCCCAGGGGAGCGTCATTCACCCAACAGGTGTTTTCTGAGTGCACACTAGGTGCCCTTCAAATGAGCAAAACAGACAAGGTCCCTGCTCTCAAGGAGTCTACAGGCTATGAAGGGGATATAGACAACAAACAAGTACAACACACGTGTCGTGGATAGCTGTTCATGTCAATGACTGTAAATCCACACGACACATGGATTACCAGAATGGATTTAGCCAGATCGCTATTTCTGTGCGTTTAGGTGATTTCTTCAGGCCGGCTGGTGGGAGCTGGAGTGCAGGGTGCAGGTGGTGATCGTATAGGGGTCAGCGTAGGCCCCACTGATAGGGGACATCTGAGCAAAGTCTCTAAGGAGGTGAGGGAATAATCCACACAGAGGCTGGGGAAGGGCATTCCAGGCAGACGGAGCACCCAAACTTTGAGGCGGGAGCACGCCAGGCATGTTTGGGGGGAAAAGCCAAGGGGCAGGGGGTCTGGGCTGGAGGGAGTGATAGGAAAGACGATGGGGGTGAGGCCAGAGGGTGACCACCTGGGAGACTGGAAGATTCAGGCCTATCTCGTTAAAAAGCTCAGGATGTGCTCAAACAAACTGAATTGTGATTTGAGAAGGCTCTTATAGTCTAGGTAGCAAGAACTATATAAAAAATTACAGTTGGGGAACACAGATGACCTGACATGGCTATACGGTGATCAGGGGATAACTGGGTGGAATAAGCCAGGGGAATCTCGGAGGCTGTGATTGAGCCGGGACTGGGGCCACGTGTCTACACGTGTCACTGTGGCCGAGTGCGTAGCGTGAGCACAGGCCCCAGAGGGCCACTGTAACAAGATACCACCAACGGGTGGCTTAGAACAGCAGAAATTTCTCCTCTCACAGTTCTGGAGGTTAGATGTCCAAAATCAAGTCATCATCCGGGCCAGGCTCCCTACGAGACTCTGGGTAGAATCCTTCCCTGCCGTCCGTTCCCACGTTCTGGTGTGGCCGGCAATCCTCGGCCTTCCTTAACTCGCAGCTGCCTCACTCCAGCCTCTGCCTCTGTTGTCACATGGCTTCCTCTGTGTGTCACTGTGTCTTCACTTGGTGTTTCCCCCCATGTCTCTCTCACCTCTGCTCATAAGGACACCAGTTTCCTTGAGTTAAGGGCCTACCCCCCTCCAGTATGACCTCATCTTAGTTACATAAGATGCAACGACTCTGTTTCCACTAAGGTCACATTCTGAGATACTGGGGGTTAGGACATCAAAGTATCTTTCTGGGGGAACACAGCTCCACCCATACCAGAGGCCACACCTCCCAGGGATGCGCTGTGTGACCTTGGTTGTGCCCATTCCGTCTCTGGGCCTCAGCCTGTCCTCCTGTAAGACAGGGGCTGGTACATCACCCCTCTGGGGCTGCCTGTGTTTCTCCAAGTCCTTCTGAAGAATCTGTTCCCCTCCCCTCACTGCACCGCCTCTGATCTCCGGCAAGGCGGCAGGGGGAAAAGAGCTCAGGTGACTCCAAACTGTACCTTCACCATAAAACAAATATCATGAAAGCCTTTTGATGTCACCCTGATGGAGTGCAGAAAACCCCCTTCAACCCCCCCACCCCACCTTTGCACTTTTAATTGCATCCTTTTTGCTATTGTTTCTTCTCCCTTACAGCTTGTGTTTGCTTTCATGTTACGCATTATTTATTTAGTTGCTTGTCAATTAGCGTCTATTCTCCAAGTGACAAGCACATTAGCAGCTGCAGAGATTAGAATTAAAATTTGCAGCCCAGTTGGTGCTACCAAAGCCACGCCTACCCAACTGAGAGAACAGCACCTCTTTGTCATTTCAAAAGATGACCTTCTCCTTCTCCCCGCTCCTGGCTCCTGATTTAATTCCAATTGACTGCTCCATGGTCACTGCACGGTGATGGCTTTGAGATGGAACTTTTTCAGATGCACAAAGGAAGATGCAGGTTCCTGTTAACAGTGGCCTTTGATGACGGTCAGTGTAAAGAAGAAGTCGCTGGATTTGAATAACGGGCTCCGATGGCCTGTTAAGGGTTCTAAATCAGCCAGCCCAACGTGCCACACCTCTGGTCCACAGTTCGGCCAACATTCCTGACATGGCAGCGTGACCAGCTCCTTGATTCACTGGGTATGTGACCCTGGGCGAGTGAATTAACCTCACAGATTTATTTCCTTCTCTGCAAAATGGGGGGATTAAAACCAACTCCATACAGATGTTGTAAGAACTGAGATTATACGCGTGGAGCTTTGCAAAGAAGGCTTCAGCATCTGTTTCTTCCAGTGAATCTGAGGAGTTTACCGGCACGGGTTAATCACGTGGCCAGGAGGGCTTTTGTGAAGGGAGCCTCCCTGGGCAGAGACAGGCTGGGGTCTGACCACTGTGCACCTCAATGCCACAAGCAGAGGTGGAGGGACCAAAGCCTAAGTCAGGTGGCTTGAGAGCCCAGTGACAAGGCAGATGACCAGGGAACTGGGAGGCAGCATTTTCCCTTTCTCTGTTCCCAACATGCTACTGCACAGGTCCAGGAGATGCAGGGATTGGGACAACTTTTGCACCTTCACTGTGAGCTCGGCAAATACCTGCTACCACCCCCTGCCCCTTTGAAAGGCACATTTCCATGCCCTCGGACTCCTGGGAGTGGGAGAGATCCCTTGGCAGCTCCAGTGGGAAGACAAGAGTCCCCAGGGGACAAAGGTGACTGTGTGTGGCTCTGCCCGGATCACACTATAACATGTACCTGCCTGGGATGGATGTCCTCTCACCGCTAGAATCCAAGTGGCCTGAGGGTGACCCTCCCAGGGATCCCCCTTTAGTGAGAAGCAAGGGCAAGAAGCAAGCTTGCCTCTGGGCCGTCCTGGTCACACTGACCTGCTCTGTGACCTCGGGCTGTTCTCCTCTCCTCCCTGAACAGCTTCTTCGAGTACAAAATAAAAGGAGATGAAGCTTAATTCACAGGACTGTTGCTGGGAGACTTAATGGGGAGAGAATATACTTAAAACATCTCAAAAATGGAGGCTCAGGCAACAAGGATGATGATGATGGGAACACCCTGTTGTCATGATGGCAACACTCTGAAGGAGAAAGGGCAAGTTTGTTATCCAACACGCAGCAGGCAGGACACCAAGTGGTCTCCTCCTTTCTCCAATATTCTCCCTGGGCGGCCACACCCTGGCTGTGTGGGAAAACCACAGCATTGGACCAGAGGCGGGTCAAGCCTCCAGGCCCAGTGGCCAGAGTGATGCTGTAAAAACTAAGTCGGAGCACGCCCTCCTCCCCCGCAGACCCTGCACCGTGTGCCCACCTCACAGAGTCACGGCCAACCCCTCCCGGGCCCTGCTGTCCTCTGAGCTCATCTCATGCCATTCGCCACCCCCCATCCGAGTGCCCCCTCACTGCTCCTCGGGCATCTCCGGGCATTGCTCCAGCAGCTGTCACCTCGGCCTGGGAGAGCCTTACCCCAATAACCGCTCCCTCCCTCCTCCCTCATCTTCCTCCAGCCCTGCTTACAGGACCTCTCCCTGCATCTGCATCTGCGGGTGAAATCCAGCCGCCTGCGCCCCTCCCTCTGGGATGTAGCATGTTCGCCCTGGGACAGACAGGGTGCTTTGCTCATCTGTCCTGCTCTCTCACAGCTAGAATCTAAGCAGAGGTCTTTGTTTTGTCCACTGTGTGTCCCCAGGGCCCAGAAGAGCGGCTGCTGAACAGGAGCTCTGAGTATCTATGGAAGGGTGACAACCGCGCAGAGAACAGGCCTCCGTCAGGACTGACCGGGAGGAAGCCGTCTTAACTCGTGCCCTTTAGGGATTCCTGCATCTCCCCACAGACCCACCACAGCTCAGCCCCTAGGGCTGGGCCCCCCATCTGGATAATTAGCAAGGGCCCATGATTGAGTGTTGAGAAGGGGTCTGAGCACCAGTGAGAGGACGTGAGCGCTGATCCCAGCTTTGCCCAGTTTGGGATATGATCTCTGGCAAGCACTTCCCCATCTGGACAAAGAAGGCGTGGGGCCACTGGTTTGCAAAAGGGGGTCCCCTGGAGCCCCAGTATTTTGTGGAGAGGCCTCAGAGAGGGGCTTGGAGGTGTAGCAGGCTTCCGAAGTGGTCAGGACCCAGGGTAGCCCGTCCCGGCTTCCCGCAGAGCTGACCCCTCGGTCTGCTTGTATATGAGATTCTTTCAGAAGGGGTTCCAATTCCCCCAGAAGGTATTTGGGGACCACGGGCAGGACAATGGCTGGGACGGGAGATGCTGGCGTTGCCAGGTCTGGACCTTGCATGGATCGCCTCATCCGTCAAGGATCCACCCTCCCCATCTGTCTAAAGGAGGGTTGGACCAAAGGACCCCAAATTGCCCTCCCAACTCGGAAGCTCGGGTATCCTGATTTCACGCCGGCAGAACCATCATGAAGAAAGCGTGGGAACCGGGTGAAGACGGACAATTATCACCACCCAATATAACACTTTAATGGCAGAATCTTTTATATTAGAATAGAGATTATGGAGCAGAGTTCCATCAAATGAATATAATAGACTTGTTTTATATTACAATGCACACTGCAATCACACATTTCAATAATTCCTTCAATGCGTTACATAGAAGCGTTCTGAAGTAATGGAGTCCTGGAAGCATATATAATAAATCACCCAAGGGGAGGACGCTGTGGGTGGTAACAGGGTGGCAAAGAGGCCTCCTAGCCGGCCGGGAGAGCCATCGTCTCAGCCCAGGGCCGCTTGGCTGTGACTCTGCTCTCCGGAGGCTCTTCAGAGGAGGCCCTTTGTCCAAGCACCTGCCCATGGAGGCAGGAATCCCCTCTCTGACACCCCCAATGGTACTTCTGCAGCCACACCTCTAGGGACCACGGGGAGCCCACCCCCCAGGCTACCTATTGGAAGGGCCCTGTCATTAGGAACTTACACTACTGCAGGCATATGGCACGCGATCTCTAAATTCATATGATCATATCTATTCTGACTATTTAAAGCATTATAGTCGATTCCTATTGCTGCTATAACAAAGCACAACAAACTTGGTGGCTTCAGACAAATTTATTCCCCTCTGGTTCTATAGATCAGGAGTCTGACCTGGGTCCAACTGGGCTAAAATCAAGGAGTTGGCAGGACTGTGCCCCTTTCTGGAGTTTCTAGGAGCGCATCTGCTTCCTTGCCTTTTCCAGCTCCTCCACGTCGCCTGCACTCCTTGACTCGTGGCCGCTTCCCTCCACCTTCAAAGGCAGCCACTCTCTGACCCCTTTTCTGTTGTCATGTCTCTCTGACCGTGGCTGGGAACGGTTCTCCTCTTTTAAGGACTCGTGTAATTAGCGTGTCCCACCTGGATAATCCAGGATAACCTCCCCAGCTCAAAGTTTTTAACATTAAGCACATCTGTAAATTCTCTTTTGCCACGTAATGTAAGTATTCACAAGTTCTGGGGATTAGAGATTGGACATCTCTGGGGGACACTGTTCTGCCTGCCATGGGCGTTATTTCATTATTACAATACCAAACAGACTGTGAGTTCCTCCTCGTCTGTAAAAGGACATGACAGTTTGTAGGATTAAGTGTGAAAATATATGTGTAGAGCGTGGCATATACATGCTTGATGAATGGAAAACACATTCAATGAACCAGGGTGAAAATATCAATGAGATAATCTGCTTTGTCAATATCCCTCCAAAAGCAAGCCATGGGAAATGATCTCAAGGCTCTCAGTGCAGTATGGCAATCATGGACAAAACAAGACTATTCACCAACCTTGTCTGGACTCTATACCTCTATTAATGCAGCCAAGGTACCACTAGCATTTGAGGTCCCTTCTTCTTTGGTCTCAGTTAACTTAGCTGATTATAGGCAATTAAAACCCTAAATCTGGGCTTCCCTGGTGGCGCAGTGGTTGAGAGTCCGCCTGCCGATGCAGGGGACACGGGTTCGTGCCCCGGTCCGGGAAGATCCCACATGCCGCAGAGCGGCTGGGCCTGTGAGCCGTGGCCGCTGAGCCTGCGCATCTGGAGCCTGTGCTCCGCAGCGGGAGAGGCCACAACAGTGAGAGGCCCGCGTACCGCAAAAAAAAAAAAAAAAAACAAAAACAAACAAACAAAAAAACCCAAAATCTGTCTCCAGTTCCAAGGGGCAAATAAGATCATGCCCATTTTATAGGGGGATAAACTGAGGCTTAAAGATGGAGACCCAGAGATGACGGCTGAGATGAGTCTTTAAGGATGAGTGGAGTGAGTCAGGCTGAGGATGTGGGAGATACATGTGCAAAGTCCAGAGCTGCAGAGAACAGGAGGTGCCTTCAGGGCCTATGAGGAGTGTGGCAAGTCTGGCCCTCATGGGTGGGAGTGGGGTTAACATCCAAAGATACTGGAGATGAAGGCCAGGGTCCGACCGGGGAGAGCTTGCATGCCGAGGAGGAAGGGGCACGCGGTCTTGGGAGGGTGTGTGCAAGCAGGGAGTGAAATGATGGGGCTTGTGACTGACAGGCTCACCTGGGCTGTGCACAGAGACCGGACCGGACAGGCAGGGGCAGGAGACAGGGAGACCCGTGAGGACCCAGGCCAGTAAGGAGGAGGCGGATGGAGAGGAGAGGATGGAGGCTGGGTGGGCTGGTGAGAGGCAGTGAGAGGACATCCTTCTGGGGAGACTGAAGTATCTAGGGGGTCAAGGGAGCTGATCTCAAAGACAGGGAGCCCCCAAGGGAGGAAGCGATTTGGGGGGAAAGGGATGCATATTACTCCCACCTTAAAGACAAGAAACTGAGGCCGGGAGCGTTCAGACCCCTCCCCGAGGTCAGCTGGTAGTTGTGGGGCTGAATCCCGGGTCCTTCCTACACAACTGCGTGGTCCTGCCGCCCTCGGGTCACCGGGTCACTCTAGGGCGAGATGCAGAGTCAGCAGATGAAACAAGAGTCCCAGCTGGTCCCCGGGAGGCCACCTCCAGGCGGGTCTCCTCCCCACTGCCCCTGCACCAGGCTTCCTGCAGCAGCAGCAAGAAGAGAGTGGGATCCCGTGTCCCCAGAGCCGTGGCTCCCTTGCCTGGAGATGGTCTGAGTCTCCCACCATCCTTATTTCCAGCTTTTCTCTTCCTGCCTGTCCCCCTTTCCCTGGGCTTTCTCTCTCCTCTCACTGCAACCATCACCACTGGTTCCCCAAGGCCACAAAATAAAAGGCCCCAACTCTGGGCATCCTGTGTACAACTTCTCGCTTGACTCCCTGGCCTCGAGTCACCATCATGGGTCTCCTGGTGGCCTCTGTGCCTTTGCACAGGCTGTTCCCTCTGCCTGGAGCGCCCCTCCCCTACACCTCGCCCCCATAACCCTCTGCCTACTTTGAAGGACACAGGCGGTGTGAACACCCTCCCTACTGCGGAGCCAGACCCAGACTTCTCTCCCTCACTCTCACCGACAGCACGCACACATGTATGCACAGCCCCCGACACCCGCGCACACACACAGCTCCCCAAGTCCTCCTAAGAGTCTCGAATCCACCGCGCCGTCCTGTGCCCCAGCCGGCCTTCGCCACTCGCCCACAGCACGCAGGGCATCTTCCCTGCCCACCTGCAAGGCCTTTTTCCAGGTGTCCCTGTCATTATCATTTACATGACGTAACATAATGGGGTGCTGGCCTCTCACCCACCAGCTCTGGGCGAAGGTGAGTGACGGAAGATGGTGAATTTTATTAAAAACAAATGTCTCTGGGCTTCCCTGGTGGCGCAGTGGTTGAGAGTCCGCCTGCCGGTGCAGGGGACACGGGTTCGTGCCCTGGTCCAGGAGGATCCCGCATGCCGCGGAGCGGCTGGGCCCGTGAGCCATGGCCGCTGAGCCTGCGCGTCCGGAGCCTGTGCTCCGCCGCAGGAGAGGCCACAACAGTGAGAGAGGCCCACGTACTGCAAAAAAAAAAAACAAAAAACCAAATGTCTCTGAAACCCTTCCTATGCTGAGAGTCCAGCCCCGACCCCCCGAGAAATGGCCTTGCCTGCAGGCAGAGGCCACAGCATCAGTGAGGTTCTCTGAATACTCTAGGGAGAGAATGTGAGGGGACCCTGAATTATCAGGAACACCAGTGTCATCAAAATAAAGTGACCTTTGCCAAAAGAACCGTGGTGAAATGGAAGCCAAAATCATAGTTTGCCCATTTTGCAGAGAAGAAAACTGAGGCTTCAAGAGGGGAAGAAAAAGAGAAGAAAAGAAAACACACACACACACTCAGGCGTCCAACCATTGGCTTCTGCAGCCAAAGAGCCTCAGGATCTGTTTTCCCGTGTCGTGACCCCCGACCCCGCCGTCATTTTGGAGCCAGGACGGCCATGTCTCTTTCTTCCCTGCCGTCTGCCGTCACCGGCATCCAGTGCCACAAATGAGCTGGGGCCACACATTGTTCTGTTTGGAAGAAGAAAATAGCATTAATACAAACAGAGGATCTTTTAAAAGCTGAAAATCTGTAATTATGCTCTCATGTGAATGCCTGTTAAAAACGACGTGATTCCAGCGTTTGAGAGAGCGTGTGTGAAGGTGGCCGGTGAAAACACTGTGTGGTTTTATTCACATCGTGATCCAGTAGGAGATGGGCTCACCAGGCCCAGTGCTGCCCTCTGGGGTCAGGTGGGGGTAACCGCTTCTCCAAGGATGGGGTCAAAATGAATGAGCTGAAAGGGCCCTGGGAAACCTGGACGGAGGCTAGAGGGGTGAGCTCGCTAGAGGTGGCTCCAGTTCCGCGTCTCCTGTTCAGGATGGAGAGGCTGAGGCCAAGCCTGGGACAGGGCGGGCTTTGGAACTGGAAGCAGGAACCTTCTGGACATCTTGCCAGTGAGGATCACACCCCGGCCCACCTGAGCCACCTTGCACTTACCATACTGAACTGTGCTTGCACGTAGCACAGTGGTGGGGACCTGGGCTCTGCAGCCTGCTGGCCTCCGTCTGAATCCAGCTCCATGGCCGACTGGCCGTGTGATCTTGGGCAGGTCACTCTGTGACCCAGTCAGTCCTTTATCTGAGAAAAGCAGCATCTCCCCCATAGGGTTTCACATGATGACCTATGATAACGTTACAATGCCTGCCCAGCTCATAGGAGCCCCTGAACAAGCCTTCCCTATTGGCCTCATTACTTGTCTGTTCTCCCTATCAATCTGAGTCCTTCCAGAAGGCGGTGGGAGAAGTTTTGGGAATGTCTGGTGAATGAATATATTTGCTGGCCTGTGGCTGGCACTGGGGCCAGAGTGGTGAGCAAATCACACGGGGTCTGTGCCTTCATGCCCTCCCAGCTAGTGATGGGGGGAGGGGGCATAAGCCCCCCAAAATCACACTCACACAATCCAAAGCCACAACTGTGGCCACGTGCCAGAGAGGGGGAATCATCATATGTGAGAGTGAAAGACAGGGGCCTGATCGGAAGGAATCCTCTGACTAGGCTCTGAGGCAACTAGCAAGAGAAACAAGAGAAGCCAGGGAAGTGGACGGGGGCGTGCTAGGCAGAGAGCAGCATGTGCAAAGGCCCTGTGGCTGGAGAGAGGAACGCCCTATGAAACTGGAGCATGGGGAGCTGAGAGGGCAGGTGGCTGGTGGGGAAGGAGGAATGGGCAGGGCTCAGCACAGCCAGGGCCTGCAGGCGATGCTAAGTGCAATGGGAAGCATTCAACATTTTAAACCAAGGAGATAATAGGATCTGCTTTACATTTTGAGCTCTAGCTGTCGGTGGGGACATTTGCAGAGGGTAGGGGTGGATGTGGGGAGGCCAGCTGGGAAGCCATTGCAGCAAGTGGTCCAGGTGAGAGACGATGGTCCAAGGTGGACCATCTGGAGATGAGTGAGGAATGGCCTTGAGAGGTAGAGTGGACAGTGAGGCCATGGTCGTGGATGAGACACAGAGGGTGAGGGAGAAGGTGTCGAAGACGCCTCCAGCACATGCTGCTGGCCAGAGGCAGGACCTTCACAGAGTCGAACGAACAAGCAAACCCCAGTGATTTGGCCAATGTCTGGGCCTCCCAGACGTTATAAATCTTCATCCTTCCCATCATCATCTGGCAGATGAGGAAATGGAAGCAGGTTCTATTAGGAGCCCCAAGGGCCACAGCAAGACCCTGGGCCTCTGGACCCACCCACGCCCGCCCCACCTGGCGACCAGCAGAGTGAGCTGGGAGGCCCCATCTGTGGCAAGAGGTAAACACGACTGGCCCCAAGGCAGCGTCCTGGGCTTCTCTGGAGACGGGATGAGTCATTTTGATAATTGAATTTTGGAGTTAGACTTAAAATATGGCCAAGAGTGAAGAGGCAATTTGGCAGGGTCGGGAGCCCCCAGGCAGGTTTCTCTGCTCCACACTGCCGAGAACTTATTAACAAGATCACTCTTCCTCCCGTCCACGGCCCCATTTACAAGCAGTTCTCAGGGCTGCTGTGGCAAAGAATTCAATTGTGTGTCTCTGGGCTCCAGCTCTGGTCACCCAAAGACGTGTTGGTGGAAAGGGCAGAGAGAGAATACTTGGGTTGAAACGCAGGGAAGGGCTGCAGGTTTGGGAAGAGACAGCATTTCAGGGAGACCCTGTATAATTCAGAGGACAGGATCATTTCGAGAACAGGTTTCAACAGACTCGGGTTCAAATTCTCGCTCCAGCATGTGCTCAGGTGACGCTCCACCCCTCAGTTTTCTCACTTGTAAAATGGGCAGGTGGTACAGATAGACGAGACGATGCCCAGTGTGGCTACCGCTAATCAGGTGGGTGCCAGCCTGTGGGGGGTGAGCCGGCCCACGGGCAGAGGGCTGGTGCCTCTGTCCCCCTCCTTCTCGCTGGGTATTTAGCCCCTGCAGCTGCTTCTCTCAGGGGGCTCCTCAGGCACACGTGGTGGTTAATTTCACCAAGGGGGAAACTGACACGGTTCTGATTAGGGCTTCCGAGCCTCCAGAACTCAGCTGCTGGTAAAATTAACTCTCCAGGGACAATGGAACTTTCCCGGAGGGTCCAAATTGTCTTTATTTGTGGAGTTTGTTCCTGGCCCTAATCCAGCCCAGGCACGTCGGGCTGCTCGCTCCTCTACCTCCCAGAGGAGGGCGGGCCTTCACTAGCCCAAGGCTGGGAATATTTTTACTCGATTCCAAACTGGGGGATAAAAATACACTTTGCTTTGGATTACTGTGTTCCTGAAAAGCTGTGGGTGACTAAAGCAAATGGCCGGCTGGATTCCCAGAAGCCCCTGCTCTCAGGCATCCTGGGTTTACCACCCAGTGGGCCGGGATGAACCAAGGTCTCCCCTCACAGCCTTTCCAGCTCCCACAGGCCAACCACGTGCCAGGCAATATACTCAGAACTAGCAATGAAGCAGGCACTAACTGTGGGTGCATCTGAATCGGGGTCTGGCTTCCAAGGCTAGCCTGAGCTCTGACCACTGCACTACACCACCTAACCCCCAACTCCACCCCTACCCCCCACTTACACTCCTGCGTTTGTGCACATCAGCCATGGGAACTTAAAACAGTGCTTCCGAAACTCGCTTGAGACTAGCCACTGAAGAGGAGTCACTGATTTTTGGAAAGGCTCTTGTTCAGCTATTTCCAAATTACACAGGTTCACCCCGTGTGAGCAGGTCTGGGCTGAAAGGTAATCCCCATTTCACAGGTGTAGAGACCTGTAACAGAAGCGTCTAGACCCACTCGGGTCTAGATCCCGGCCTCCCGCTCCCTCCGCAGCGCCATGACAGGAACCCAAGCGGAGAAGGTCCTTACTGACCACGTACCCACCCATCACTTGATGGGTAAGAGGAGAAGAGGTGCGGCCCTGGGATGAGAGGCCCAGGCCGACTCCCGGCCCGGCCTCCGCTCCCCGACGCCCCCTGCCTCCAGCTGATGCAATCACATCACCTCAGGTCACCGTCGTGCCTCGGGAGCTGCAGGGGCGGCAGCGCAGAGCGGGTCGGGGTTTGGAAGGACAGGAGGGGTCAAGGCCCGGCCCTACCAACCACTCATAAGCTAAGGACCTTGGACGGGTCACTCGGCTGTCCTGTGAACACGGGAGTGGTCCTGACCTCCCCAGAGTCCCCACCTCCGGGGAGGTCACGGGGGTGGGGTGCGGAGCCCACAGACCGCGCCGGACTGCGCGATGGAGCCGCGTCACTCCGCAACCCCACGGTGGGGGCGGATTCTTGAAGGACCACTCGGAGCTGCCTCGGCGAGCAAATGGTGGGAGATCATTCCAGAGAGGGAGCGTCCCGGGCCGAGGCTGGGAAGCTCCCCAGAGCTGGAGGCAACGCCGTCTGCCTGGAGCGCGGAGGCAAGGGGGCGAGGCGAGGAGCAGACCGGGGCCCCAGGGACTTGTTAGGGGTGAGGGCGGGACGGCACGGTGGTCAGACCCGCTTCCTCTCTACACCTGGTCTGCTGCAGGACCAAGGAGGGACCAGCCGGGAAAGGAAAAGGAACCACAGAAAGGAGCCTGTGGCCGGAGACAGAGGTAAAGGGAGCAGAGACGAGGATCTCCAAGCGGTCCAAGCAGAGGGGGGACAAGGGAGTGAGCAGGCTGACAGACAGGAGGCGGTGGACAGAGGGCAGAATGTCAGCACGAGTGATGCACAGGG
The DNA here is from genome assembly GCF_964374135.1 of Grampus griseus. Classification (NCBI taxonomy): domain Eukaryota; kingdom Metazoa; phylum Chordata; class Mammalia; order Artiodactyla; family Delphinidae; genus Grampus; species Grampus griseus. The sequence continues at coordinate 14,037,968 of NC_139000.1, read as the reverse complement.
AGAGCAAACCAGGGTGGATGCAGAAAGGCCCAGGACGAGGGCAGGAAGAGGGACAAGAGACCCAGTCAGGGTTCCAAATGCTCCCAGCTGTGGGCTGACAAACGAGGCCTAGCTGCCCGGCTGCTCAGTGGCTCCGAGGTGGTGGGCACGGGGCCGTGAGGCAGAGAGAGCAGAGCCGGGCGTGCAGCGTCGCGTCAGGGCATGGCCGGGGAGGCCCCCTCGGTCAGTGCCTCTTGGGGTGCCCTGGGCCAGTGTGCAGGCTCATCTGAACCCGGGGCCAAGCCCTACCCTGTTCACTTCTCAGGGACACTGTGAAGCTCGGGCAGGACAAATGCAGCTCAGGTGTGGCCAATGCACCAGGCAGGCCAGTGGGGAGGAAAGACCACCACCACTGTCAGGACACTGCGATGCCAAGTCCCCGCCCCAGGCCTCGCTGGGTCTTTCCCACGCTGGGCACAGCACCCCCGCAGGGCGCTGCTCCGGACGTCACCGTGCCGTCACTGTGCAGTGCCGAGGGCGCCCCGGGCACCCTGGCCACACCACGTGGCATCGTTCCTCTCTGGACACTGGGTGGCTCAGCACAGAGCTCAGGCGACCTCTGAGGGCCACGCCAGTCCCAAGACCCCCAGGCTGTCCCGGGCTTTAGGCTCTGCACAAAATAACGGCATCACCAGGTTGAATGAGTCGTTAAGTGAGCATCTTCCAGCTGCGGGGCTGGCTGAGCACCAAGCAAATCCAGGGGAGGCGGCGGGGGGAACGCGAGCCCACCCCCGGGCCTGAGAGTAATGCCTCAGCTCCGCGCCGGCCCCGGACGTGAGAGGCCCGGCGTCTGGAAGCTCCTACCCTATCTGACAACAACTCCACGCCAATCTTAAGGTGAAAGATAGGCCTCCTTTGGCCAGACAGCCCTTCTCCCCTCAGTAAGCGGGAACCACGCTTGAAACAAAGAGACAGGACGAGCTAAGTGGGGAACCACGAGCTTTATTGGCTGGAAGTTCTCCTCAGGAGCCTGGCCTGCTGGGACTGGACGTTCCAGGATGGGCACTCCCGGGCCTAAGCTAGGAGAAGGGGGGGAAAAAATGAGAATTTTAGGTCCCACGGAGGGTCTCTGGAGTAAGATTACTGACAGGATTAATGGTGAGAATGCTATTCTGAAACTACGTTCAAAGACATACTGTTTGATCAGTAAATATTTATAGAACCAGATGATAATGAAATATTTATCAAACGCCTACTATGGGCCAGGCATCGTCTGCTGTATTTCTCACTGGTAAGAAACAGCACACCAATAATTAGAACAACCATCAACAACACGGCATGATGAAACGAAACTTCCCGTGCGCTGCTGGCAGAAAAATACAAGTGACAGAGAACACGTGACCGGGTTTCACCTGCAACTTCGTTTTTCAAAAGAAGTCATTGCCAGCCCCACACCCATTCCCATCCCCCAAATGGCTTTCTCAAAGGGGCATCACCTCCAGGTTTCCTCTGGCCTTCCGAAGGATTTTGTGCGTAACGACCACTAAGGAAAGAGCAAAGAACGGGATGATTAGACATAGATGCCCAGGAAGACAGTGTAAAAGCCAAACGCAGGGAGGAGCCCCCAAGCCCCACATGGTTCAGGCGTGTGGTCAGCTCTGTAGCATCCAGACCCAGATGTGTAAGGCCCCACCTGCCCCATCACACATCCCAGCATCAAATAACCCATCAGAGAGGGTGGACCAGAGACCCCTCCTCAAGTCCAGGCTAAGCCACAACCTCAGCGATACTAGAAGGCAGAGAGCGACACCACGTTATAGACGGAAACTGAGGCTCTGCAGGGCCAGTGGGACCCCCAGGGCCCGCCTCTGCGGGCTGGGCTCGTGGTGCCGGGCAGGGGAGAGGCCTGCACCTGACTAGGGCCCCTCAGCCCCCCAGAGAAGCAGCGCTGGGAAGGGGGTGCGCCCGCTCCAAGCAAACCCACACGTGAAGGCCAAGTCGGGGGTCGGGGGCACAGCAGTCCTGGGAGCGGGGGCCTGATGGTGGGGAGGAGGACCGAACCGTGGGTGTCTCTCTCCTGAGCTGCCCTCCAGTGGCCCCCTGGGCCAGGCACACTCTACCTGGACAGCAGCGGGCGGGGCGGGATGATCTCACAGGTCCCTGTGATCTGACTGATGCCCTCCGAGCTGCGTGAGGCAGATCCCCAGCGCATCAGAACCCACGGGGGGGGGGGGGGGGGAGTGCCCGCTTTCAGGGCAGCAACTGTAAAGCAAGGTGGCTTCTTCCCTCAGTCCGTGTCTTGTCCAACAAACACCAGCAGCAGCAGGAATGCCGCCACTGAGGGGAGATCGGCCCGATAAGGGATCCACCTTAAACAGGCTTTGGTGATGGCCAGGGACTCCGGCTACCCCCGGGGAGGACACACAGGCTTCTGGAACTGGGCCTTTGGCCAGTGGGGCCCAAGGCTGAGACAGTCTCCCTGTCGGCACACACGGCCCAGCTGCCCAACGGCTTATTCGGAATAGGTGCCGTGTGGTGGCCTTGAGAAAATATTTCTTGCCTCACGAAAATTTCCATCTGGAGGCAACGAAGTCTGTTTGCAATCTGTGACACCGCGGGAGGGGACAGATGGTGTGGGCTTTGTTTTTAACTGGGCAAAGTGAATTTCAGAGGTGCCCACTGCCTCTCTGTGCCCTTCCCCAGCCCCACGCCGCAGGGCAGACATTCTTAAGCTGGGCCCAAGGCTATGTGTTGGAGCGCCCTAAATCCTCAGAAACCACGTGCAAATCTCTGTGTGTACAAGGATGCGTGCACCTTCTGGGGAGAGACATCCCCTCTCCTGAGGTTCGCCAAGGAGCCTGTGACCCAGAAAAGATTCGGTACCATGGCTGTGGAGGTTAAAAATAATGTTCAAACAGTACTAAAAGTACGGAACGAGCTAAGTCTCACCTGGCGCAAGTGTGAAGGGGCCCAACGTCTGAACAGCACTGCCCACGTTCAGAGCAAGCAACTCCCACTGAGATGAGAAGCCCGAGGGACAGAGCGGGGAAGAGCCTGTCCCAAATCAAGGCTGGCCCCAGGCAGAGGCGTGACTAGAGCCCAGGTCTGTCTGACTCAGCACCTGCTCTTCCCACCTCAGCAGGGCACTGGCAAGGAAGACACCAGCCTCAGTGGTGTCCAGCGGTGACAGGTGGTTTGCCAGATGTGACCTCAGTGCACACCCCCCAGGGATTCCCGTCTACAGGCGGGAAGTGAAGTGGGCGGTTCCAGGTCACATGGGGAGGGTCTCACAGTCATCCTTTCCCTCCTCTCCCTGCGGACTCTGGGGGGAGCTGGAGTGTTCGCCTTGGCCCAGGCAGGGAGCAGCCCCAGGCCCTTGCTCTTCCTCGTCGCCAGGCGGGGAAGGGAGAGGAGGGGACACTACCCAACTTCCACTCAGTCCCTTAGAGCCAGAGCAGACCCTGGGAGGCTGGCGGGGTTTGGGGAGTTCAAGTCATTTATTCCAGGTCACGCAGGAGAGCGGAGATCTGAGCTGCGCTCACTGACGATGGCAGGCTCAGCGACCCGGGACTCAGGGCTGGGTTCTGTCCTCTGGACCTGCCGTGGTAACTCACCCATCTGAACCTACTTCTGAAATATGCTCACCTGCAAACAGGGGTAACTTCATGTTCCCTGTGACTGCCTGGGACACCGGCTACAGGGCAACGCCAACGCCGAGCGCGCCAGTGTTCCCTGGACCTGGGGGCCGTACAGAAGCCCGCTTCCCACCCCCTCAAGAGCCGCTCCCGGGGCCGGACCCACCTGGCCCGCAGCTACCTCAGGCACGGCCTCGATGGCTCTCCCCACACCCCGCCGCCTCCAGCGCTCCTCTTCTCTGCCAGTGGCTTGAACCCCCAGGCGGAACCCCACGGACACCCACCGGTCTGCCAGGGCCGCCTCCTCACCCCCTCTCAGCCCCGCCCCGCCCCCCGGCCCCTCCGTGCTCAGCCAAGGGGACCTAACACACGACGGACGCCGTGAGCCCCGCGGCTCCTTCTCGGGTCTGGTCCACGAGGCCCCTCGTGACTCAGGGATGTGAGGGCCTGGCCACCCAAGGCCTGGCAGGGCCTGTGCTGCTAGGAGGCTCCGCCGCGCGCACGAGGGCACGGGTGCCGGGGGCTGAAAGCGGGCAGGGGGTTTGCGCCTCTGAAGCCCCCGGGCCAGGGCTGGGGCCACCTTACAAGCGTCATTGGATGTCTCCGGCCTTGCGTTTCCGTGTCTGTCTAGGAGTGTCTTTCTCAAATGGGTGCCCTCCTCTGGATCCCACCGCCCGGCCGCGGGCCCTCCTCACCTGCCTGCACCGGCCGCCAGCAAGCCCTTCTTGACGCAGATGGACAGTCCGCTTGGAGCGGCTCCCACCCGAGGCCTCTCACGCGGCGGCCCCGGTGCCCCAGGCCCCTCCCACCTCCACCTCCCACGGGCAGCTCCAACTCCAGCAACATGAGCTGCTGTCGGCTTTCCTCACAGGCAGTCTCACTCCTTGTCCCTCTGCCCTTGCCCACACTGTCCCCTGTCCACCTGACCAACACCGACTCCTCCTTGAAGACTCAGGTCAGGTGTCTCTTCGTCCAAGAAGGCACCTCCCAGGACAGAGTGACCCCCTCCCCATCCCACCTCAGTGCTCCCCGAGCCCCTACACATATTCCCGTCACTGCACGCCACACACCTGTCTCCCCAGGGAGGTGACAGTCCCTGGCACGGAGCGGCCCCTCCACAGAGGTCTGTTAAGGGAATTCATCTGTCTGGGCGGGTCAGGATGGGTGAAGTATGAAAGGAAACCCATAAGCAGGAGGTGTGAGGACAGCCCAGGGCTGGGGTTTTGGTCCTCAGAGGCAGGCAGTGGTCAGCCGTGGTGGCCGCCGCCCAGCTACTCACGCTGGTCAAAGATGACTTTCTCCTGGCTCTTGCTCAGCTGCAACAGCTGCATGGTGTTTTGCAACTTCTTTTCTTGTTCAAACAATTTTTTGTGTAGTTTGCTGATCTCTGCCTTCAACTCTCCAGTCTAAAGAGAAAGGGAATTAGAAACATGAACACAGAATATAAACGTCAGATCATAGAGGAAGAATTACATAACCACGTAAAAAGTGCTCAACCTTACAAACAAAGGTATCTGAATAAAAACTAGAAGCCTAGTTTTCTAGGCTTGCTCTGCTGGTCAGATGGCGGGGAGGGTGTGGGCAAAGCCCTCTCACAACTGCTGGTGGAGCTGTGCACTGGCACAGCCCAGGTGGAACCACGCCCGGCGAGATGCAGCAGAATGTAAAACGTGCTCAACCCTCTGACCCAGCAATTCTACACTTGGGCATCTACCCCAAGGAATGGTAACGCACGAGAAGACGCCTGCGCACCAGGATGTTCACCTCAGCACTGCTCACAGCAGGACAAAAAAAAAACCACCTGATTTGTTTCAATGGGGATTTAGATAACTCAACTACGGTACTTACATAATATGGAATGATTCTGCAGCTATTAAAAATGATGCCGTAGAACTTCATTTATTGACATTGAAAGATGATCATAATTAGTGACAAAAGTGCCCAGAACAGCTATTGTGCGCCACGCACTCCTGTTCCGTAAAATTGAACACATATATTTCTATCCATAGGTGTGTATATCAAGATGTCTAAGCTATTTGATGAGAGAGACATCACGAAAATGTTTATAGTGTTTTAGTTCTGAGAGATGGGATCTGGAATAATCATTTTCTTAATTTATCAGCATTGAGGGTTTTTTTTCCCAAAAACTATAATGCTGGTATTTTTTTAACGCTTAAATCTTTTTTTTTTAATTGGAGTATAACTGCTTTACAACGTTGTATTAGTGTCTGCTGTACAATGACGTGAATCAGCTGTACGTATACCTACATCCCCTCCCTCTTGGGCCTCCCTCCCTCCCACCCACCTATGTCATCACAGAGCCCTGAGCCGAGCTGCTCGTGCTTTACAGCAGGGTTCCCACTAGCTGTCTACTTTACACAAAGAGAATATAAAGGTATTATTAGGGGAGTATGATCTACTAGGAGAACCTGTGTTGATTTTCCAGAGGTGAGGAGAGTGGATGGGTGGCAGAACTAGAGTCCCCAGACCCCCAAAGTGAACATGTGAACACCACCGCGGCTATCTGAACCAATCTCCACTGAACTAGTTCACGGGGTTAAGGACACTCCCTTTCTCATAAAACACCTGGACTGTGAGATACCCCGGCACAGGCCACCCTGTGCTACACTGAAATACCTCTGCTCCCAAGAGGGGAGATGTTGGGCTGTCAGCTTACGAAGAGCCACTTTAGTTTGTCCCCAGACTTGTTTATGGCTGTTGTACTTGTAATCAGTTATATGATTTAATTAAGTATTAAGTAAACCTATGAATTACGTGTATGAAAAGAGAGAACCGGTTGAATGAAAACTAACATATGTTTCAGGAAACACTTGATAAAGACGAGTCACTAAAAACACCACATTTCTGGCGAATTAGGTGTGGGTGAATAAAAGATGTGGGAGGAACACAGTCTAGAAGGATTCTATAGTCAAATTGCTTTGCAAGTGCCTAAGTTTTTTCTTCATCTTAAAGAAACGGAAATTGGAAGTGACAGACATACATTATGGATATAGTTTATGAAAGAAAGAAGATGTGGAACTTCAATCAGCAGACCCATATTCAAAGAAAAGGCCCTGGCCCTACATCAAAAGAGTGGCAAATGAATGTACATTTAACTGTTTTAAGTTAAACTGAAATGTTTAAGGTATGTATCATTTTTTGATTCCCTACTTTAACCTACTTTTAAGATTAACCAATTGTGTCGGTTACAAGGACTTCAACTGTGCTTCCAAAACAGATCCTAATTTAAACATAAGGTTTTCTTTGATTCTTCCTCAAGCTGAGAGCCCAGAGACTTGTGTTCTGGTGGTGGCTGTAGGGCACACATTCTGGGACAAAGTCACTCTACATTCAGAGCCTTAGGTCCACATCTGTAAAACAGGGATGATGCCTGACCCTCTCGTCACACTGCAGTACAGTGAGACTCAGATGAGAGGATGCCTGAAGACAGGGAGAATGATTATTGCTCACCTCGCCTGGCTAACCTCTATTGCTCTTTCTAAAGTCAGCTCAGGCATGACCCCCTCCAGGTCTCCTTCAGACCCTTCTCTACCAGGAGTCTAGGTTGGTTACTGCTCCTTTGGGCACCCATCGTGCCCAGTGCTTCCTCTAACGTTGCCCGTTTCATGGTAGATTATAACTGGTCATTTACTTGTTTGCTTCCCCTCCTAGACTACAAGCTCCCTGAGGGCAGAACTCAATTCTTCCCTCTGACCCCCAGCGTCTGCCATGGAGTAGGTGCTGTGAGACCATCTGTCAAGTGGATTTATTTTTGGGTTTATTTTTATTTATAATTATGTAAAGCATTTATACAGTTTCAAAGTCAAATTTATGAAACAAGGTCAATTCAGAGAAGTCTACCCTCTATCCCTGTCCTTCCATCCTCTTCCTTCCCACCCCTACATGTAGACTGTTCTGTGACTGTTCATCCTTCCACTTAAAAACATTTTTATAAATGAATACGTGTACATATTTGTATCTCTCCCCACAACTTTCTTAGATAAACTGACATATATGATATACACTTTCCAGAGTAGTCCCAGGGACTGACTGTAGGAGATGCAAAAGGCAATTTAACGACACTCAGAGAAAACACCAGGTAGTAAAAAACCACTGGAGCTGCTGGTGGAAACTTGGAAATCTGCTTTGCACAGATTTCACACCAAGAAAAAGGCACTGTATGAAACATAGACAGGGACAGAAAAGTGGCTAGAGGCAATTTAACACCACACAGGGGTCTGTGTACACCAGCAGCCATATCAGAGCAACTCCAAGGTCCTTTTTCTGGCTCTAAAATTCTGTGATGCTAAAGTGAGCATAATCAATTACCCGAGAAACCCTCGGAAATAAGGGGCAAATCATCACAGGCACTGACCAGTCCCTAGACTAATTTGCTAGCGGGGGAGATCAATGTGACTCTAATTTGTATTTATACACACTCACATAATAGAAATAAGAACTGCATTCCATCTATTTAACAGACATTACTATGTACTGAGGTCAAAAACACTGCATCAAGGGTGAAATGTTTAGTTCAGACACATGCTTTAGAAATCATATGGGAAAAAAAAAATCATATGGGCAAGTACCAGTTTGGGAGGATGAAAGGAAATTACTCATTCATTCATTCAAAAATATGAACAAAATAGACATGGCCCCTCATGGAAAACAGAGGGGCACAGACATTAAACAGACAAGTGTGTAATTATAACTTGTGATAAGGGCTAGGATGAAGCAGAAGAGGATGCTATGATAAAGTGACCGGGAACCCTCTCTGACCTTGAAGTAACATTTAAGCTGAGGCCTGAGAGGTGAGAAGGAGCCAGTCGGCCAGGAGAGAGCACCTGTGCCTTCTGGGCTCAAGATGGAAGAGAGCTTGGTGGGTTAGGAGGAAAGGCAAGGCCAGTGTGGGGCTGGAACCCAGGGGGCCGCCCTTCCTCTCCAACACGCCGTCTTCCACTCCGTGTACAGATTTCCCTGCACAATGACTGCTCGTGTACTTCCCCGAGTTTACGGCACCAAACTTCCTCCCCAGGATCCCAAGACAGAAACCTAAGCACAGGCTCAGCAGAACCTTCCGAGGTGAGAGAGCTGCTTCACTGCTACTTCTTTGCCATGGTTGGGAGATCTGAGAGCTGTCAGAGGGGTGAACTAGATGAGTGATGACGTGGAATGCACATTTCCCTTCTGCCTTCCTGATGGCCTTTGGTAAAAATTTATAGGTTAGATAAAGGGGGAAATATCTATCAGGCCACCAAGCAAAGAGCTCTAACTCTTCCTTAACAAGTAGGCTCCTTCTTCCAGGGAGGTTTCCCTGATTATCAGAGCAGGTGCTCACCTTGTCATAATACGACATGTTTCCCACACACACAGACCCGGGGGACAGGCTCTGCTCTGCGCCATGACAGATGGGGATGAAGATGGAGATGGGAGCAACCGTTCTTAATTCAGTCATGTTCAAGTTACTGCAACGTCTAGCTTTTAAGGGAAATTTCAATGGTTTTGTAATAAATGATTTTGTTTGGTTAAAAAAAAAAAAGTAGTTTCTAAGTAGTTACAATAGATTTACAAACCCCACTAAAATAGGATGCTGAAAGCTATCGAAAGGCATCAGAAATGAAAGACATTCTGAGCAGGATGGAATGGCCTAGTCCACGAGGAAAACCTGGGACTTAAAGCTATAAATCAAAGCCTGTCCTTGGGATTCAACACCTGTGCCTTCAAAGCCAGCTCTGCACCCTTGAGTACGTGCCTCACTGCCCGAACCTCAGTTTCCTGACGTGTAGAACATGGACAGGGTTTCCCTCAACAAAGATGTGCTGGCGCTGGGGACACGGTCGGGTCCAGGCGGCAGGCCAAGCTTGCAGGGCCCCAGGGGATCAGGTCAGAACCGGCCTGGAGCAGCCAGCGCGGTGTCGGACATGTCACTCGACCAACATGGCGCCCTCCCTGCCCCCCGCCACCCTCCCCAAACTGAGGGCACACCTGCTGGAGGCCAGGTCCCGGGCTGGACATGGAGAAGCCTGAGACACAGGCCCCAGAGGCACCCTCGAGCCTCTGCCCGCATGTGCCACCACCCACCTGTTCACAGTGGAGCGTGCACTGGCCACTGGTGGGCAGTGAGACCCTCCAGAGCAGCGTCAGTAACCTCGAGGCCTCATCCAGGGTCAGCCTGGCTGCGCCGACACCGGTGACGAAGCTGCTCAGGGGCGCCGAGTGTGGACGCTGCGGGGGGGGGACGAGAAGGCTGTTACGTGCGGTCTTGAAAAAGATTATGGACGAGCCAGCTTTAATGGGCAGCATAAATCCCCAGAGCGCAGGGCCTGTGCTCCGCACGCCAGGCAAGAGCCTGCTGCCGGGCGACACCAATTCATTGTTCTTAAAGACGGTGACTTATAGATTATGAGAGAACTTCGGTGGTGACGTTAGCCCGGTCAGTAAGCATGATTGATGGCCGCCTGAGTTCACTCCATTTACTGGGCCAAGAAGAGGGTCCCCACAGCCACGGAGCCTCTCCGGAAGGTGAACAACGCCAACGGCAAGCGACGCGACACGAATGTTTCCCCTGGAGTCTGCATGGCGCCGGCGGGAGGCGGAGGTGCCCGCACAGGTGAGGGGGGTGACCTGCAACGCTCTTCAGGGAGCAGGATGATGGAGAAAGAGAGCGCCTTGGCGGACAGAGACCTGGGTTCAAATTCAACTGCTCTGAGCTACTCTCCCTCAGCACCTGCACAGCGGGAATGACATCACCCACCGTAAAGGCTGCTCTGGGATGAAAGAAAATACGATCCTAAAAGGTCTTGTGCAAGAACAGCGGCCGCCAACCATCTTGAGGCGGCTGCAGGATGGCTCGCGGCAGCAAGCGCATCACAGACGGCAGCGTGGTGGACCAGACCACACGCTGCGTGAGGACCAGGACCTCAGGCACCCCGTTCACCGCAGCAGCCCCAAAGCCTGAGCACGGAGGCCGGGAGGGCGACGGACAGGTGACTGGGTGGGAGAAGGGATGGACACACTGCAGGACTGAAGGATAGAGGGATGGACGAGACACTGGACAGGCCGCGGAGGGGCAGTGCAGCGGAGCCCAGCGAAGCGACCGCGGTAACACAGGCACAGACCTCAGCAGTGTCCCTCCCGCAGAACAACGAGCAGCCTCGCAGCCCGGACCCGACCTCGTGAGTTTCGTGCGCGATGCTCCCTGGCCCCTCTTCCCAGGGCCTTACTGAGGACCCGTGAGCCTCTCGCCCCCAGTGCCCTCGGCCAACACCTTCCACCTCCTGCCCCGCTGTGCATCCCTCTCCCTCCAGCTCTGTCGCTCAGGTTACCTTTGCTGCCAGCTCTTGACTCGTGGGACTGGGAGACTCTTGGATCTGAACGTCCATCTCGGCGAGGAGCTTCTGGCCCCGGCCAATCTGCTCGCACAAGGCACCGTAGTCCTCAATCAGGCCCAGGACATGGCAGCCACTCTTGCTGGCCCACAGGCGGTGGCCAGGGACCAGGCGGCACACGTTTGAGGCGCTGGTGATCGAGCTGCCACTGTCGCAGGAGAGGGCGTCCATGTCATTTCCAGAGAGTGGAGGAGTCTCTGAAGCTACAGAACGAGAAGGAAGATGTCAGACCTATCGGGGCGGCACCCTGCATTCGATGAGCTGCGTTCAACGATGTCTAGCCAGCCAGGAGGGCTGACAGCCCTCAGGCCCAAATGCCACCTGACACAGCCCCGAGGGGAAAGAGGCCTGGAGCCAGGACCTCAGTCTGTGTATTACCCGCCGTAGGCTTATTCATCCTGTGGGAGAAGCTCATTTCAATCCAACCAGCACTCATCAGGCGCCGGCTCCGCAGAAGAGCCCTGATTCACACAGACGGATCAGGCCTGGGCCTGCGCTTCAGGGGCCCGTGGTCTGATTGGAACACAGATGCCATGTGGGAGGTGTAACAGCGTGATGACAAAGAGTCGGAGCTCAGTGGACAGAATAATCAAGCCTCTGTGGGGGAAGGGAGATCAGGGACGGCTTCCTAGAAGAAGCGACAATTGCGCTGGGCTGAATGGGTAGCAAGAATTATGCTACACAGAGGTAAAAGCCTGCCGCTTTCCACCTTTGGATCAACAGAAGCACGGATGGATAATGTGGACCGGGGCCATCAGGAAAGACATTTCCCTGGGCAGTTTGCATTCAGGATGAGTCTTCGGGAAGCAGCAGGATTTTCACTGGCATAGAAGTGGGCAAAGTCGGTCTGGCAAAGGCGGGGGCCACGCTGCACAGTCCCAGTGACAGGGAAGTGCAGGCCCAACCGCAGGATGGTTTGACCCATCCGTGTGGCACCAGGAGGCCAGAGGGGTGTGGCTGGACGGGCCCACTCGGGCTGGATGCTGCAGGGCCTTGAAAGCCACGATAAGGCAGTCACACTTTAACCCAGGACAACAGGGAGCGAAACCAATGATGTCGCTAAGGTTGGTAACACCTGGGCTTGGAGAACGAGATTGCCAGCTAGAAATGCTGAGAACACAACCCCCCAAATCCTGCCAAATACCCTGCTGAGTTGGGACCAGGGACCCCCCTTTCCTCCAATTTAAAAAGTCCCACTGCCAAACCCAACTGTGCCACAGCTACCCAGCCTCTAGCTTTGTACCTGATCCTGATGGCACGGCTGGGGTGGAATCAAACAGATCATACGAATTGTCAGCTGCCACGGGACACTTGTCACCATCTACAAAATGCAAAATAAGGGAAATAAACCAGCAAACGTTTTAGTTTCGCTCTCATCAGCATTTGAGAGAGAACTGAATGAAAACACAGCGAGGCACCAGACACACACAAGCATTCATTCAGATCCTCACTGGGCATCTCTCCCGCCAGGCCCTGCGTGGGACACGGGGGACACAGAGGGAGCAGGCCCGGCTGCCTCCCCGGAAGGACCCTCTTGTCCAGACAAGTAAACAAGCTGTTTCCCCTCAGGGGTCAGGGCTAAGGGAGGGAGGCACGGGGCCTGTGGGAGCTCAAGTGAGGAGGTAACCCGCGGAGAGACAGAAATGTAGGCAGAGGAAGGAGCAGATGCCAAGGCACAGAGGAGGGAGCCCTCGTGACGCATTCAGGGCGCATGAAGTGGGGGACGTCAGGCGGGACAATGTCAGGCTGAGACCTGTTTTGGGCTGGAGGCGGCTGCAGTAACCCACATAAGACAGAAGAGTGACCCGAAGTAGGATTTGGGAGGTGATGCGTTCGAGACAATGCAAGGAGGCAAAACCAGGCATATGCGGCACGAGATGATGGCCACACTCTATAATTCAGGAAAGCACTTTCACATCTGAACTCTCAGTAGCTCGGGGGCAGGATGGCACTGTAATTCAGGCTTCCTGGAAAAGGAGACCAATGGGCAGAGACAGGAAGTGATCTGCCTAGCATCACCCAGAGTGTCCGTGGCAGAGAGAGGACTGTGTCCAGGCCTCAAGGTGTCCTGCCCAGCTTGCTCCCCACCCAGGCCCCTCCAAAGAGTGCACTTCAACTTTGGGGCCAAGGCGCCCAGGGCTCAGCTCTGTGGAGCTGGCCCGAGAGCGATCACTTCCTGCAGAAACAGCAGTCTTTAGGCCAGAACTTTCAGACAGCTGCATTTAAATACCGTCCTGAAAAGTCCTGTGCAAAGGAAGAAATGCTGCTGCCTACTGTATAATTCTAGGCTTCACCTGAGGAAACTGGAAAACTTCTCCACGGAGACGGCGCTGTGAATTTTGAGCACATCCTCCTAGATGCCTCTTTGGAGACCACCCCCCCCACCCCCGCCCCAGGGCTGACCCTGGACGAATTTCAAAAACAGGCAAAGGCTGTTCAACGGCCTCACTTCAACTGCCCCAAAGCTCCTTCCTGGGCGCCCCTATCACTGAACTCTTCTCCCTGCTTCAATCTCCCTAGCTCACATCGACAACCTCCTCGGTCCCATCTCCTCAAAGCCCTAAGAAGGGCCAGGAGCAGAGCAGACCCCTATTTAAATACGGCAAGGCCCACTGCCGATGTATCCCCTGTGCAGAAGGCGGCAGTAGGGCCCCTTCCCAGCCCTGTGAGGTTCCCCTTGCAGGATTTTATCCTAAGAATACTGTTCAACAGAAAAAGCGTGTTAACGCCGATGTCTATTAAAGCTCCAAATCAGAGACCACTTTAATGATCATCAGGGTAATGGTTTGGTGACTGACAATCATCTGAAAACAATAATTAGGAAGCCCGTGTGAAACAAGGGGAAACATTTATGATGTAATGTTGGGCAAAAACAAAGAAAGGACACAGAATGGCCCAAAACCAATTTGAACATTATAAATTCACACCTACATTTGATTACCAAATGAAGAGACACATACAAAGCAAAAAAATTATTATTTTGTAACCAAGAAGGATTTTTTTTTTTCCATATCATCACATCATCTTTTTGGTTCAAATTTTAAAATCTTTACCAAGGAGAAACCCATGAGCAAGTCACTGTAAGTTCCAGAGCTGGGTGACTAGGTGCTCTTTGAGAGATTGTAATTTTTTTAATTAAAGGCGACAGATGTAATTCCCAATCTAAGTAAAGGTAAGTCCAAACTTCTCTACACTACTTGTTTATAAAGTCTGCTGGCATTCCTCGTCCCCTGGATGCGCACACCCATCCACCTGGGCATCGGGATGATGACCCCCAGACACCAGGGCTCCTGAAGGCCAGGTGGTACTTCAGACACAGCACTGGACCCGGAGCTGGAAATGATTTCTAGCTCCAGCTCTGCCACCTACTTGCTGTGTCACTTTGGGCAAGTCCAGTGCCCTCTCTGGGTTTTAGTTCCTTCATCCAAAGAGCAAAGACGATGGCCTGGCTGATTGATTTGAGCCTGGCCACCTGCCGGTTTACGCCCGGCCCTAGGCAGGAGTCGGGCAGACGAGGCCCAGTCTGTCCTCCTTCTCCTCCCTACACAGCCTCTGCAGGGTTAGACAATAAAGCCAGAGGTAAACGCCAAACTGAACCAGTTTTCAAACCTGCCGGGAAGCTTTTGAGATCCTGAGATGCTGACAACCGGAGGAAGAGGTGAAGATGCTCTTTTAAAGGCAGTTAAGAGGGACTGAAAAGGATTTTCAGCAGTAGATCATGTGGACAGGACTAAGGGGGTGGCAGACAGCAGGACTGGAGGCGATAAGGGCGCTGGAAGCCCAAACCCCACTGCCCTGAGAATCAGCAGGCCCCACAGATGACACCGTTTTGCCAAAGGTGACAGCTACTCAGCGGTCAGGTCCCAAGCTCCCAGGGTACACGGCGCGTCTGCTGTCAGTGAGAAGACACCTCCATGGGGCAAGGGCGGGATTCAGAAGCTCACACGTGCCGCACAGACGCGCAGGGCTGCATTTCAAACAGTGAGGCGAGGCAGGGCAGTACCGGGCTTGTCCAGCTGCTGGGGCCGCTCGGGGACAGACAGGGTCTGGAGAGCCAGAGTGAGATCTGCCTCCTGGGCCTTCTCCCCGCCCTGTGCCAGCTGCTCCTCCAGCCTGCTCTGCAGCGTGCTGTTGGTTTCGATGCTCCTTTCCAGCTGCGCCCGCAGAGCCTGGATCTCTGTCAGGAGGCCATGCAGGTGGCCGAAAGGGTCCTGCCCCCTCCAGCCTTCTCCCGATGCCTCTGCCCTGGTCTCTGCAAACACAAGCAAAGGGAAGCCTCGACACTGTCAACCGCCAGAGGGTCAGCCACCGAAGACAAGTGACGGCGCTTTCCACCGCTGCCATCACCACCCTCCCCCGCCCAAGACCTAGGTGCCATGGAACATAACAACTCGACCTGAAAAACAAAAGTCCTCGCAGACTTAATTGCTGCTATTCCACAGGCTAAATAAGAGCTGGAAATTAATTTTTGCTTCTGGCCATAAAGGCCTGACAAATTGCACACCAAACCCTGAAATTACGTCTAGTAGTAATAAAATCCATTTGGGCTGGAGTTATATAACGAAAGGGCTGATTTTAAGAGCCACGGGATATTTAAAAGACACAACAGCAAGACTAAGAAAAGCAACCTGAGGAGAAAACGAGAGCTGAGAGGTGACCCTTTTCTAGGTAAACTTTCAATAGGGAGAAACCATCTGGAAAATTAGTTGCGAAAAAAAAAAAAAAGATAAAAACCCACCACACCTCAAAACAGATTCTAAAACACTAGAGTTTACAGTCAAGTCGCTCTAATCTGGTATCTCTCTAGGATACAGCGAGGCCCAGGGCCAGCAACCATCTCTATCAGCACGTACTAGGTGCTCCGTAATTGTCTGCTGGATGAATGGGCAAAACAAAAACAAACACACACCAGCAGGAAAATGATCATAAAAGTGATTTCGTGAGTGTCTACTACGTGCCAGGTACTGTGCTAGGACGCTCTTAATAAATGATTTCATTTAATTTTCACAACTGTACACAACAGAGATTAGTAGACATGTTTTACAGAGGAAGGAGCAGGCCCAAAGGGGTGAGGTGACCTGTGGAAGGCATACCCTGGGACGCGAGGCCGTGAGAACCCAGACCGCTGTTCACCGGACTCCCGCTGCCACCTGAGAAGAAGGGTGGCCCAGAGAGCCTGCCTCAGCATCCATCTACTCTACCCTGGAGGCAAGCTTGGGGTTTCAGAACAGCGTTTCAGGAAAGAGGGCAGCCCGCCGTCCGGGGGAGCTCACAGGCCAGAGCACCCAGTACCTTGCAGCCTCCTGTGCTCTTCATCCAGCTTCTCGTACACCTTCAGCTCCACCCGGAGGGACTGCAGTAGTTTGTCGTTCTGCGTGAGCAGCTGCTGCCTCACCTTCACCTCCTCCTGCACCCTGGAAAGGCCCCGACGCCATGGGAGCAGAGGTTATTCTCACGCAGGGGCTTACTTGACCCACAGGGCAGGCAATTCCACCGTCAGCCAGAGAGTGTGGACAAGAGTGACAGCATGGGGAGGAGTACCCCTCACAGCTCTGCTTCCCGAGGGCTCCTCCCGGCCCAGCCCTTTACAGACGTGATCTCACGTCATCTTCACAGACACCCTAAAAGGTATGTGCTCTCTAATCCCCAATTCACGGATATGAGGAAGTGAAGCTCATAAGGTTATGTCTCACCCAGGGGTGCACAGCGCAGGAGAGAAGCCAGCACTGTGTGATGGCGAAGACAGTGACCTTGCAAATCACTGCACCACCCTGGGGAAGTGAGGGCGAGGTCATGAACTAAAGGTGTGGGGCGTCCGGAGTGCTGACGGAACCGCCGAAACACGTGGGACGAGATGGGAGTCTCCGGGGGACCGCAGAGGGCAGTCAGCGTGATGCGCTCACAGCCTAAGGCAGACTCCCGCACGCCTCTGTGCAGAAACTCCCGTGGCTTCCTGAGTCACTCGGCCTGAAAACCGAGGTCCTCACCAGGCCTCGGGGGCCTGCGGGGCTCGGCCTCCAGTCACCTCCGTGTCCTCCTCTACCTCGGCCTCTCCTCTAGCTGCACTGAGTCCTGGCTCTGCCCTGCACAGGCCAAGGACACCCTGCCTCGGGGCCCTGACCCTTTCCAAGGAAAAGGATCTTCCCCCAGGACCTGCAGAGCTCACACCCTCACGGCCTCCAGGTGGCCACTCAGATGGCATCCTTTCAGAGAGGCCGGCCCTGAACCACCCTGGATAAAACAAGCAATCCGCCCCAGGCCCCGTCCCCCTTCCTTAGATGACGTCGCTCCTCGTATTTTATTCCCACCTGACGTGCCACGTGTTGTGTGCTTCGTGTCCGTCCCCGGGCACCGGGCAGGGCCGGCAGGGCTGGGGCACCCTGACCCCTACCTGCTCAGCTCACTGCGGCTGTGGCAGACCTCCCGGAGCAGCCGCTGGTTCTGACTCTCCTTCTCGTCCACCTCCCTCTGCAGTCTGTCGTTCTCCGCCCTCACACAGGCGAACTCCCGCTGAAGGTGCTCCAGGCCGGCGGTCTTCCTGGAGAGGGACTCGCGCAATTTCTCATTCTCCTTCTGTTTATCTGCGTGCACAAAAAAGCACCAATGAGAGGAGACACCATTTATTTTTTCCACCCTTATTATGCAAATACGGTGCTTCGGCTGGAGCGCTCAGAGAATACAAAAGAGAACGAGATTTCATCTGGCATTTATGATTGTGACATTCCAATTATCTCCTGCATTTTGGGCAGATAAATCTGTCAACATCTAGGGTGCAGATTAAACATCACTGGGATGAAATGGGCCCGTTTAGTCTTCTACTAAATAATGGGCCGTGCAAACCTAGCTACTTTGCCTTCACAGAGCAAACAGTGGGTAGAAATTAAAGACAGAGGCAAGAAACAGGGCCCCGAACTCTGGCGACGGGTGTTGGGAAAGTCCGGAAGCCTCCCAAGGAGGCCAGCAGGGCTGTGCGGACAGCAACCCAGCCATCACTCTCAGGCCATGAGGCCAGCACGCCTGCTGAGGGATGAGGAACACGGGGGCATGGGGACCAATGGCCAAGGGCACAGCCTGGAGGCAGAGGGGCACATTGGAGTGAGGCTCTTCCATTTACTCAAGAGTACCCCATACTCTTGTGGGGTCGCTGACCCCACAACCTTGAGCCAGGCTCTTCACTCCTCTGTGCCTCAGTTTCCTCATATGTGTGGCCAGGAGTAGTAACTGAGTCACTACATGTAAGGGCTTCGCACAGGGCCTCACAGCACGCTGAAGGCTGCCAGCACTCTGGCAGGCTGTTAGCCGTGCTGGTGGCGGTAACAGCTGACGTCGCCGCCGTGCTCACTGCAGTCATTACCTTAGCACCTCCCCATGTGTCACCCTACTTGCTCTTCAGGGCACACCTCCATGTAGGTACTTTTGTACTCCCCATTTTCCACACAGGAAACTAAGGATCAAAGAGCGTAAGACTTCACCGAAGTCACATAGCCAGTAAGTGGCAGAACCAGGATTCAGACCCAGGTTTTCTGATTCTACTCTTAACCCCGGCATGATCATCTCCGAGCAAGCTTTCTCCTCTTCCCTCAGACTGCAGCCATGCTAAGCCTCCTATAACTCCTGACTGGTCCAGACTCCCCACCCCCACCCCCGCCAGCCTCTAACCCTCGGGCCTCTGTCCTCTCTCTTCTATTTAAAATGCCCTGGCTCTTCTAACCTTAGGTCCCTCAGCTAACCCCTACTAATGCTCCAGACTCAGCTCTTAAAGACCAGCCTCCCCTGGGTCAGGATGCTTTGTCCGGGGTCCTGCGCCCCCTGAGCCTTTATCATGGCTAATCCTCACCCTGGTCTGCCATGGGTTGCCTGGCTCTCTCTCCCATCAGACCATGAACCCCTGAGGGAAGGAACCGGGTCTCGCTCAATTCTGTATCAGAATCTACACAGGCTGTGATACAGAAGAGGAACCAGGAAGTGTTTGCTGAATGAATGAATGAATGGATATCTGCAGAAGCCCCCGTTTCATCTCTTAAGCCAGAATCGGCATCAGTATCCTCTAGTGAAAGTGGGATAAACGGGCCCAAGTCCCCGCTGCACCACCTTCTGTATCTGTGGCCGCAGGCCAGTCAATTCCCCAAGCCTCAGTTTCTCGCCTGTAAAATAGGACTAACAATAACGTCATCCCAGAAACATTTTAAGTGAAAGCTCTCTGTGGGTTAAGCTCCAAACAGACGGAATTAAAAGAAGCGATCTTTAAAATACTGGAGAAACTTGCCTGACAGCAGGAAATCTCTGAAATTTGGGGAGCAATTATTCCCAGCCCTTCTCTCCCACTGTGAACTAAGCCAAGCTGAGAGGTGGCTGCACAGAGGGGAGGGTGACAAGTAAGGAAAGTAGCGCCTACTAAGCCCCTGTCAGAGGCACCAGGCTGCGGGCTGGACACTGCTTAGGTGTCACAACGGCCCTCTGAGGCGTTCCTCTTTTACAGCTGAAACATACTGAGGTTCAGGGAGGTTAAGCGACCTGCCCAAAGTCACAGGGCCACAGGACTTGGTCTCACTCCAGCGCCTGCATTCTCTCCACGCCACAGAGGGCTGTGGAGCTCCAGGCTGCGGACGGCTCCTCTCGTTTTTACCTCTGGATCCTTTAGCGAGCATTGTATTGAGGGCCTCGTTCTGCTTCCTCAGGAAACATATTTCTGATGTCAGAGAATTATGTAGCTCTGAACCATAAGCAAAAATGTTTGAAGAACCTATAAAAACACACATAAATAGTAATTTATAGATAGTCTCCAGGCCCGTATGGATGGAACTTTTTGGAAAACAGTTTTAAATAATGAGGAAACACAACACACAATGAAAATTACTCCTGTGAACTATCTAAGGTACTACCAGAGCCCAAAGGGAGATGAGAGTGAGCCTGAAAGAGGAGACGGAGGAGACTCCCCACATCCTACCCGGCCTCGGGGTGAACAAAGGAGAACCGGGCTGGCGGGGCGGGTGACAGTCTTAACCTCCACGATTTCTCTCCTGAGGTCCAAACCCTCAGGGGACCTCTCCACTGAGGCTCCGGTCCACTCTTCACCTTTCCCCCCAACCCTTCCAATCCCGCCCTCCCTCCTGTTTCCTGCCGGTGTAGACGGTCTCGCCTCTAACCCTAACCGGAGCCGGAAACCTGGGAGCCAGACTAAAGGCCTCTCTCTTCCACTGCCCAGTCAGGCAACCATGACTGCTGACTCTTCCTCCAAAATGCCTCAGACGCTGGCCCCCTCTTTTCTGCCCCTGTAGTTCAGCCTTATACCTTGCCCCGTTGCCTCTGCCAATGAGCTTATCATCCTAAACACGGTCCATTCAGGTTTTTTTCTGCTCAAAAATACGTGATGGCCCCACCATCACGTATTTGTGTTTGGTTGTGTGATTGGCAAAAGACAATCACACAACCAAACACAAGGTCCAAACTTCAGATCTCTATTATTTAGCTCGAATCTCAAGGCCTACACCCCACTCCCTCTCACACTAGACCCTGGTGTCCTCAAATGCAGCCAGACTGAGCCATGCGTGCTCCAAACACACACCACACACATGGTCACACACCCCCCTGGCTTTACAGGATGAGGTACTCCCTTTGCCTAGAATGCCTATCACCTTCTTCACCTGTCAAAATCACACTCACCTTTCAACTCGTAGCTCATACTCACTGCCCCGAAGTGTAGACTAAAAAGACCAGGCTCTAAAGCTGGACAGCCTGGGTGTGAGGAAACTTACAAACTCTGATCGGTCTCCTTATCTGTAAATACCTGCCCGGGTACTGTCTATCTCCTGAAACCCTAGCCCTCCCTCCGTCCGGGCAGCTCCCTTGACACACCACCTCAGCACTGCCCGTGCTCGGAACTTTCTACGGCTGCACCATGTATGATGTTCATGTTCACAGCGACCCCTGGAGAGCACTTGCTGGGTGCAAGGCACTTTCTACACTTGGCAGGCGGATGCTTCCCGGTCTTCCTTACTGGTGGAGTCTACCACACCGCAGAGCCCAAATGCCAGACACCTGCTCTTCCAGTCCGGCTAGAACACGGTCATGTGCCACTTCTGGTCGATGAAACTTGACAGGAAGCCTGCTGGGAGCTTCTGGGAAAGCTTTTCCACCCGGATGAAAGGAGGACAGGCAGGAGCACGTGCCACCCTCCTCCTTCCCCGCTCTGGACCCTGTCCTGAGAGGAAGGGATGCTGCAGCCGTCACAGGTACTAACCCCGTGCCCAGCTACCAGTCAGTCAGACTTCAGACCTGCCTTAGAAACGCCTGCCTCTGGATTTCTTGTTATGTACAAAGACATAAATCCCCATTGGTGACACCAGTTTCTACTCATATTCTGTTATCTGCAGCTGAAAACATCCTGATACACAACTGAGGACCTGTAATATCCAAACTCCCTCTAAGGAAGGTATGGTATTGTGTCTCCCGGAAGCCAGAGTTCATTCTCTTTCCACGCTACAGCCACTACCTTTTTCTCATGCTAACGGTTCACTGATTACAATGTCATATGTTTTTTTTATTCACGTGTATCTCTCCCCACTATCCTCCTCCACTCTCCCTATGAACTCTGGTGTCTTTCCAGAGACACCTGGGCTTGAACCACGGCTCCGGCTTCTTAGCAGCTGCATGATCTCAGGCACGTCACATAACGTCCCTAAAGCCTCTATTAACTCAATAAAAATGACGGATGGATGTTACTGTTACTGCTATTACCATTCGTCAATCCACCACTGATGACACGCTGGAGCCAAAAGAAGACCAAAGAGCAACCTGGATGAACAGGAACAATTCTACAGAAGAAGTCTCCTGCAACCACAGCTAAGGTGCTGACTTTTCAAAGGAATAATCAGGCCAAGGAACAGTTTCTGACAAAGCCTGAGCTAGCAGGATCCGCTTCGGATGCTATGAGGCCCATCTTTCCTCTGAACATCATCACTATAAGCTTGTAGAACCGGTGACAAGCCGGAAGATGTAACACATGAGATGACAGTTTTTAACAACGTTCCACCTCAACATTACAAGGAGCCATGCCTTTCTCAAACCTGCTCCCAAGATGAACATTTCACAGCAGGAGGGAGGCAGAACCACTACTATTTCTTTGTCTTTTCAGGGATTGTGACAACATGGTGAGAACAGCACGTCTTCCCACCAGCATAAATACTTTATGAATGCCTTTTTGTAAACCTTCCCATCAGAGTGAATTGCTCTCCAGAGCAACTGCCTGCTCCACTGTAGCTGGTGGCCATTTGAGTCCCCAAATAATTCTATAATTGGATTTGTCAGGGAAAATGTAAAACAGAATGAGTCTAATTCAGGCATTACCAAGAGTGACTGTGATGGGCCCAGGCGTGTATTTCTTTCCTGTGTTTGATGTGACTAATAACTCAGATTAATCAATTTCCCTGGGAGTGTGAGGGGGAGGAGGGGCAGGATGCCGCTGGGGTTGGGGGGAGGAGGGGAGGGGGAGGGGGGAGAGAGAGAGAGATGGAACCTTTCTGTTTACCTTGCAAGCTACAGCATATATGGTACTTTGAAAAGATGTCCTTCTAGGCTGAAGGCTATGATGGGCTAGAATGCAGTGACTAGGGGTGCAAAGAAGCAAGTGCTGCCACTGACTACATCTTTCTAGAACTCGGTTATCTCATCCCTAGAAATGGCAACGACATTAGTGTCCCCACCCGGAGCAGAGCTTAGAGCTTTGCAATGTTAAACTAATAATGTTATACAAAATAAAACTGATGATGATGAAGAAAACCACCATCTCTTGGGTGAGGCACTGAGCAAGGCCCTATGTATAACACTGTCTCATTTAATCTCACAATGACCCCGTTTTGTAAGATAATGAAGCCTGGAAGGGAGAGGTGACTTGCCCAAAGTCACGGAGCTCATCAGCAGAAGAGCTGGGTCCCTACCCAGGCCAGTCCGGCTCCCAAACAAACTCAGGCTTTTCCTGGTGCACAGAGCTGCTCTCAAGATATATTCTGACCAGAAGGAGGACACTCTCTTTGGAGCAGCAAGGAAAGATGACCAAAATAGATTATTCAATGAAAGAAGGAACAGAGCAGTGATATAAAGCATTCTACCTTTCCGGCAGGTGAAGGAGACAATAAGAATATACATCTGTATCTGCATTAAGACTGTAAGGATAGAGAAGAAAACTAACAAAAGTGGGAGGAGAGAAGGGAGAACAGGACTAATGGGTACAGAATGGTGATATTAATTTTTGAACCACATGAATGTCTTGCCTATGGGAAAAAAATATGTATTTTTAAGCTTCTCATGGAAGAATAGTCCATTCTGAGCTAACTGTGGTTATGTAAGAACACTGGGGACCTCGTGATTGGCACGTGGGAGTTACCAGACTGCCAAAATGCATTAATAACAAAAAGACAAAATACTTTTTTTTTTTTGCGGTACACGGGCCTCTCACTGTTGGGGCCTCTCCCGTTGCGGAGCACAGGCTCCGGACGCGCAGGCTCAGCGGCCATGGCTCACGGGCCCAGCCGCTCCGCGGCATGTGGGATCCTCCCGGACTGGGGCACGAACCCGTGTCCCCTGCATCGTCAGGCGGACTCTCAACCACTGCGCCACCAGGGAAGCCCTACTGCTTTGTTTTATTTTAACATACCTATCTATTTTGCTTCAGCTTCTAGAGTCAAATGAGGAGGCAACCACAATTCACAATGCCAGAGGCTGGCAGACTCCTCCAATGACCGGGAAACGAACATTTATCAAGTACTTGTTCTGCACCAGGGACTATGGGACACTCCGCTTAAGTTAGCGCACTTAATTCTCATCGCCACCAGAATAAAATGGGAATTATTATCCTCATTTAACAGATAAATTACTGTAACTGAGAGTCAGCAAGGTGAAGTAAACAGCAAAGTCAGGATTTGAACTGAAATCTCTCTGGCCACAAGTCCAAAGCTCTTCCCAATACACAGCGCGCTTATCCAGGCAAATGCGCCACAAAGGAAGCCCTCACCGCCCTTTGGGAAGGTCCACCTTACCTTGGTCAATTTCAGAGCCTTGTCGCTCCAGCTGTCTCCGTAGCTTCTCATTTGTTTTAATAGATTCTTCTAAACGTTCTCTCAAACTTCGAATTTCTTGTATATGTTCCATTAGTAAGTCTACAGGAAGGAGGACATTTTTAATTTAAAGTCTGAAGCCCCCAACAAACTGAATAATTTATAGACTACGCAGTGATCTTGAAATTCTAAATAGTACTGGATATGTTAAGAGAGTCTTCCTGAGGCCTGGGGAGGCAGAGCTACTGCCCACAGCCCACAGCCAGTCTGTGATGATTCTCTGCAGCCCTCTACAAAGAAGATACTTTATATCACATGGAAAAATTACACACCATACAATTTTAATGCTAACTCTAATACAGCCTTTTATTCTTCTAAATATCAAATATTAATTTAAAATCTTCCTTTCAGGGAAACTAAAAGATCACTTTCAAGTTCGCCTGAATTGCCTGAGAGTTGATTAAGCCACCTTCATAACGAACTCAGATATTTTTGAGACTAATCCTTTGAGAGGAATATGTTAACCATTTATCACTTACTAATTCAAGACTTAAAAACAAGGCAAAACAATAATCCCAACACTGGTGAGAATGGTAAGAAGGGTGCTCTCCAGGAATACATCCTGTTAGCACGAGTATAAACGTGTATGACTCTGGGGACTATTTTTGTCATTAGCCTTAGAAAGGTTCTTTCCAATTTATTTTTACCAAATAATTCTACTTCTAGGAATCTATTTAAAGAGATCACCGGAGATACTGACAATCATTTGTCAGAATGTTTGGAAAGGTTCATCTCAGCACTATTTATAACAGTCAGAACTGAAAATAACGCAAATGATTACATTAACTGCTTTACATCCCTTATGATGCAATGTTACACAGCTATTAAAATTATATTATGAAGACCATATAATATCATGAAAAAATACAGATACAAAATGGGTTATTCAGCATAATCACAACTCTGTTTAAAAATCTGCAGACAGGAAAGACACATATATGCAAAAGAAGGAAATATACCTAAATATTAACAGAGGTCGCCTTTAGGTGGTAGATCTTAGGCTTCTCAAAACTTTAATACTATATCTTAACATAATATTTAACAATATATAGAAATTTAAATTTTCTGAATTTTCTAAAATGAGCATGCTTTTCATTTCTCAGCCTCTGCCACAGCTCACTTTAACAAAGAAAGGAGGAAGTGCAGTTCCAGTCCAGAGGTAGGTTTTTAGTATCAGTGTTTACAGCAAAATCACACTAAGTATCCAAAGGCAAAACTAATGTCTTTAATTCATCAATTAGGGGATACTCGGTTTTGTCTTGGTAATGTTTGTTTTAAAACATTATACTAATGTTATGACCCAGTTTTAATGCCTCCAAAATGACTTTCATTTAAAAGTATCACAATGTTACAGATCTCTTCCTAATTAAATAGTAGTTCTGCCATGAATTTGAATGTTTATGGGATGACTTAATTCCCAGATCTTCAGCTATCTCCTACGAACGCCAGGAGCGCACGTCATCTGGCGGACTGTCTGCGGACCGCGCCGGCAATGACCCGAAGCAGCGCGGCAACACACCTCCCGTTCCTGCCTTGCTGCCCCGCAAACCTTCCAGCGGCCAGTCAGGCCTCAGTGAGTCAGGAACTTATCTGTTCTGACTGCAGCCTTCCTTCCTGGTTTATCCACGTCACATACTGCCGGCTTCTGGGGCAAAAACCCTCAGCAGCAATCGGTACAACACATCTTCTACTGAGACTGGCTGGAAGCTGGAATCATCCCTTGGCCTTAAGGAAACATTCCCGGTCGAATTGGACACCGCTTGTTAATTATGCAGCCCTAACTGGGCAGAAAGAAATACTATACTCATCTTAACACAGGAGAAAAATATCTGTCCCTCTTACAATAATACCCTTCTGACAAACGCCGCCTCTTTAAACCCATAAATCCTGCAAGCAGCAGCCACCACAAGCGATGGTATAAATATCTTTGCCGAGTAGCTCCAATTTATAGAATCTAGGTTAGGAAAATGCCCCAGAATAAGGGGAAAGCTTTATGTTCAAAGACACTCCCTGCAGCACTGTTCACAATTGTGAAATTTTAGAAAATGACTTAAATGTTCAGCAACAGGGGAACATAAGGAAAACTGCAGTTCAGCCATTCAACGGACTATTCCAAAGCCACTGAAAATGATGTTATGTAACACGTCAGAAAACTTATGATATAATGCTAAGTGAAAAAAGGACAAGTACTAAATTATCTTTCTGCTCAGATTATAAGCGCGACAAAAGGAAAAACAGATGCAGAGACCAAAAGTCTGAAGAGAAACAAACCCAAAAAAGCTAACAGTGGGTTAATTAGGACAGCTCCAGAGAGCACTGTCCCCATTCGGGAAAGTGCCGGATAATCCACTTGAGAAGCCCAAGGTCATAGGTCCTCAGAGGACTGAGAAGTAAAAGATGGTTCTACACTGGAAATAAACCAAGGCTGGGGTGGCGGATGGGGCCTAGAGTGAGAAAAAGGAGGGCAGGCTGGGGGAGAAAGAGGAAGTGCCTGGTACCACCGTAGCAGGAGGGTCTTAAAGAACAGGGATCACAAATAGCCCGTCAACGATCAGGCTTGCCGCATTGTAAACCCCGCCCCTCTAGTCCCTGACACCTCAGTCTGCTCCTCCCACAAAGGCCCTGTGAGAGTGGTCTCGGGCAGCAGGAGGCAGCACAAGGGACAGGGAAACAATCCATGGTCTAACCCAAAGCAGGAGAAGGCAGAGAGTAGAGCCAGAAATAACTGAGAGAAACCAAGTACACAGAAACTCACAGAAACTGCAGAGGGATACGGCCACGAACCCAAAGAAAGCACATCTAGGTAACTGGTTACTGGAGGACCCCAGCTGATACCTGCGTTACATCAAACGTGTACACTTCATGCTCGAGGTCTGATTCCAAACCGTGCTCCCCTGGCCCCTGTGTATCCTAAAGGAGCCTCGGAGGCGCCACTGGGGATAAAGGCTCCACTCCTTTGGGAAAAAGGTGTATCTTTTATATATCTTTTACATATATTCAGTTTCATCTGAAAAAAAGAAAAGGGAGGGGGGATTGCTGCTGCTAAAAAAATAGATTTAAAAATTTTGAAACCCTGGTTCTAATGTGATCTGGTGTCAACAAAGAGTTTTTAGCAGGGAGGTGTCTGATTTGTTCCCTGGGTCCATTCTGGGCACCTTGCAAACAACCCACTGGAAAAAGGAGAGACCAGAGGATGTCAGCTGAGGTCCAGAGGCTATACCAGGGCTCAGAAAACTATGGCCCCTGTGTCAAATCCACCCACCACCTGTTTTGGTAAATAAAGTTTTATTGAAACATACCTACACTCACGCATTTACGTATTTTCTACAGCTGCATTATGCTGCGACAGCACGACTGAGTAACTGCAACGGAGACCATATGCTCTGCAAAGCCTGAGGCACACAGTATCCAGCCTTTTACTGGAAAAGGTCTGTCTGTTCTGGTCTATACCAGTCCTTGAACTTATGGACAGTAAGCCCTACCTAATGCCCAACAGGAGGCAATCAAGACTGCAAACACAGAAGGGGTAAAGGGGAGCTCAGAGGCAGGTGGGGTCACGGGAGGCTGATTCTGCCAACTGAGCCCACGGCTCCGTGCCCAGAGGCAGAACAAGGGGCCGACGGAAAGGGCCGAGGGTCACACTGAAGAGAAACACAGCAGATTTACTGAATTCAAAATCTCCAAACAGGGGGTTAGGTACTCTCGGGCCCCTGTACAGTTCAAAGCAACGGTCCTCAAAGCGACACCACCTTAGGAAGAGCTAGAAAGAGACAGCAAGAAATGGGCCAGACATAGACCTGATCCATAACCCCAGTGCTTTCCAGTCTGCCAGATAAGGAATGGCAAGGCATGTAACACGTCATCATTAAAAAATAAAAAGGACTTTTTCCCAATCTCCAACACTTTCAACAACCGTAGCTTTCCCCGGTGATGAAGGATAACTCTTAACAATGGGCCTGGGCCCTCGCAGGATCTCCTCTCACCTGGTAACTATTCCAATGTCACTATACTCTGCTTTAGTACGAAGGCAAGACAGCAAACTATCGTTCAAAGCAGGAAACTCTGGCTAGGTTTACGACGCTCAGTGAAGCTTGGCTTACCTTGAGAAACGTTGTTTGCCAGGACCGAAGTCTTCTCGGTCTCGCTGTCTTGCTTCTGGTCTCGTGAGGAGGACTTTGCGGACATTTCACAGTTGGACAGCATGTGACCGTCGGACAGCACGCGTGAGGCTGAGGGCGCAGGATACTCAGGGAGAATGTGTTGGTAGCTTAAGTTGTCTTCCTCAGTCCTTGACCATCGGGATTGAAAGAGAAATCGTTTTCCACACTAAGATCCCAAACCAGGACCATGACTTAAGAACACTTAAGATGACTGGCTCTTTGTAATCTACCCACATTTGCAATGGTGTTCTGGAGGCTTTTTGTTTCCCTAGAGCATTTTTTAGCAAGGATACTCTAAAAACAAACACAAAGAGGGCTCAGTGGGCTTGACGTGGAGCCAGTGAAGGAGGGGGAGCCACCGTCTGGCTGGTAGTGGAGGGACCCTGAGAGAGGGCACGAGTCAGCGGCAGCTGCGTATCAACTGGCCGCTCTGTACCAGGAATTTTATGCAGACGGTCCTCCTTGGTCCTCACAGAATCCCTCTGAGGTAGGGAGGACCATCCTCATTTAGAGCTGCGGGGACGGAGGCGCATCAGAACCTTGCCCACAGTCTCACAGCTTGTACGTGGCAGCGCACACATCTGAATCCACGTCTGTCTGGCTCCAAGGCCCCAGGAGAACGTGGGGGGCCAACCCAAACCCACGAGGTGGACTTACGGGTTTAAAAACCTCAAAACCCTCACGGTCCGCAAGCAGATTCCGGTATCACCATTGAGGCAATCATCTGGTTAGTGACCTGTATTACCCAAGGGCCACCTAAGCCGGGAGGAAAACCACCCTGAACTCTGTGAAGAGCCCACGTGAATCCCCATTACAGATAAGCTCCTTAATTTAAGCTCTTTTTTCTCCCACTTTTTCCTATTCCTTCTTGTCTCATTATTCATGAACTCAGACAAGAGCAGAGGACTTAAAGCTGCAGCGCATCCACTAACAGGTAAACAGCAGATGCAGTTGTGCTCAGACAGCGTGATGGATGCGATGGCTTGCTGCTGCCTTGCAGAGTGCAGAAGGGGCCGAGGGCACACATTTAATTAGCGTGAGCACTAAGCCTACAGCTGAAAACAGCAGAACAGAAGGAACAGAAACAAACCTGCCAGAAAGGGAAGGGTGACACGTGGCTGAGGAAGGCCAGAAGAGGCTCCCTGCCATTCTCCAAGCAACCACGGTCGGCTTTCAAGATGGCCAATCTGATCATGTCTAGTCCCAGCTTACTCTCCTTCAAAGACTCCCCTCTTCCTGTAGAACAGGATTTGGGCTCTTAAGGCAGTATCTGAGGACCAGCCCAAGGCAGCCCTGCCTGCCTCTCTAGCCTCACGTTCCATGCACCAGCCACGCAGCTCAAAGGGGTCGTGTCTCCGTCACCTCGAGGGGGGACACTCTTCCAACAAGCCACGCCCCGGAGCCTCGTGCTTCAGATCTCAGCGAAGACCATCTCCACTCAGGGAGGCCCTTACTGCCCTCTCCGCAGCCTGCCGGTGGGACATGACCCACCGTTATTATCAGGACAGAAGTGGAGGGTTGAACTGGGAAGGGTCTTGCGAATACCGCAGTGGGAGAGGAAAGTTTCTTCTAAACTTACAGAAGCCCTGAGTAAAATGCCCTCCAGTGAAGAGCTGTGATACCTCCCTGCCTGCCCACCCTAACGATGCTGGAGGCCTTCACGATGCCAGTAAAATCTGAAACTCTGCACCCCAGACTGGTCTTTATTTCTTTATTTTGCCCCCAGGAGTCCAAAGGGTCGCAGCTCCAAAGATGAGGGAAGCAGCAATGGCACTAACGACAGTCAGAACCTTGAACAAGTCAACAGAGGAGGGCGAGACCCTGACGTTTCCAGTTGGCCACAGAGGCAAGCTAAGAGTGCTTGCAATCCATTTATTCCCTGAACATTTTTAAAAAATTCCAACCACATGCCAGATAGCTGGGGCTAGAGCAGGTGTGCAGATATTAAAGAAGTCTTTGCCCTCAAAAGGCAATGTGCAATAACAATAAGAGCCCAGGTGTTGGAGCATAACAGATTCAAGTTCAAATCCCAGTTCTGCCTCTTAATGGCAAGTATGCAACTCTGACCCTGAAGGTCCTCATCCTAAACTGGGAACAATAATGCTCACCTTGTAGGGTCAGAAATAACGGATGTGAATGCCTAGGGCAGCAGCTGGCACATACCATACCTAGTTAATGCTGTCTCCTTACCTCTTTCAAGGAATCCTGGGCACGGAAAGATAAATGCAGAAAATATTATAATACCATGTGGTAAGTGCTATAGTGTAATTATGTGCCAACTGCTATAGGAAGGATCACTGATGCTGGGATGCAGTGGAGAGACGGGGGTGTCGGGGAGAGCAAGGTCCGTTTCCATGTGAACTGACTCTGAAGAAGGATTTTTAAATTATAAGCAGAAGAAGGCAGTGTACCGCTTGTGCACAGGCGTGGTCTGGAGAACAATCAAAACGAAGATTAAGACTGAAGCATGGGGTACACGATGAAAAGGAAAGATGGGTCAGGCTCAGGAGTCTGGAATTCATCCTGCAAGTATCCAGGAGCCAACAGAAGGAATGTGTCATCTGGGTCAAATCACCCGACAGAAACGCCAGGAGCAACCTAATGCAAATGAATGAAGGCTGCGGGACATACGGCATGAACTTCTGGTTTTGTATGACCACTGTCAGCTTCACAGGTATTTTTGCTTTATTTACAAGACGCAGGAAACTAATAGAACAGGAGGGAGCAGAACACTCAAAACGCTGGCAGACAAACCTAACCCATAACGTCTTCTTACCAAAAGGCCACACACTCACCTCTCTCTCAGTTCCTTCTGGGTGCTCATTTCCGCTTCAACTGAATTTCCTGGAAGCAGAGATAACATCAAGAAGGAAAACATTAAAAAAAACAAAAAAAAAGTGCTCCCTAACAATTTCTTCCTCATCCATTTGTTTAAACACTCTTCATAACAGTCCCGGATATTTAAAGTAGGATTACCAAGAATACCACTCAGACTCTAGACTCCTCCTTTATCACTGCTCTGGCGCTAGTTCCAGGAGGAAGGTGATGGCACTGAATCTAAAAAGCAATCACAAAGGCGCTGCTGGGTGCAGAGGCTCTTCTTCCTTCTCTAAAACTCTGATACTAACAGAATACAGGCTTGTTATAGGAAACGGGTAACAGAATTAAGAGAAAGAAGATCGCTACCCTCCAGGTACCCACCACAGACGTGTTACTGGCTTTCCTTCCATTCTTTTCTTCCACGCATTTTGACATGGGTGACACTGTATCACGACTTAATTTTTCACTTTGGCCTTTATTATGAGCATTTCACTTACCAAATTTGCCTTAGTAACGGCATGTTTAACGAGTACGTGAATATTCCCTTGGAGGTGGACATGGTCCAGTTTCTGCCAGTTCCCTAGCTGATGTCTAGGCCCTCTCCAATTTTTCACTTTTAAAAAATAAATAAAATAAACTTCTTTGTGCATACAGCTCTATCTACACTGAAACTCTCTCCTCCGGAAAGGCTCTCAGAAGCGGGATTCCTAGGACAAGGAGGCTGTGAGTGCAGCTAAAAAAGCTGGTGCCTGCAGCAGGGGGAATGACTAGAAGAAAAGACAAAAGAAAACAAAGTAAGTGGCTCAGAACGCAGCCGGGGACAATGCTCTGCGCCCCCTGCGTGTCATCATGCGCTGTTTCAAAGGAACATGTGAGCCCAGATTTCAGAGATGAACAACTTTAGTTTAAAGATACTTCAGAACGCTGGAAACTGCAGACGGGGAGGAGCCCGTTGAAGAAACGAACGCGTGGCTAAAGGAAAAACAAGCCTCCTACGGCAGCAGTGGAAAGATGAGGCTATAATTAAACTGCACCCACACGTACCATTTTCAAAACTACTCATAAAAGGAAAAGTTCTCAAACACCACCGTGTGGAGGAAAAGATCACGGGAGACACGCACATCTGCTCTGTATCTTGTGGTTCCCACCCACAAGCTCCCCAGGCCAGCTGGGTGGCTGCCAGGGCTCCCTCTCCACCCACCGGGCCGGGCCCTGGGCACCAGCACCACGCAGGGCGCATGGGCTCCGGGAATGGGTGCTGAGGGCGGTTCCTCGGTAGCCACCGTCTTCTTCAGGCCTCACAACAACCCTACGGGCACAGTGTCCGGATCTCCGTTTGACGGTAAAGACGTGAAATCCAGGAGGTCTAATGTTCCCACTCTCCCACTCTCCCCACTTCCCACTCTCACCTACTTTACTGCTTCGGTGAAGCAAGGGCAATGGAGACATTCTCACAGCTGCCCCACCACAAATCTACATCTCCATCCTCTGGTTCCATCGCGACCGAAACTGGTATGATATCTGGACCCCCCAAGAGGTAGGGAGAGGTTGACAGGCCTCCACCCCAGGGGATGCTCTCAAGGGCTCCCCGTCTCTGTCCTCTGCATCCCGCCTCAAGGGGGGAATCTACATCTGATACCCCTGACTGGTCAGATTCCAAGACCCTGACATTCCAAGTCCCACATGAACGGGCATGGATGAGTGTACCTTAGAAGAAGAACTCACTTGGCGTTTTCCTCTCACAACTGCACAGGGTTGCTTACTAATGCTCAGTTAATGATACGATTTTGGCCCTTAGACCCTAAGGATGGGCCGTCTGCCCCAGCCTAGCCTTCCAAAGAGCTCAGGGCTCTACGCGTGCTAGGCAGGCAAGCAATAACGCAACATCTGCTCCACATTTACCGTCGTTCTTCAGAGGCACGTGCCTCAGGGACTACAACTGGCCTAGCACAGGCTTCAAGCATTCTGGCTCACCTAACCGTAAACTCATCTTAAAACCAGCAAAAAAACTCTCCTCGATTCCTGACAAAGTCCAGGACCACAGATGGAGTCCATGACCTGGATGCCACCAGCAACCCTTGGCTCCCCTTCTTCAAACCAGAGATGCTTTGGGGAGCTTGTAATGACTCAACAACTGTACTCCACTCATTTCGCTTCCACCACAGAGTTCTTTAAAACCAAGTGACAAATTGTTACTGTGGGACTCATAGGGAGATCGTTGGTACAACTGATGCATTGAATTTCTTGGTGGAATCTGCCTTCACACAGGTGAGAGGGTACCATCTGTCAGGCTATTCCAGAAGCTTAGGAAGCACGTCATGGAAACACTCTCCCATCTCTCAGGCAAATCTTATTGCTACACCTAAAAAGCTGTGGAGTATGTGGCAGTGGGGGGGTTTCATCTTTCCAAATAAAGAGACATCTAGTTATCCGACACACAGCTGAACAAGCACGAGAATCACGATGCAGGACAGGCTTGTAACTGATGGACCCGCCTTCAGTCCCCTCCCCTCACTGACCCCTCTGCACTCGGCCACCACGTAAGAAGCCTCTTGTGAAATGGTACTCCCTAGGTCAAAACCCATCAATCGTACGAAATTAAGTTCAAATATCAGAGCCTGGCATCTCCTACGTGACCCAAATGTTTCTTCCTTTCCATCTCACTGGTAATTCATATTAAATATTTACAGTCCTCCTCCCGGGTGCCTGTGCCCGACACTGAGGATACAGAGATGAGTGAGGGGCTGCCCCAGTGAGTTCACAGCTGAGTGGGGACGGTGGACCCCAAAGACAACTACACGACAGCGCTGTGACAGAGGCAGCATCGGATGCTGGGGGAGGACCCACAGAGGAGACAAGCACGATCCAGCCTGGACCATCAGAGAACTTACAGGAGGTGACAACTGATCTAGATCTTTCAGGCAGGAAAGAACTGCTTTATAAAGGTAAGAAGCAGCTAAGGTGCTGCGTGGAGGGCAGATGCCACAGACACTCAGGAGAGAAAGTCCTCCATTCCATCGGACAGCCTGGCGCACATATCTAACCAGAGCTTGCACGCCCCATCACCACCCCCAAGACACCCTTTCCCACCAGCTGTGAATCCTCCCACTGTGGAAGACTGAGCTCCAATATCCTTTCCTCCTGGAAGCCTCCCTTCAGAGTCCACAGTGCCCCCCCTCCAAGCTCAACTATGTGGGCCAGACAGAGGCAGAGCACGTTTCATCCAAGGGCACCCCAGAGCCAGGTCCATACCACAGAAAACTCCCAGCAGCAGCATCAAATCCTGACCGGGCACTACCTGTCTGGTCCCTTCCCAGGCTGGGAGGCCAGGACAAGACCAGGCCCCCACCTTCCAGGAGCTTACGCTCCGAAGAAATAAAATATGCCTACAAGAAATCATTGCTTCACCTCCTGAGCTCCCACTACTGGCCAGGAGGACACCAGATGCTTTAATAATCTCAATCCTCACCAATAACTCTGCCAGACAGGTGCTATTACCTCACAGAGGAAATCTGACCCTTAACCACAAAGCTGGGATTTGAACTCAGGCCTGTCTGGTTCCAAAGATTCTGTTCTCTCCACCCCATCACGTGGCCCCCATCACAAGGCCAGAAGTGATGCCATATGAGAGCTACAACCAACCCGGCAACAAAGAAAATGAATAGGTTTGCTTTCACTTGAAGTGAACAAATGAAGCTTCCTGGAGGA
Source organism: Grampus griseus (assembly GCF_964374135.1). Taxonomy (NCBI): domain Eukaryota; kingdom Metazoa; phylum Chordata; class Mammalia; order Artiodactyla; family Delphinidae; genus Grampus; species Grampus griseus. The sequence goes on along the minus strand of NC_139000.1, from coordinate 14,003,166 downwards.
CGGGCAGAATTTCTAGAAGTGGAGAGGGAGTAAAAGCCTTTTAGAAAAGGACTGATTTGAACAAAGTCCCAGAAGTGGGGAAATGCAAAGCCAGGCCCATGGAAATTGTTGACAAGGACACCCAATTTGACAGGAGTGTGAGGGGCATGACCTCATGGGGGTCAGGTTAGGCTGTGAAAACAAGCTGCCTGGGTTCAAATCCAGACTCGGCCACTTCCTGTGTGACCTTGAGCAAGTAAATTAACCTCTCTGTTCCTCATTATTAAATGAGGATATTAAATAGTAGGCTGAGAACAATGCCTGGCATACAGTAAGACCAGCCCTCCCCATTGGTTCTCCTTCATATTCATCATTATCATTCCGAGGTTAGAGGGCTGGAAAAGGGAGACCGTGGAAGCCCTTGAAAGAAACGGATGCTTCGGTCCAGAAGAGAGTGGATATATGTATACGTATAACTGATTCACTCTGCTGTACACCTGAAACTAATACAGCATTGTAAAGTAACTATACTCCAATAAAAATTAATTTTTAAAAAAGAAATGGATGTTTCGGGTTCATCCCTGTGGCAAAGGAGCACCAAGGGAAGGGATCCCAGCAACTGTCTTCTACTCATGCGGCTAAACCCTGACACACACGGTGAGCTTGCTGAGGACAGGGACTATCTCACCATCTTCTTCCTCGGCACTCACTCAAAAATACCTGAAGACAGGGCTTCCCTGGTGGCGCGGTGGTTGAGAGTCCGCCTGACGATGCAGGGGACACGGGTTCGTGCCCCGGTCCGGGAGGATCCCATGTGCCGCGGAGCGGCTGGGCCCGTGAGCCATGGCCACTGAGCCTGCACGTCCGGAGCCTGTGCTCCGCAACGGGAGAGGCCACAACAGTGAGAGGCCTGCATACCGCAAAAAAAAAAACAAAAAAAAAAACCTGAAGACAAAAACACGGCCTTCCTGATTCTGATTCATGCTACTGCTCTCAGGAGGTACCACGGTCAAGGATATGGTGGAAAACCTGGGACTGCAACACCAGTCCTTGATCTATTTGGGGTCTCAACCCACTTTGAGAATCTAAAATTTATAGATTATCACCCCAGAAAAACACCAACACTCACAAAATCTGGAGCAAGGCTCCAGACCCCTAGTGAACTCCCTAGCCTATGGAGAGAGGCAAGAATCCCAGCTCTAATCCTTACCAGCATTAAGAAAGCACACTACCATCCTACTTCTTGGGTTCTACCAATTAAATATCATTAAAGAGGGCTTCCCTGGTGGCGCAGTGGTTGAGAGTCCGCCTGCCGATGCAGGGGACACGGGTTTGTGCCCCGGTCCGGGAAGATCCCACATGCCGCGGAGCGGCTGGTCCCGTGAGCCGTGGCCGCTGAGCCTGCGCGTCCGGAGCCTGTGCTCCGCAGCGGGAGGGGCCACAGCGGTGAGAGGCCCGCGTACCGCAAAAAAAACAAAACAAAACAAAAAAAACATTAAAGAAATAGCAAGGATAAGCACAAAGATTCCAATCCACTATCCTTTATCATAGCCCCAAACTGGAAACGAACTAAATATCCATCTAATGGGGAATGATTAATTATGGTACATTCATACAAAAGAATGCTCTGCAGCCACTAAAACCTACAACGTAGATTAACATTTATTATCTATAATTGAACAAAGGGAGAGGTTGCAAAGCGTCCTACTTCCACCAAAAATACACATATGTATAAAAAAGGTCTGGAAAGTATACACTCCAGGGTGTTCATGTTTTGCTGTATAAATGATAAAATTATGGGAGTATTCGCTCATCTGCTATCCCACAATAAACATGTACCGTTTTGTATTAATAAAAAAAAAAAGGGCTACATTTAAATTTTTTAAGAACTCATGCTACGCAACTACCTCAAATATAAAATTACTTTATGGTAAGCTCATTTCATAATTCAGGAGCCAGACTCTTCAGATGGCATCCCAGAAAGACCCACCTCTGTTACATTTTATTCTCTAAGAAAAAGAGCTGTTGTAGTGAGGCTCCTGAGACTTTTATGCCTTTTGTAGAAGAGAATTAAGTTCTGTGTTTGTGTTGTCTGCTAAGCCCGAAATGCTTCTGCTTCCAGACCCATAGGAAACAAGAAGTGAGATCTCCTTGGGTCTGTCAAGGTAAATAACTAAAAAATAAATCAAGGGGAGGCGGGTGGATGAGGGAGGGAGGGCATCTGGTGCCAGAGGCAGTCTCTCTCAGCCTCCCACTCCCAGGTTGAGGGCCTGTAGGAAGAAAAGAGACAGATGGAAAATGCCTCGGGCCGGGAAGACACAGCTCTCTCTTGAGGACCCACTTATCCCTCCAATAATAAAATGGAAACTAGCTTATTTGGGAAACCTTAGCCAGAATAAAAGTAGATTTCGTAAAGCTGGAAAAAGTCAAGTGCTCCTGTGTCAGAGGTCCCGGGAGCTGGTACTAGAAAATCAGCCTGCGACGCACCTAAGCAGCTGGGCCCTTCTTAAAAATGGAGGAAAAACGTTCCCTGAGCCCAGAAGGCCAAACTACCCCCCCGTTCTATCTTGGCATCACACTGAACACACGTGGAGCCTTGTGACCCATCTGTGTGGATGTATGAAGGCACGAAGACTGAGGTCAAATCCAGGTTCTGCCATGTCAGTTGTGACTTTGAGCAACTGACCTCCCTCTGTTAAGGCCAAGTTCCTCACATAAATTAAGTTGTTCTGAGGATGAAGCCCCCAGGCTCACAAGTACAGATGCGAGTAGGCACTCAGGACTCCAGGGCCATGCACCGAGCCACGCACTCTGCCAAGGTCTCACGTCCATGATTTAACTTGACCCTCATGACTCACCAAGGAAAGCCTTTGATGCTGAGCAGAGCGCGGTCATGATCTGACTTACACTTTGTAAAGGCCACTCTGGCTACAGTGAAAACGGACCGCTGTGGGACAAGGGTGGAAGCACAGAGGCCAGAGGAGAGGACCGCAACCACCCAGGCGAGCTGACGGCAGCCAGCTGGAGCCGTGGCGGCAGGGAGGGGGAAACCCGCTCAGATCTGGAACCGGCGCCGAAGGCAGGGCTTCAAAGGGGCAGCCAGTGGGGTGGGCGGGAGTACTGACTCCGAACAGTGTCCTCTTAGGAGCCAAGGGAGGACGAGATTCCCCAAGGGAGAAGGAGCCACCGCAACCACTCTCAAAGGGTTAGGAAAGATTATCAGTGTGTGTGTGTGTGTGTGTGTGTGTGTGTGTGTGTGTGTGTGTGTGTGTGTGTGTGTGTGTGTGTGTGTGTGTGTGTGTGTGTGTGTGTGTGTGTGTGTGTGTGTGTGTGTGTGTGTGTGTGTCTATCTAGAGAGAAAAAGAGAATGAGAGCGCAAACATGGCAAAACGGATGAAGCTGGATGAAAGTATAAGGGAGATCTTTGTTGAGATCTCAAAAAAATGCAAATTATTATTTTTTAATTGTAATGCGATAACATCTATTCAAGTACCTAGCATGCAGCAAAGGTTTTCTTTCATCCTTTCTCTGACCACCTCTGACCCTTGAATATGCTGTTAACCAATGAAAGTTTGGGTTTTCTTATTTGTTTGTTTTGTTTGTTGCTGCCAACATTTAAAATCCATAAGTCTTTACCTGCCAAACCCCGGGTTCCATCTTCTCTTGAAAATTTGGAGGAACTGGCAACCATGTGGCCACGCCTCACCAGCCTGGCCCCCGAGGCCCCTCCACTGGACCCCAGGTTTGGAACACTGCAGACTGCCAACCACGCGGAAGTGGCCACCAGGAGGAAGCAGCGGCCATTGGGGCTCTGCCATCATCTCATCAGGGCAGAGGGGTGGAAGGAGAGGCCAAGGAGTCCGTTCCTCCTGGGGCCCTCCAAGAAGTCCTGGATCAATTCCTGATGGGTCGTAAGACCCGCAGTCCCTCGCCCCACTTACCCTTGAGAAACAGATTTTCCAACTGCCTCAGCAGCTCCGCGCACTGACTCAGCTGCTCCTGGAAACCCTCGGCCACACGGCAACCCACGTCGCTGGCCTGCAGCAGCTCCTCAAAGGCCTTGATCATGGTGTTCATGTGCCGACGATAAACGACACAGATGCCGTGGCTGTCCTTAATCTGCTGTCGTTGAAGGGAGAGCTCCCTGGCTTGGGCCTGAACTAACGTATCATATCTGATAAAAGGAGGGAAAAGAAAATGCTTGGACCGTTTTAGAATTGAATTTCCACGACTTTAACACTAATTGGAGAAATGACAGAGCACAATTTTGAAAAGCCTGCAGCTATGCAAGTATCTATACTTTTAGAAAAATTGCAACTGTACAAGGTCACTCCTCCTTCGATTTCAAAACAGCCAACAAATGCTGGAACAAAGGTTGCTCTGCCATATTTTTAACCTTACGAAGCCCCCAATTAAAGTACAGATTGGCAAGGACTCAGGAGAACAATTAGTTTCCACTCACTCTTCAAAAATACTAGTCCGAATTGTAGAAACGAGTGCTCCAAGGGTCAGGGGACCCAGCACAAATTCTCACAAAGGACAGAAAAGAAACTGTAAGGCAGGAAAACAAAAACAGGACCCTCTCCTCTCACGTGAAAGGTCAGAGGATAATCATAATCCTAACTCCCATTTACGGAGGGTCTACGACCTGTCAGCCACTGAATCAAGTGTTTTTCTTATAAGTTATCTGTTCCTCTCAATCTCGCAACAACTGTATGAACACCCCGTTTACAGGAGAGGAAACGGACTCTTGGACATGGCAGTTGGTTAAACAGTGAAGACATCTCACTCAAACACAGCTCTGCCTTCAAAGCCCAACTCTGTTATCTGCAGTGAGGGGGATGGACCTAGAGTCTGTCATACAGAGTGAAGTAAGTCAGAAAGAGAAAATCAAATACCGTATGCTAACACATATATATGGAATCTAAAAAAAAAAAATGGTTCTGACGAACCTAGGGGCAGGACAGGAATAAAGACGCAGACGTAGAGGATGGACCTGAGGACACGGGGAGGGGCAAGGGTAAGCTGGGACGAAGTGAGAGAGTGGCATGGACATATATACACTACCAAATGTAAAACAGATAGCTAGTGGGAAGCAGCCGCATAGCACAGGGAGATCAGCTCGGTGCTTTGTGACCACCTAGAGGGGTGGGATAGGGAGGGTGGGAGGGAGACGCAAGAGGGTGGGGATATGGGGATATATGTATACATACAGCTGATTCACTTTGTTATACAGCAGTGACTAACACAACACTGTAAAGCAATTATACTCCAATAAAGGTGTTAAAAAAAAAAAAAAGCCCAACTCTGTCCATACAACACCGCCTCCTGATGCCACATCCGTCCTTCCCTATGTGAGCCCACAAGTATTAGTCGGCAGTGAGAAAAACGCAAGTTCAGGAAAGCGTGGCTCTGTCTTCCTTACCAACTGTGGGCGCAGGAAGCTGGCCACAGAGTGGCTTGCCAGAGACCCTGACCCTTCCGTTCGCCGTGTTCCCCGTTCCCTGAAACAATGATTGGCGACCACCTTCAACCCCACGTAAGCACAGAGAGATCACGTGACAGCAGCACTGCAGGTGGGGCCGGTTTAATGGACGAGAAAGAGCCCAAGCATCAGCACAGGGTACCGTGGACCGGACCAGCTGGCTCTGCGAACCCTCCCAGGCCACCTTCTCAGTCACGGCAGCCTCTCTAGGGCCCCGTTTCCTCACCTACAAACACACAGTTTAAGAACACCTCATTCTGGGCTTCCCTGGTGGCACAGTGGTTGAGAGTCCGCCTGCCGATGCAGGGGACACGGGTTCGTGCCCTGGTCCGGGAAGATCCCACGTGCTGCGGAGCGGCTGGGCCCGTGAGCCATGGCCGCTGAGCCTGCGCGTCTGGAGCCTGTGCTCCACAACGGGAGAGGCCACAGCAGTGAGAGGCCCGCGTACCGCAAAAAAAAAAAAAAAAAGAACACCTCGTTCTCAGGTGACTGTGAGGGTTAAGTAAGAAAAATGCCTAACCAGGGGTCTGACCCAACTGCCTCTCACTAAATACCAGCTGCCTTCAACCACACGGTCTGGGAGGTCTTGAAACATGCACTCTGGCTCCTGACAATTCAAAACAATGTGTTTGTCTCAAATTAGTGTCCAGTGAAGGTCAGCTTTACAAATGATCCCATGTTTGTCGAATCTCGTGAAGCAAAACTGTATATATCTATGCCCGTAAAACGTATCTTCGTGGCCTGAGGATTCTTCTCTTTCAACAAAGGCTTATTTCTCTAAGATGACCTTGAAGGGTAAAGATGTAGCCAGTATTTACTTTCCTCCCACCCTGCCTAGGACATCAGTTTCAGCACCGCCCTCTCCACGCCGAACCCCTCCACCTCACCACCCCCCTGTAAGCACAGTAAAAGCCATTAACAGGGTCAGGGGTAAACACTGCCATTCGGCAAACTTACTATAACTCACCAAGTGACTGGTATAAAACCTTTAACCCCGAGTCCCCAACCTGAGGAGGGCAAAACCTGCTTGGCCAATTTCAGAAGACACAGACTAGTATGTGCACAGCCACTGTGCCTTGTGGCCTCACATGTCACTTCCCCACAGGCGTAGCTGCCTTAACGGGTGCCTTCAAGCCTTCCCCAGCACACACCGGACCCCAATCACAGGGCAGCATTCCCTTTTAGCTCGGGGGCGCCCATCTAGTGGCAAGTTGGGGAACTGCAGGCTTAAACGTGGGAGAAGACAGGTGGGACGTACCTTGAGGGTGAGAGATCTCTGAACTTATTCTGCAGGTTATGGATTTCACCGGAAAGTTCCATGTTCAAATTCTGCTCCTTCTGCAGCTCATATTCCTGGTCCACTAGCTGCAGTCTGAGACTCTCCAGCGCCCTGCTGTCAATCATCTCTGGGGCCAGCGGGTGGAGGATTTTCATGTGTTTCACATAACGTACTTGGTGCAAACTTGAAAAGGTCATTTCTTCTTCGTCGGTACTGCCCTTGGACTTGTTCAAGCCGTCCTGGGCCCCTTCTCTCCCACACAAAACTGTGATGATGGCCTCACTGAACTGGGAGTGCTTTTGAAGCTGCATTATGAAGTTCCGGTAGACCTCGAGCTCGGTTTCCAAGTCACAGATTTTCCGTTTTAAGGTTTCTTTATCATTTGAGGTATCGCTGTTCTCCAGCTGATCGGTCTCAACCACACTGACTTTAGCGGAAAACTGACTCTTAGGACTCAAGTATGTAGCTACGGAAGTGGAATCTGGAAAGTCTTCAGAAGGATTCTCTTCGCATGGTGGAAAGATGGCAAGGTCATCAGGCTGGTAAATTTCGGAGTCTGAAAATCAAAACACATTTATGTCGGTGTCTCCATCTCCACTGCTGAAATCCATCCCCTCGGTCCTTCCTCACAGCCACCGCCAAGCAGAAACCACTGCGGGAGCCTCCCACCAACCCCTCTGGCTCTTGGCCTTCCCTCTCAATCCGTCCTCTTCCTCAGAGCGACTGTTCTAAAAAGTGAATTCAACGACGATAACCACCAACACCCCACTAAATCGAAACTTCTTCTCACAGCATCTGAGACCCTGCTTGATCTACTTCCAGGCAACCCCTGGCACCACCGACGGAGAGTCTCTACTAAATTAACCATAATTCCCTGCACACACCAGGCTGCTCATGCCTCCATGCTTTTGCATGTGCTGTTCCCCCTGCCTGTAATACACCTGGCTCCCTCCTTAACTCCTCCTCAGTGAACTCTTCATCCCTCAACACCTAGATGTGATTTTCTCCCCTCTGCAAGCCCATCTTCAAGCTATGCAAAACAGTCACTCCCCTCTGTGCTTCCACAGTGCCTCATACACAACACCCGAGACAGACGTACCATGTGCTCGGTGCTAGCATATGACTGGCAACTGGCTTATTCATTTATTTACACAGCACTTAGTTACTTGGGTTCCTCTCTCCCTCCCTGGACTGCAAGTTCCTTCCCAGCAGGGACTGGCCTTACATCTTCACATTCTCAGTGCCTTGTTCAGTACCCAGCCCAGACCTGGTGTAAATGAAGGGCTGAAAAAATACTGGGGAATGAGTGAAGGAACATCAAAACCCAGTAATTCTAAAATCCACAGCAGATGAGAGTCGTCCTCTCATTTCCACATCGACGTGTTTCCGGGGATGCCATGATGTCCCCCGTAGCAGGCTGTTCCACTGACTCACAATCCTACCAGGAAACATCTCCTTACAGCTAGTTTAAATCCCCAGGTGTGTGGCCGAACTCCTGTGGGAGGCAGAATGGTACTGCAGAAAGAATACGCAGCTTTGAAGCCAAAGAGAAGAGGGCGCATACCCAGCTTTGCTACTTGCTGGCTGCACAGCGTTAGGCAAGTAATTCACTGCCCAGAGCCTCAGTTTCCCCAAAGAGATGTCTTATGTGCTTGTTGTGAGGTTTCAAGGTCGGGCCTGAGTCTAGAGCTTCTATCCTTAACCACATACCACAATGCCTGCTGTCCAGGGAAAGCTCAGCTCGATACAAGGAGTGGTTTGAATACTTAAGCAGCAGCAGAATATAGTAGAAAAACCCATCTCTGAAATCCAATGGATCTGGTTTCAAGCTCTGGCTCTGCCGCTTACTAGCTGCGTGACCTTAGGCAAGTGACTTAGCCTCTCTGAGCCTCAGGAGCTTCATTTGCAAAATGGAGAGAACATCAATTACCGCGAAGCCTAAGGCTTCTGTTTTGTTTTCAGGATCAAATGGAACAATACCCGCAAAAAGGCTAACAGTGTCTGGCACACAGCAGCCAAGGAGACCAACTAATACGCATATCCTTTGCTTCCCTGAAGGTGTTCAAAGATGGAAGAGGATGCCTATCACAGGAGGCTCGCGAACAAAGGCTTGTGGACTTGGCGAAACACTGCCAGGGCAGCAAGGTGGGTTGGATGAGTTGACCTAGGAGACCTCTCAGAAGGAAAGGCACGTACAAACCCTTGTCAGGCTGTACATTCCAATTTCTGGGTTCTGCGGCTGCTCCTCGTGGCTTTAAGCCCATTCTTGTCTCTCTGCTCATGATGCAAATACCATAAAATACACTTTTTCATTTTAGAAAGCTGCTGCCACGGGACCTCAAGGAAGCACTCCTGATAGAGCATTTTTAGTGCACAAAATTTGTTAGAAAAACTCATCTCTTGAGGTCCTTTAGGGTGGAGACCACATCATTCACCTGCTTCTCCAGTGTCTGGCATGGGACCTGGAGCAGAGAAGGTACCCAGTAAGTCCTGCTGGCCGAACGAGTGTAAGAGACACAGAGGGAGAAATCTCAACAAGGCTTTTTTCCAGTGAATCACACTCCAAGATAAGGAAATATCTTTGCTATAACAACCTCACGATAATGGAATTTCATGGCAAGAAGTGATGTTCACGCATGGGAATAAAGATCAGTTTTGATGACTTTCGTTAAGTAATCATGAGGCAAAGACAAATGTAAGCCCTGTACACGTGTCCTTTTGTGACACAGACTGTTTAGACACACACACATGCATGCGCGCACACACACACACACACACCCTCATCGTGAATGGGAGGTTCATCCTCACGTCCACACTTAGACCTCCACTTTAAACTCTGCTCCTTAAACACACTCAGACACTTGACACTCGTAATTTTGACTTGAGAAGTGTCCCTAACCAACAGCAATTTGTGACTTTGCAGAGGCAAGGATCTGACTCCTAGGCTCCCAGGCCAGTATATGGCAAGTCTCACAGCTCACATCAGCATGGCGATGCGGCTTTGCATTCTCCACTCCACAGCCCTCAATAAAGGTCCAAAGGAGGACTTTTTCATTAAAAAAATCACTGCATAGAGAGTGTGAGAGATGGAGGATTATAAGCCGTAGTGTACAGTGTGAACCTGCAGGTGTATCAAGGCGTCAGGACACATAGCTATGTGCTGGGACCTGGCCCAGGCACCCAGCTCCTCACCTATGCTGTCCACTTGATCGTCACAACGACCCTGTGAGGCATCACTCATAACCCCATTTTACAAAAGAGGAAATTGAGGTTTAGAGATAAGAACTTGCCCAAGGTTCAGGGCAAGTAAGCAGCTGTCCAAGCCTGGTGGTCCAACCATCTGAATACTGCCTCCTGATATATCCCTCCTGCAACTGGGGTCCCCATCTCAGGGGGGCATAACAAGGAAAGACAGTCCTCAACCCTTGATGTGAAGGCCAGTAATGACTGTGGCGCCCCCTTCATCCATTTCTCCAGTTTCTGTCCAGGAGCTACTGAGGAAGAGCCAGCAGTGAAGCCAGCACAGGCAGTACCAGCCTCGTGGAGGGCAGTCGCTGAGCAAAGTCGCTACGAGACCAAGACGTGGCGGGCTGATGGGAATGTTCAGGAAGGCCTTCCCTGGAAAGTGACGCTTAAGCAGAGACCAGAAGGATGAGGCATCAGCTGGGCAACAGTTAAAGGGAGGAAATCGGGCTTCCCTGGTGGCGCAGTGGTTGAGAGTCCGCCTGCCGACGCAGGGGACGCAGGCTCGTGCCCCGGTCCAGGAAGATCCCACATGCCGCGGAGTGGCTGGGCCCGTGAGCCATGGTCGCTGGGCCTGCAAGTCCGGAGCCTGTGCTCCGCAATGGGAGAGGCCACAACAGTGAGAGGCCCGCGTACCGCAAAAAATTAAAAAATAAATAAAAAAAAATAAAGGGAGGAAATTCAGGAGGAGGCAAAAGCACAGTAAGAAGAAGGAAAAAAGGTCACTAACGATGGGGATTTGAGAGGAAAGGGGAAGCTGCCAGTCAGTGGAGAAGCCTCTAGTAACCGACTAACCACGAACGAGGAATCAGAAGCTGTCCCCAGGGCCATTCATTTACATACAGGAAACAGGGCCGCTGGGGACCTTCCCACAATTCAGCTAAGGGCACTTGATTATCTGGGGGAGTGGCTTCCTCCTCAAAGCCCAGAAAGCGCGGAAGCCTGTGACCATGCATTCGGTGTACTGACTGCAGGCCTTGGGAAGCATACGCCATTGGGAACAGGGCCCACAGCTCAGTATTCCCCCAGAGACTGTCCTTCCCCACGGCCACCCCATGACAAATTTAGGATCCTGAAGACAATGATTTCTTACAGAGTGAATCAGGGCCACCTTAATGGTGATTTTTTTTTTTTTAATTAAGAGGGGAAAAAAGAATCTAAGGTAAAAGAAAAAATGTTAAGCATCTGTTCGTGGTTGACTGGGATCATGAATATTGTTATTATTCTTTGTGCTTATTTGTGTGCCTGCGATACTTCATAATTCTAAGAAGGATACAGCTTGCCTGGGGCCTTGCCCAAGTCTCTGTACCTTTCCCGCTGACCCACCGGACAAACCCCCAAACCAGGTGTCAGCTCAGGCTTGCCCCTCGTCCACCCCACCCCCGGGCAGCGGGAGGCCAACCGTGCACCTAACAACAGCCAGCACTGCAGGGATGCTGAGGACGGCCGGCTGAGGGCGAGGCCCCTGAGGGCAGGCCCTGAGTCCTCTGAGGCTGAACCACCAGAGCCCAGCCCGCTGCCCGGTAGAAAAGTGTCAGACAAACGGACTATAAGCTCCGACACCCTACTATACCTTGACTCTCAAAACCCTCAGCCTCCTCAAGTGTTACATGGGAACAGTGACCACGCCCTAGGATGGCTGTTGCAGGGCTTAGTAATAATTTTTGTATAAAACACCCCAAATGGTGCCCGACACAAAGTAGCTGTTCAAGAGGCCAGGGGGGGAATTCTGACCGGTCTCGCAGCTGGCCTGCTGATCCCTGTCCCTTTCCTTGTCTCTCCAGACACACAGCGTGGCTTTGAGTCCTTCTTGCTCTCCCAGGCTGTCCTGGTCCTGGTAGGCTGCTCCCACGAGGGGCTGGGCTACAGGCATCCACAAAGAGAAAGAAAACCAGATAAAACCACAGGCCTGAAACTTAGCCAAGCAACTAAGAAGAACACAAAGATACAACAGGGAAAATAAAAACACTGGGGAGGCAAAATGCAATTCATAAGATAAAATTAATCTATTGAGCTGCCATAACAGGACATAAAAAGCATAAATATACTGCAGCTTGTCTGAAACGGTTTAAGTCCAGGCTCTTCTAAAACCATGAGTGAGAAAATGAATTCTATAGACTCATGCCCGCTTTTCCCAAGAAGAGGGGCCTCCGGGGCCTTCCAGGCAGCTGCAGAAGTAGCCCCTGGCTGAGGCACCCCAGGGTCTCAGCAAGAAATCAAAACATTGTTAAGCACAAATGGCAAGCCCTGGGCAAGGTGCCAGGGCCCCTGTGCGGCTCAGCCACCTTTGCCGCGGTCCCCGCCCCAGGAGACAGGGAGCCCTCAGAAGGCGGAGACTGCATCTTCTTCCTCTCTCTCCCCTACACCCTGTGCGTGAGGCCAGGAACACAGCAGGCGCTCGGGGAACATTCACTGCATGAGTGAATGGGTGCCTGTATGGGTAGATGGATGGATGAAGGACGCTGGGAAAGGAAGGAGGGAGGGAAGAGCAATCCTACCAAAGCCCAACTTATCTTAAAACCTCAACTGTGGTAAACCCAAAAGAGAACCTAAGATTAAACAGAAAATACCTCTGGCTACGCGGCTCATCGTAAAAGCCATACGCACGGTATCATATACTAGGCTCCCAGAAACAGCAGAGGAAAAGTAAAGGCTCTGAAATCAGGCAGGTTGGTTCCGATCCGGGCTGGGATGTCGGCAACAGTGTGACCGTAGCCGAGTCCCTTTATCTCTGAAACTGCTGCCTCAACGATCAAACGGGAATAATTAGCGTCCCTGCCTCAGGGGACTGTCAGGAGATTCGACAAGATCACGTACGTAAAGCGGACAGCGGGGCTCAGCAAGTAACGGGCACTCATTTTATTTTACCACCACGGGCAGGCCGAGGCCCCCAGGCACCTCCCAGGCCTGAACCGCTCTGGAAACCCCCCGCTCGGACGCAATCGTCCACCCCTGTCTCCAACCCTTCCTCAGCAAACATTGCTTCTCCTGCAACCTCCCCAGGAGTGGATGCTTCTCTCCCTTGTACTATGGGCCTGGAAATGTATGAGCACCTGTGCTCTTCAAGGACACTTCCAGACCATTCTCTCTCTTCCCTAAAAACTCCAGCTTCACAGCTCATGCTGTGAGACTACACCACTGACAACACCTGCCTTCCTGCAGACACCCACCGTCCCGATTCATGGAATCCCTCGAGATTCATGGCCACCGTGGCCCCCGACTGCCCTGCTCCTCTCCACCCCTCTATGGCAACCCCCCCCCCCGCCGAGTTGCCTATTCTTGTATCCAATTTCTCTCCTCCATTCTCTCCAGAACCCACGCCAGTAGCCCTGCCCGCTCCATGGAAACAGCGCCCTTCAAGGTCCCCAAAGGACTCCCCCAACGCTAAATCCCAAGGCCAAGCCCCAGTCCTTGACTTACTTGTCTCACTAGCATATCCGACATAGCTAATCTGCTCCCCACTCGGCTTCGGGAGGCCATGCTCCCTGGGCCGCCCACCCCACTGGCTGTTCCTTCTCAGGCCCAGGCTCGGTTCCCAGACCTACCTCCTTTGTCTCCAAGCCTCAGAGCTTCAAATACCGCAACATGCTGACCTGGGCCCAGACCTCTCCTCCAACAGGCATCTCAAGAGTTCCAAACCAGACCCCTGAGGCCCTCCGAGCCTGGCTCTCCTCAATCCTTCCACCTCTGGGTATGACATCCTTCCCATGGTTCACATTAAAAGTGATCCTTTAGGACTTCCCTGGTGGCTCAGTGGTTAAGAATCCGCCTGCCAATGCGGACACAGGTTCGAGCCCTGGTCTGGGAAGATCCCACATGCCGTGGAGCAACAAAGCCCACGCGCCACAACTACTGAGCCCGTGTGCCACAGCTACTGAAGCCCACACGCCTCGAGCCTGTGCTCCGCAGCAAGAGAAGCCACCACAATGAGAAGCCCGTGCACTGCAACGAAGAGCTGCCCCTGCTCGCTGCAACTAGAGCAAGCCCACACGCAGCAACGAAGACCCAAAGCGCAGCCAAAATTAAATAAATAAATAAAATTATTTTTTTTAAAAAGTGATCCTTTAAAGCAGAGGCCTGCCTACTTTTCTTCAAAAGCCAAATAACGAATATTTGAGACTGCAAACCCCGGGGTCTCCATCACAACTACTCAACCCTGCATTACAGCGCAAAGGCCATCACAGACAACGCGCAAATGAATGCAGGGGGCTGTGCTCCCATAAAACTTTACAAAAACCCACAGCGAGCCTGGTCCACAGGACACAGTTTGCCAATCCCTGCTTTAAAGCATAAGTCAGATCACGTGACTCCGCTGCTCAAAACCCTCTGGCCGTTTCCAGCCTTACCCGGAGTAGAAGACAAAGCCCTAGACTGCCTATGAGGGCCTAGCGGGTCTACCACCACCCTGACCCCTTCTCCTCCTGGTTCCGCCCGAATAGCGCCTCATCGGGGAGGCGCTCTCTACGACTCCACGTACCTTAGCAAACCCGACCCCCGCTCCACGTTACCCGTGTCCTTCACCAGCTTTATCTCCCTCCACAGCACCGATCATTTCACACACGATACATCTGCTCACGGCTTACTGCCTTCCTACCCCTGTGATATACAAGCTGGACACAGACTCGGTCTCTTTTGTTCACTATCTCCCCAGTGCCTGGCACACAGGAGGACCTGATACATCCTTTCCGAATAAATACATAAAAGACCACTGTTGCCGTTCTTGTTATTGCATGCTGTTGTCATTCGCTTAGAGCAGAAGTTCAAAATCAGGAGTCAAGGGCTTCCCTGGTGGCGCAGTGGTTGAGAGTCCGCCTGCCGATGCAGGGGACACGGGTTGGTGCCCCGGTCCGGGAAGATCCCACGTGCCGCAGAGCGGCTGGGCCCGTGAGCCATGGCCGCTGAGCCTGCGCGTCTGGAGCTGGTGCTCCGCGACGGGAGAGGCCACAGCAGTGAGAGGCCCGCGTACCGCAAAAAAAAAAAAAAAAAAAATCAGGAGTCAAGAGAAGGGCTCTTGTGGATTCACGAGCGCTCTAAAGATGATGGACGGTGCTCCACGCATGAGAAGGCCCTCAGCCTCCCCCAGACTCTCAAAGGGGCAACATCTCTTAAGCACCACTGTCTCGGGCTAGAGGATCCCACTGACGTGCTCCCTCCAAGTCTAGGAGTCTCACCCTGATACTCTGTAACCCCAAGGCTCTCTACTTGGGGAGCTCCCAGGAGAGCAAAGACAGCAGATTCCAAGTGAGTAGGGAGGCAGGTCACTTCTAGAAGCCATAAGGTCAGTAGGGTTTAGAATGAGCCCCGAAGAACCCGAACAACTGCGGCCTGGCCATCCAGAGAACCCTGCAAAGAGGACTGAGGCCTCCACAGATGGAGTCCCCAGACAACTGCAAGTGAAGGGGGCAGTGACCTCACGAGGCCTGGGAGCACGACCAGTCCCCCTCTGCCCCCTCTGGAATAAAATGAAAGCAACAAATGAGCTTTCCTTACCGTGTTCCCTCGATTGTATATTTGTCAAGAGTCAAGATTAGTCACTGCAATTCATGAAATTTATACTCAAACGTATTGCAATTCCAAACAACGCGGCTGACGTTTCTGGCCGTCCTGTCACGCCGTTTGTCTTCTCGCAGAGGATACGGTTTCCTTGGTGCTTACCTTTCAGGAGCGCTTTTTCTGGTGCTGGCCTCCCCTCCATCACTGCTTCAGCCAGAATTAACTTCTGGTGACGTTGCTTATTGTGACTTTTAAACTCCTTCAGCTCCCCCTGCTGCTGGGCCACCACCTCCTGGGGGGCAGGGAGCTGGCACACATTCCCTAGTGGCCGCGATGCTTTTATCAGGATGGGCAAGCGGGACTTCTTCACGTCCTGAAAGTACACCCAGGGAGACAATGAATACACTTCCTCTGGTCGCACAGTCAACACGCTCGTGCCAACCTTATAAAACAGGACTCAAAGTGCCTGTCCAGATAACGGCACCTCCGTTTGTCCCCCGGCCTGCAGATCTGTGTCTTGGCAGGTCCCCCCTCTGACTGACAAGTGCCAAGCTGTTCCTCCCTGACACCCTCTTAAGCCCGGCCGTGTCTCTCTGAACGTTCCAGATGCTCCCTACACGGCAGTCCTTTTCCCCACACAACCTTCTGGGAAACGTTTTCTAGCTCCTTATCTATTTCCTCACTTCCCACCCTCTCCTAAGCCTAAGTCAATCTGCCTCTCACCCCGCCAGGCCACCAGAACCACCCCTTACTAAGCTGTTCGGGGGCCACTAGGTGCCTAGTCCCATGGCTATTTCTCAGGCCCAGGGCTCCGAACCTGCCCAACCTACACATTTCTGACGGCCCACCAGCCCTCCCAAGTCAACTGAAAGCTGGGCTCCTTCATTCTATCACCCCAGGCCTGCATCCCACAGCTCCAGCACTCAGACGACCTCTGTCTCGGGGAATGAGACCACCCTCCACTTGCTGCACAGACAAAAACTGGAGCCATTTTTAAAATCCCCTGAGGGAACTTGCACAAGCCTCTTAGATAGCCTCATCCACCAGAGGGCAGACAGCAGAAGCAAGAACTACAAGAGGAAAAGGCAGAGGGCTATGTACCAGATGAAGGAACAAGATAAAACCCCAGAAAAACAACTAAATGAAGTGGAGATAGGCAACCTTCCAGAAAAAGAATTCAGAACAGTGATAGTGAAGATGATCCAGGACCTTGGAAAAAGAATGGAGGCAAAGATGGAGAAGATGCAATAAACGTTTAACAAAGACCTAGAAGAATTAAAGAACAAACAAACAGAGATGAGCAATACAATAATTGAAATGAAAACCACACTAGAAGAAATCAATAGCAGAATAACTGAGGCAGAAGAATGAATAAGTGACCTGGAAGACAGAATGGTGGAATTCACTGCTGCGGAACAGAATAAAGAAAAAAGAATGATAAGAAATGAAGACAGCTTAAAAGACCTCTGGGACAACATTAAACGCAACAACATTCACATTATAGGGGTCCCCGAAGGAGAAGAGAGAAAGGACCCAGGAAAATACTTGAAGAGATTATAATCAAAAACTTCCCTAACATGGAAAAGGAAATAGTCACTCAAGTCCAAGAAGCGCAGCAAGTCCCATACAGGATAAACCCAAGGAGAAACACATTGAGACACATAGTAATGAAACTGGCAAAAATTAAAGACAAAGAAAAATTATTGAAAGCAGCAAGGGAAAAACGACAAATAACATACAAGGGAACTCCCATAAGGTTAACAGCTGATTTCTCAGCAGAAACTCTACAAGCCAGAAGGCAGTGGCATGATATACTTAAAGTTATGAAAGGGAAGAATCTACAACCAAGATTACTCTACCTAGCAAGGATCTCATTCAGATTTGATGGAGAAATCAAAAGCTTTACAGACAAGCAAAAGCTAAGAGAATTCAGCACCGCCAAACCAGCTCTACAACAAATGCTAAAGAAACTTCTCGAAGTGGGAAACACAAGAGAAGAAAAGGACCTACAAAAACAAACTCCAAACAATTAAGAAAAGGGTCACAGGAACATAGATATTGATAATTACCTTGAACGTGAATGGATTAAATGTTCCAACCAAAAGACACAGGCTTGCTGAATGGATACAAAATCAAGATCCATCTATATGCTGTCTACAAGAGACCCACTTCAGACCTAGGGACACATACAGACTGAAAGTGAGGGGATGGAAAAAGATATTCCATGCCAATAGAAATCAAAAGAAAGCTGGAGTAGCAATACTCATATCAGATAAAATAGACTTTAAAATAAAGAATGTTACAAGAGACAAGGAAGGACACTACATAATGATCAAAGGATCAATCCAAGAAGAAGATATAACAATTATAAATATATATGCAACCAACATAGGAGCACCTCAATACATAAGGCAACTGCTAACAGCTATAAAAGAGGAAATCGACAGTAACACAGTAATAGTGGGGGACTTTAACACCTCATTTACACCAATGGACAGATCATCCAAAATGAAAATAAATAAGGAAACACAAGCTTTAAATGACACAATAGACCAGATAGATTTAATTGATATTTATAGGACATTCCATCCAGAAACAGCAGATTACACTTTCTTCTCAAGTGCGCATGGAACATTCTCCAGGATAGATCACATCTTGGGTCACAAATCAAGCCACAGCAAATTTAAGAAAACTGAAGTCATATTGAGCATCTTTTCTGATCACAACGCTATGAGATTAGAAATGAATTACAGGGAAAAAAACGTAAAACACACAAACACATGGAGGCTAAATAATAGGTTACTAAATAACCAAGAGATCACTGAATAAATCAAAGAAGAAATCAAAAAATACCTAGAGGCAAATGACAATGAAAACACGATGATCCAAAACCTATGGGATGCAGCAAAAGCAGTTCTAAGACGGAAGTTTATAGCTATACAAGCCTACCTCAAGAAACAAGAAAAATCTCAAATAAACAATCTAACCTTACACCTAAAGGAACTAGAGAAAGAAGAACAAACAAAACCCAAAGTTAGCAGAAGGAAAGAAATCATAAAGATCAGAGCAGAAATAAATGAAATAGAAACAAAGAAAACAATAGCAAGGATCAAGAAAACTAAAAGCTGGTTCTTTGAGAAGATAAACAAAATTGATAAACCATTAGCCAGACTCATCAAGAAAAAGAGGGAGAGGACTCAAATCAATAAAATTAGAAATGAAAAAGGAGAAGTTACAACAGACACTGCAGAAATACAAAGCATCCTAAGAGACTACTGTAACAAGCCAACTCTATGCCAATAAAATGGACAACCTGGAAGAAACGGACAAATTCTTAGAAAGGTATAACCTTCCAAGACTGAACCAGGAAGAAATAGAAAATATGAACAGACCAATCACAAGTAATGAAATTGAAACTGTAATTAAAAATCTTCCAACAAACAAAAGTCCAGGATCAGATGGCTTCACAGGTGAATTCTATCAAACATTTAGAGAAGAGCTAACAGCCATCCTTCTCAAACTCCTCCAAAAAACTGCAGAGGGAGGAACACTCCCAAACTCATTCTATGAGGCCACCATCACCCTGATACCAAAACCAGACAAAGATACTACAAAAAAAGAAAATTACAGACCAATATCACTGATGAATACAGATGCAAAAATCCTCAACAAAATACTAGCAAACAGAATCCAACAACACATTAAAAGGATCATACACCATGATCAAGTGGGATTTATCCCAGGGATGCAAGGATTCTTCAATATACATAAATCAATCAATGTGATAAACCATATTAACAAATTGAAGGAGAAAAACCATATGATCATCTCCATAGATGAAGAAAAAGCTTTTGACAAAATTCAACACCCATTTATGATAGAAACTCTCCAGAAAGTGGGCATAGAGGGAACCTACCTCAACCGAATAAAGGCCATATACGACAAACCCACAGCAAACATCATTCTCAATGGTGAAAAACTGAAAGCATTTCCTCTAAGATCAGGAACAAGACAAGGATGTCCACCCTCACCACTATTATTCAACATAGTTTTGGACATCCTAGCCACGGCAATCAGAGAAGAAAAAGAAATAAAAGGAATACAAGTTGGAAAAGAAGAAGTAAAACTGTCACTGTTTGCAGATGACATGATACTATACATAGAGAATCCTAAAGATGCCACCAGAAAACTACTAGAACTAATCAATGAATTTGGTAAAGTTGCAGGATACAAAATTAATGCACAGAAATCTCATGCATTCCTATACACTAAGGATGAAAAATCTGAAAGAGAAATTAAGGAAACACTCCCATTTACCACTGCAACAAAAAGAATAAAATACCTAGGAATAAACCTACCTAGGGAGACAAAAGACCTGTATGCAGAAAACTATGAGACACTGATGAAAGAAATTAAAGATGATACCAACTGATGGAGAGATATACCATGTTCTTGGATTGGAAGAATCAATATTTTGAAAATGACTATACTACCCAAAGCAATATACAGATTCAATGCAATCCCTATCAAACTACCAATGGCATTTTTTATGGAACTAGAACAAAAAATCTTAAAATTTGTTTGGAGACACAAAAGACCCCGAATAGTCAAAACAGTCTTAAGGGAAAAAAACAGAGCTGGAGGAATCAGACTCCCTGACTTCAGACTATACTACAAAGCTACAGTACTCAAGACAATACGGTACTGGCATAAAAACAGAAACATAGGTCAAAGGAACAAGATAGAAAGCCCAGAGATAAGCCCACGCACCTATGGTCAACTAATCTATGACAAAGGAGGCAAGGATATGCAACGGAGAAAAGACAGTCTCTTCAATAAGTGGGTGCTGGGAAAACTGGACAGCTACATGTAAAAGAATGAAATTAGAACACTCCCTAACACCATACACAAAAATAAACTTGAAATGGATTAGAGACCTAAATGTAAGACCGGATACTATAAAACTCTTAGAGGAAAACATAGGAAGAACACTCTTTGACATAAATCACAGCAAGATCTTTTTTGATCCACCTCCTAGAGCAATGGAAATAAAAACTAAAATAAACAAATGGACCTAATGAAACTTAAAAGCTTTTGCACAGCAAAGGAAACCATAAACAAGACGAAAAGACAGCCCTCAGAATGGGAGAAAATATTTGCAAACGAAATCAACGGACAAAGGATTAATCTCCAAAATATATAAACAGCTCATGCAGTTCAATATTAAAAAAACAAACAACCCAATCCAAAAATGGGCAGAACACCTAAATAGCCATTTCTCCAAAGAAGACATACAGATGGCCAAGAAGCACATGAAAAGCTGCTCAACATCACTAATTATTAGAGAAATGCAAATCAAAACTACAATGAGGTATCACCTCACACCAGTCAGAATGGCCATCATCAGAAAATCTACAAACAACAAATGCTGGAGAGGGTGTGGAGAAAAGGGAACCCTCTTGCACTGTTGGTGGGAATGTAAATTGTTACAGCCACTATGGAGAACAGTATGGAGGTTCCTTAAAAAACTAAAAATTGAATTACCATATGACCCAGCAATCCCACTACTGGGCATATACACAGAGAAAACCATAATTCAAAAAGACACATGCACCCCAATGTTCATTGCAGCACTATTTACAATGGCGAGGTCATGGAAGCAACCTAAATACCCAACGACAGACGAATGGATAAAGAAGATGTGGTACATATACACAATGGAATATTACTCAGCCATAAAAAGGAACGAAATTGGGTTATTTGTAGAGACATGGATGGATCTAGAGACTGCCATACAGAGTGAAGTAAGTCAGCAAGAGAAAAACAAGTATCATATGTCAGCACATATATGTGGAACCTAGAAAAACGGTACAGATGAACCGGTTTGCAGGACAGAAATTGAGACACAGACGTAGAGAACCAATGTATGGACACCAAGGGGGGAAAGCAGTGGGGGTGATGGGGGTGGGGGGATGATAAGAAATAAAATAAAATAAAATAAAATTCCCTTTATGCACCTCGCCCAATTGCATCACTCACCAGGTTCCACTAACTCCAACTCCCAGCGTCTATGAATTCTTCTGTCACTTCTCATCCTCCGCGGCCACCCCCCAACTCCAAGATGCTGTAAGCTATCATCCAGGACACAGAAACAGCCTCCTGAGGTGTCTCCCCACACTCATTCTTGCCCTTTCTAACCCACTTGCCATACTGCACCAAAACAGGCAAGACACCCCCGCTCCTGCTTAAAACTATTTTAATTGTTCCCCAGTTCTCGTATGGCCAAGGTCACAGTCTTTACCACAGCCCACATGTTGTGCACTATTACAGCCTGAGTTACTGCCCCTCCCCACCCCCCCAACCTGCAGCCACAGAGACCTCCTATCAGTTCCTCAGAATGCTTTGTTCCTTCCTCCTCAGGACCTTGGCATATGCTATCTCCTCTGCCTAGAATACTTTTTCTTGCCCACCCCCACCTCTCCCACTAATCCCAACACATCCATTAGGACTCAGATCAAATGTGCCTTCCTCAGGAGAACGGGCCTTGATTTCCCTGTTATATACTCACTGCCCCCTCAGAATTCTCCTCAGAAAAAGGTTAGGACCATAATAATTAAATGCCTATGCAATTACTTGTTCTTTGTCTATCTTCTGCACCAGCCTATAAGCTTTAGAATTCATGGATTCTGCATTTCTTATTCATACTCTATCCACAGCTTTGAGCACAAGAACTAGTAATATAGTAGGTGCTCAACATCTATTTGTGGAATGAACAAACAAATAATAACTTAAGAGGCCTAGGACCTCCCTGGTGGCGCAGTGGTTAAGAATCCGCCTGCCAGTGCAGGGGACACAGGTTCGATCCCTGGTCCGGGAAGATCCCACATGCTGTGGAGCAACTGAGCCCGTGCGCCACAACTACTGAGCCTGAGCTCTAGAGCCTGCAAGCCACAACTACTGAGCCCACGTGCCACAACTACCAAAGTCCGCGTGCCTAGAGCCTGTGCTCTGCAACAAGAGAAGCCACCGCAATGAGAAGCCCGCGCACTGCAATGAAGAGTAGCACCCCCTCGCTGCAACTAGAGAAAGCTTGCGTGCAGCAACAAAGACCCAACGCAGCCATAAATAAATAAATAAACAAACACAAATAACTCAGTTAAAAGATGGGCAAAGGATCTGAAAGACATTTCTATACATATGGTCAATAAGCACATGAAAAGATGTTCAAATCATTCATCATCAGGGAAATGCAAATCAAATCATAATGAAATACCACCGCTCCCTACCCATTAGGATGGCTATAATCGAAAAGATAATCACAGTTGCTGGTGAGGACGCGGCGGAATTGGAGCGCTCACATGCTGGTGGAAACTTCTGTAAACTAGCTGCAGCCACTTTAGAAAAGAGTCTGGCAGTTCCTCAAACCGTTAGACAGAATTACTACATGACCTAGCAATTCCACTCCTAGATCTATACCCCGGAGAAGTAAAAACACAGGTACACACAAAAACTTGTACATGAATGTTCACAGCAACATTATTCATAATATCCGAAAGGTAGCAACTGCCCAAATGTCCATCAACTAATGAATGGATAAATAACATGTGGTATCCACACAACGGACTATCACTGGGCCATAAAAAGAAATGAACGACGGATACCTGCTACAGCACGAACGAACCTTGAAAACGTTATGCTAAGTGGAAGAAGCCAGTCACCAAAAATCACAGACTACGTGATTCCATTTATATGAAATATCCAGGGCAGGCAAATCTATAAAGACAGAAAAAAGCTTAGTGGCCGCCTTCAGCTAGGGGTGCGCAGCTGGGGGAAATAGTAAGTGACTGCTAATGGGCTCGGGGCTTCTGCCTGGGATAAGGTTATGTTCTAAAATTGATTGTTGTCGATAATGGTTGGGACCCCGGAGAGGAGGAAATCAGCAAAGCCTCTCAAGAAGCAAAGAAGAAGAAGGAGCCCTTGTTGCACGTTCTAGGATGTCAAATGCTTTCAAGCATGTACTCCCGTAATCCTCGGGTGAACTATGCATTCCCAGAGCTCAGAGGATTACAGAAGTTATTATACCTATTTTCTCCAGATGAAGAACTGAGACGTCAAACAACCAGCCCAGTATCATACAATAAGAAGGCTGGAGAGCTGAGCCTCAGGCTAGCTCTTCAACCTCTACTGCCCAGTTAAGAAAAGTGAGAGCCTTTCTGCCCTGAAATTCCACGCAAGAGGAGAGAACAGGTTCAAGGACAAGAACAGTCTGCGGTGGTGTCAGGGACCACTCGGGAGGAGGTGGACGCCTCATCAAAAAGGGCTGGAAAATAAGTCACTTGCTTGGTCCTCAGACTCCACCAATCTCTATTCTTGGATCCAAATCTGTGTGTCATATGGCAGCAGAGAAGATAGCTGCAAGTGCACAAATGCCAAAGCCAATTTCAGGCTGGAAGGCTGCCGTCAGTCACCCTAACGCCGCTTCCAAAATAACACCACACAAAATGCTACCTTATGGACGCCAAACAGAATCCCACCTACCACCTTATTAAAGATGGCATCCTGGAACTTCTCACTTGGGGACGGAAGGGGGACAGGAATGCACATACCCTGAGCTCCTACCACGGACACGGCCCGAGGCACTCGCCACACACTGCCTCACCGAGCCAGCACGCCAGCCCCGGGTGCCAGGTCACAATGATCCCCTTGGAGCCACTGAAAGTCAGGTGACTGACCCAAGGACTCAGAGCAGGTGAGCGGCGAGGCCCAATGCAATCACAGGTGTATCTGTACAGCCCAGCATCTCGCCTCTGTAACTCAACCAGAAGTATGTCCCGTCTCCCTGTTTCGCCCCTGGGCTGCAAAGATGTTCTTTTTAACAGGATGCCACAGTTCTAGCCTAAGCTCAAGGATTACTGATTCCCTGACTAACCAAAGACCACAGAGAAGACCATTAAATTTTCTTCTACGTTGCATAGACCGGAGGCCAAACTGGTGGTAAGAGAGCTCCTCCCTTCCTGAGAAAGGTGGGGTTACAATATCCCTGTCTGCCTCTAAAACCAGACTCCACTTTACGCCCCTGCTACTCCTCTCAATGGCTGAGTCACTCTGGACAATTTTCTGAGCCTTTCAGAGCTTATATTTCTTCACATGCAAAATGTAGGTAATACCCACCTAACTAATATGCTTGGTGAGAAGATTAACTGTGATGATACATGAATAGAATATCTAGCACAATCCTGGCATATATAGCAGATGCTAAAAAAAATAAACACAGTAGCCTTCCTTTTGAAGATACCAGCAGGAAGATAATTCCAAATGGAAAATGTTTTTCAATATATTTGGGGAAATTAAGTTCATTTGATTATCCAATTTTCCTGAATATAGGATGCCATCTCCCTCATAGATAGCAGGGGGAAAAAAACACATGCACACACACAACATCTAGTTTTCCTAATACACAGGTACAAACTAAACTAGCTGGGGCAGATGAGAGCATCTCTATTCTAGCCAAATTGCACAAATCTGCATCTCGAGTACTGTTGATATAATGGTAGTGTCTTTTTTTTTTTTTTTTTTTGGTCTCTACTGATATCTTTAGAAAACCCTTTTCTAGAAATTACAGTTTTGGTGCATAATTTAAAACAATCAAAAGCAATTTTGCTAATGATATATCTAACTCTCTTTGGTATGCACAAAAGCGGTAATTTACTGGTCAGAAAATAAACTTAATTCTCCATTCTGATGCTATGAAGCAGTGTGCACAGCTGATTTCTCAGAGACAAAACACCCATCAGAAACAAGGAGACCAGTCGCTGGAGCCCTACCACAAACACGACCTCTCTCCTTCTCTCCCAAGCCGCTCCCATCTCCCTGCTATGGGGCCCCTCAATCCCAACCCCTCCTCCCCAGGAGGGTTTTAGTAAAAGGTCCGATCAAACATTGCCAGGAGAGTCTGGTTTTTCACAATCTGGCATATTTGATGGTATCTGAGGAGAAGCATCTAGAGAAAGGATCTTGACTGAAGCAAAATGCAGGCATTCACCCACCAAAGCCAGACCCTACCACTCGGGCCAGCACAGGCTAGACAGGAGCCTGACCCAGGGAAAGGGCACGGCTGTGCAGTCAGGCCCCTCACAGCTGGCTGACCATGGGCACTCGGGACCTGGCTTCCTCACCTTTGCCGGGTGTTGTAAGGATAAGAGAATGGAGACAAAGCCCACAGAACGGTACCTCTAAGACACAAAGTCCATACAAAATAAAACCTAGGTTCTCGTCCCTACCCCTAAAGTCAGGTCATTCCAGTTTTACTGCAACTGGCAAAAGTAAAGGTCCATCAACAGGGGAAAATTATGTAAACTTTGGTACATTCCCCACAGTGGAATTTTAGCAGCCGTTACAAGGAAAGATGTTCCTGATACATAACATGGAACAGTAAGCCACAGACAGATGTACACACATGACTCTGCTTTTATAATGAAAACACACGGATACCATGAGTTATAGATAAATAAGAGAGGGCTGGGATGGGGGAGGAGACAGGGAGGGAGGAAATGCTGGTAACACTTTGGGGAAGTTCAGGATGGACACACACCTCCAGGTAGAGGCCAAGATTAAGTACAGGCAGAGAGAGACACCAGACCTTATACAAATTTTTAAAAAGCAGTGGGATCGGCGGTGATTTTTAAGAAGTTTTTGGTCTATATTTAGTAAGTAACTAAGTAAGTAATATGTGGGGACACTTACTTTTTCGGTCCCCCTGGGGAAGGAGAGGGCAGCGGCCTGCCGCCCCGGCATCCTGCACAAGCTCTCCGGCTGAGGCTTGGCGCCGAATACGGCGTCCATTGGCTTCTCTTCCCAAGGCTCTGTCGTGCCCTCGTGTCCGAATCTGACCGTGTCGCCCTCCACAGCCATGGTCTGCACGGAGGCATCTTTCTGCTCCACCCTGGACACCTCTGCCGCCTTTGCTAGCTGGGCTCCCGGAGGCCACTCGAGTTCATCACGTGGCTTGGAAGACAAGTTGGCCTGGATGAAATGCCCGAGTTCACCTCTTAGCTGAACGGCCATCTGCCCAAGTGTCTTCTCCGTTTTACCGTCAAGGTGTTCTCCCGAAGCTTCCTGCTCTCTCAAGCTTATCTGTTCCAGAAGCAGTTCTCGGAGCACTTTCAGAAGGTCCGGCCTGTTTTTCCAAAAGGGAAGGAAGTGGGAGGACTCAGCTTTCTGCTATGGCCTTGTCACCGACCCACTTTCCTAAGTTTTCCCCATCGATTCTGGCCCAGATTCTGCTGAATTTAAACACAGTGAGCACTTGCCACGTGCCAGGACCCATGCCAACAATGCTATCCAGGTCACCTCAGAACAACCACACCAGGTAGGTACCACATGTCTCCTTCATGGAGGAGAAGGAGAGAACTGATTTGACGCAGGTGCACAGCAAGTGAGGGGGGCACACAGCTACCTGGACGCAGGCTGGGCTTCGGAAGAGCAAACAGAGTCATGAGGTATGCATGACGATTGCAAGGTCCGCCCACTCCCCTGGGCCCACCCCTACATCCAGGGGCAAGTATGGCTTTGGATGAATCTAGCCAACCTGGCAGATCCATGAGCCACCTGGTCCATCAGGGTGCACAGTCGGTGCTCAGGAAAGGTATCGAATGAAGGGATGCTGGGAACTGCTCTGGATAAAAAGAGCAGTGGCTTTGAAATCAGACAAAATGGCTTCAGATTCTAACTCTGTGATTCTTGGAAAGCAAGGTGAGTTTTCCTCCACAGGACGCTGTGAGGATTAAACGAGAGCATGTATGGGTAGCAGATGCTTCTCACGCCCCTTTGCCACATGGCCTGGGCCTCCCTGGGATTTCAGCTGCAACTGCGTTGACAGCTCTTGTAGACAGTCCCTCCGCCAGCGCCCACGGCATCTCTCTGCTGCCTTGGGCCCTTTCCCAGAGCTCTCTGAGCCGGCCAGCAGGGCAGCGGGCAAGCGCGGACCCATCTATAGCTCCAGGGGAAACCCTAACCAGTGGAGGAAGAGAGCTGTTGGGTGAATGTCCCAGTCTCCCGTCCTCCAGAGGGCCAGCACTGACGCAGGGTCTACACCGTCCCTCAGAGGGTGGCTGGCAGGGCGGAGGCCCAGCTGCCCACAGTCGCAACCAGATCATAAGGCAGCCTTCCTGGCTTTGCCTCCATCCCTACCTTAGTCTCCCTCATCCCTCCTTCCTTCTGCCTGGAGTCACATCCCAAATAAACCACTTGTACCCAAGTGGTTACCTCAGGCTCTGCTTTCCCAGGAACTCAAACTAAGCCAACATGTAGAAGACTCTGGAGCGGTTCCAGAAGAATCCGTCGTGAGCGTGTGTCTTGGGCCAGACACTGTAGTGGGCGCTGGGGCTGCAGAAGAGCCTGCGGGCCCTGGTGTTAGAGGCAGTTGTGTAAACAAGTCACTACTCCACAGGCTAAAAAGAGAAACACAGGCACCGTGGAAGTCTGGGAAGCTACGGGCAAGCATCCCAGGGTGTCCAGACTGGGGGTGGCAGGAAGAACGCCAAAAAAGGGCCTCTAGAGTTGACGAGAGGTTAGCTGGGGGAAGGGAAATGGAACCTTCTAAGCATGGAAAACAATATGAACGGAGTCAAGACACACTGTGGAGAGCAGGGAGGTGAGGCTGGAAGGTGAGGCAGGGAGACCTCAGCCATGTTAAGGAAGGGAAAGCCACTGGGAGGCTCTGTGTGACGGAGTGCATGGCCACACACGTGCCGTGTGTAGAGAATGAATGGAGAGATTTCCCGTCAGGACAGTGGTGAGAGTACACTCAAGAGCCCCTGCCATCTGCTCTAAACATACGTAAATGACAGCAAAACAGACAAGACAAAAAAATGGTCAAGGTGCACTACAGGACTCAGAATCAAATAAGATGTATCCAAAGGTCAGAAACAGAGGAGGAGACCCACTGCCATGATAAAGAGGGCATCCGCAGAAAGCGGAAATTTAACTCCCATGGTTGGAAGAAGACCCACGCAAATTTCATGCCCCTAAAGTAAGACCTAGAGAGACAAGTCAAGGCAACTTCAAAAGCACCGCACAGGGAGGAGCAAGGGTGGCGGGCGCAGCGGGGCTCCTGACACAAACCACTGCTGCAAACAAAATCCACTGTTATGAAAGACAGCAATCGGACAGAGGAGAGAGTTCACACTCGAGGAAATAAAAACAATAAAGCAATCTGAAGAAGACTTAAAATAAGTACGTGTCAATCATCTAAAAAATAAAGGAGAAAAAGAGACTCATAAAAATGAGAGGAAGTTATAAAACTGAGACAGAAAATTATAAAAAAGAAGACTGGAGCGGGGGCAAGCACTGAGGGAGGGCCAGCTGGAAAGCTGTTGCCATCTTCTGGGAAAAAGAAGATGTGGTCGGGGGGCGGGGGCGGGGAGTCAGGAGAGAGACGGGGAGAGAAGAGGCCCTCATCAGTGCTAGATCCTTCTCCTCTCTGCAGTTTCTCTTGCCTGCATTACTTCAAAAAACCTTGTCAGAGACCGGAACGACGGACTGCCCTAACATACCTTGGCCTCCCCTTCCTCTGTATCTTTGTTCCCACCGGAAGTGACAGGTGCCCTCATGTTGTCTTCCCACTGAGCCCTCTAAGAGCAGGGATGAAGCCTTAACTCTTACCTGGATTCCTAACGTCCAGCTCTGGGGCAGAATCGATTTAAGTCAACTTAAACAGCTACAGCACACTGAAACAGGGGAAAAACTCAAAGTATGAAAAACAAAATTAAAACGTGTGGTACACGTTTCACTTCTAATATGGGATCATCTAAACTACACAAACCATCTTAAAATTTAGTAAACCCAGAGTTCAAAACAATATTTCTGGTATTTCAAGCATGTTAAACTAAATTTTCCTTTCCTCTCCTTCCCTTAATACAGATTGAAAATAGTAACAGTTGCTACTGAGCTAGCCAAAGGAGGACCATTACTCACCACCAAACAACACACAATAAAATCCAGGAAAAAAGACTTACAAATGGGTAGTAAAAGGTGGTGAAAGAGGCCATTATAGGGCTTCCCCGGTGGCGCAGTGGTTGAGAGTCCGCCTGCCGATGCAGGGGACACGGGTTCGTGCCCCGGTCCAGGAAGATCCCACATGCCGCAGAGCGGCTGGGCCCGTGAGCCATGGCCGCTGAGCCTGCGCTCCACAACGGGAGAGGCCACAGCAGTGAGAGGCCCGCGTACCGCAAAAAAAAAAAAAAAAAAAAAGAGGCCATTATAATATACTAAAGTGGCAGAGCTGCTAACATTTCAAGTGTTACTCTGCTAGAAATCTGAACAGCAGATTCATTAAGCTATCGCCATAATCAGGACCTTTTTAATGGTTCAGTCCGAGGGTCCTGTCAGAGGCCCAAACGTTGTTTATATAACCTGAGCATCTTTGCCACATAGAAGGCATAAGGGGAAAGGAACTGACATTTACTAAGCACTTAACGGTGTGCCAGGTCCCTTAAATACACTAAATAGCTTTAGTCCTCACAGTAAGACCGAGATGGGGGCTGTTACTGACCCCATTTCACAGATGAAGAACACAGGCTCGTGAAGATTCAAGATCTTCCAGCAAAGTGGCGGAGCGAAGACTGCAGACGCAGACCTTTCTGACTCCAAAGAAGCACTGCATTCTTTCTAGTTTTCTAAACTTAAACCTCCTGCTATGATGCTGAGCTTCTAATAGTCTGCACATTCATTCAAATATTCATTGAGCTTCTCCCATTTGTCACGTAAGGCGGTGGAACTGCATGGTGAAAAAGAATCATGGCGCTGACGTTTCATTGAGGAGACAGACATCCACACAGACACGGGTAGCTGAGTAAGACAGTGCAAGGCAAGGAGAAGTACAAGGAAGGAGGGACGAGAAGGAGGGGAGGAGGGCGGCAGTCCTGAGACAAAGTGTAGAAGCAGGGATTCTTGTTAGACAAAGTGGTCAGGAAAGGCCTCTCCACAGAGCTGAGACACCACCACATCCCGGGAAAAGTGTGTGCCAGGTAGCGGGAACTGCTGCTGCAAAGGCTCTGAGGTGAGAACAAGCTTGGATGACGGAGGAACAGAAAGGTGAGTGTGAACAAGAGAGGCAGCTGATAGAGACACAGAAACAGGCAGAGGCCAGGCCAAGGAGCTCTGATCTTACTCTAAAGGTAACGGAAAGCCAGTGGAAAGCTTTAAGCACAGAAGAAACATAATCTCATCTAAGTTTTTGAAAGCTGGCTCTGGCTCCTCTGTGGAGAATGGCTACAGAGAGGCAAAAACGGAAGCAGGGAGACAATCTAGAAGGCTGTGCTTTTGGAGTCCAGGCACGAGATGTGACAGCTTGGACTAAGCTGGACTAACAGGGAAGCCGTAGAGACGTGAGTGGGTGGATTAGGGATACATTTTCCAGGTGGAACAACAGGACTTACTGATAGTTATGAGGATTGTGGAAGCTACACTTCCGGCCACAGCAGTGCTATTAAGTGACTCGTGGAAGAACAGCAGAGAAGCACATTAGAACAGGGGTTGGGTTTTAAACCAATTAGAGGGACTTCCCTGGTGGCGCAGTGGTTAAGAATCCGCCTGTCAACGCAGGGGACACAGGTTTGATCCTTGGTCCAGGAAGATCCCACATGCCGCGGAGCAACTAAGCCTGTGCGCCACAACTACTGAGCCTGCGCTCTAGAGCCCACGAACCACAACTACTGAGCCCGCGTGCCTAGAGCCCTGCTCCACAACAAGAGAAGCCACCGCAATGAGAAGCCCGCACACCATGACGAAGAGTAGCCCAACTAGAGGAAGCCCTCGTGCAGCAACGAAGACCCAATGCAGCGAAAAATAAAGAAATCAATACATTTGTTTAAATTAGAAATTAAAAAAATAAAAGAAAATAAACCGATTAGAGTTGAAAGCGCCTGTCAGACACACAGGAGGAGACAGCAAGTAGGCAGCTGACCGTGTGATCTGAAGGGGGGAGTCTGGGCCGTGGGTATGAATTTGGAAGTCACACAGCATACTCTGCAGCCGCGGAGAAAGGAGGTACAGAGAGAGAAAGGGAGCTAGAACGGAGCTCCGGGACACTCCAACATCCAGCGTCCAGCATCCGGCAGAGGAAGAGCAGCCAGCACAGGAGACTGAGGAGGAGAGGCCAGTGAGGGAGAGGGAAAATAGAGAGGGGAGCTGTGAACAGAGGCCGGAGAGCGTGACCACCGCTGCGGGAGAGCGGACACTGGCCACTGGATTCACAACTTGCAAACTGGAGTTGACCTTGATAAGTGAAGCAAAGGGTATGGAAGCACTTGGACTGAGATGAAGAGGCCTAGGTAACCCCTCACCTGTCCCATCCAACCCTGCTTTCAGACCTGGGCTTGGTCAGCTACTCGTGCTACAGGCGTCCTCGGGAGGGGTCACACTTTGTATTGATCGTCACTCGTTTCAAAATGGGCGCTCAGCACCGCCCAGCAGCTTCTCTTCTCCTCTCCCCAGCTGACGACCTTGCCCTGCTCAGGGGAGGGGAGCACGGAGGAAGCAACCGCGAGTGCCCATCCGGAGGGACCTGCATGTGCCCAGGCTCTGAAACAAGATGAAAGGGGTCTCGTTCCAGGGACTGGAAGGACTGTGCTCCAGGGCAAAGCCCAGAAAGCAAGCCGGGGACGGTGTGAGCAGAGCCGAAGGAGGGGGTCGCCAGATCACACGGGGCCCGGCAGACTGCGCTAAGGATTCTGGTCCCAAGAAAAATGGAGCGTCTCCGAGCGGTCCTAAGTAGAGGAGTGACTTCACTGCATTTTAAGTAACCGCTCTGGATACAGTACGGAAAACAGCCTGGAAGGGGGACGGATGGCTGCAGGGGACTAGTTAGAAGGCAACTGCAGGGATGCCGCAGAAGTGTGACGGAAGCGAGGAGTGGAGAGGAGGAGACAGGGATGGGAGGAGCGCATCTGGGAGGTGAAGGGTCAGGACTTGGGTTTGGGAGGTGAAGGAAAGGGGAGGATCGAGGAGGACCCGGGTTTCTGTCTGAAGCCCACAGACCCAGTCCCTCCGTAACACAGGATCTGCCTGCAAGCACTCGCCGTGTCCTCTCCCCGCAGACCGCACACCCGAGTCTCCCTGGGTCTTTCTCCGCTAACTTCTTCAGACCCCTCGCCAGCTCCACGCTCTGGCGGTCCCTTACCTGTCCCTTCACCATGCCCAGAAGAGCAGACCCAGGTTTTTCAGGAGAGTTAGCTTCTCTGCTTCTACTAGGTATGGCTCAAGAATGCAATACTAGCCTTGAAAAAAAAAATCCCAAGGGCTCCCCCTTTAGACTTTTTCCAATGTCACACCTAAGTTTAGCTACAAAGACTGAAACACTTAGGTAATAAATCCTAAACCATGTCCTCTAGGGAATGGGGCAAACGAACCAGAAGCACGTGAAGGCAGGGTTGGGAACCACACACATGGTGAAGACCATGGGAGAGCAGGGCCAGCCAGCCCGTCCTCCACGAGCTGACCCTTCACTCCAGCCCCAGTGGACGAGTGCTCGGCTTGGTCAAGTGCAAGACAGCTAATCAGGCTAAGCTGCTTCCTTATTCCATCCCAGTGGATGGCTAAGTTGAATCAGATTTACTCCTGGGGCCCAGCTACTCTGCTAGCCCGTTAGGCCCCAGCGTGGATGGCTAGAGGGTGGCAGAGCTCAGAGGCCTAAGTCTCAGGCCTAAGCCTATCGCGCTCCACACCAGGGTATCAGACATGGGCTCCGTGATGAACACAGAGGCCTGAATCACGGGCTGGCCGACGTATCTTGCATGTGGTATGAATCTTACCTGAGGGTAACGGGGAAAGTGTAGGAGTAACTGGCCAGGCACATTTTAAGCAGTAATATCACCAAAGCCCCACTTAATACCAACCTGGATCCCTATGGACACACATTATCTCATTTCATTCTCACAAGATCCCTACAGGGTCGCTAAGTATCATCACCCCCCACTTTACAGGTGAGGAAACCAAGATGGGGAGATAAGTCCCAAGGTCCAAACGGTACAGCTGGACCGGAGCACAGGTCTGTCTGACTCTAATACCCTGCTTTTTGGGGGGATCAAAACACCGAACTCCTGGAGAGACTATCTGGGCAGAAAATTAGTGTTTCCCTGGCCAATGAGAATCCTAGTTACCCAAGCGGTCTTTTTAAAAGACCACAGCTGGGCCTTCAGGAGGGCCCTCGGAGCCGTGAACCTGCCGTCCTGGGGCTCAGCGGTGCACCAGGAAAGGCAGCTGCACAGAAAGCAGGATCAGAGCGGCAGACGCCGGCCAGCATTTAAGAAGCCTTTTCTAACACTAGAGCTGGCCCACGATGGCCCGGAAGCTGATGGAACAGACGCCTACAAGGGAACAGGTAACTGAATGGCTGATGTCCCAAGCTTGCCTGCGGAGTGTCGGCGCGTAAAGCGCTTTCTTTAAAACTGTAATGAAGCCTAAATTTTCAAAAATCAGGAGACTGAGCATACAAATTTGGGGCTTCTACTGAAAGACTGGAAGCTCTGAGGCCACGGGCTGGCATGACAACAATGATTTGGGGCTGAAAAGCTCCTCCCTGCCGGGAGGGAGCATGTGGGCCCCATTGTTACCTTCCCAGGTCACATCACCCAAGTGCATTCCTAGGCGGTCCTCAGAGAGAGCGAGGTGCACCTTTTAACTCTTAACACAGAAGCCCCTGATGCCGAGGAAATCCTCCATTTCTCAAGTGTCATTATGGTCACCCAACTGCCTGTGATAATATACCAGAACAGCCACTGGGCGTGTCCCCCTAGCATGAGGACTCATGCCAGAAAAATGTTAAGCAGATGTCAGGGGCTGGGGAGGGTGGCCTCCCGGAGCTCACAGAACACTACCGTCTTTTTCAGCTGAAAAAATGTGTACGAGGCTGAGCCCACCAAGGACATGAGAACCGCTAGGCTCCTGCCAGCCGTCCTGGGTGGTGGTACCGGCTCCCTTTCTCTGTCTGTGCTGGAGGAGAATGAAAGGTTTCACTGAACACACGCCACGTGCCAGCCATTCTCCTTGAACAGCATTTTTTCCACTCCTCACAGCAACCCCAAGAAGTGGTCAGAGAAACGGAGGCACTGAGAGAGGAAAGCAAGCACAGCTCCCTCTGGCTCCAAAGCCCAGAGCAGCTGCTAGTGGCCTGGAAAGACTGGGAAAGAAGGGAAATCCGCTCCTGGAGGACTAATTTTAAAAATACAAATGTACTGAATATTTCTCCCTTTTCGTTTTAAGGAAAACACCCTGTAGTGTCTCCTCACATAGGAAAGACTCCCGGCAGATATAATGAGAAGGGAATTGTAGTTCAAGCTCAACGTGAAACAGCAGAGTCACAAGTACAGGGGCAGTTTTTTAGGCTGTTGTAGAAAGCGGAAGGGATCTCGGGAGGGCTGATTCCTCGCGCTGACAGCCAGGCAGCCCTTGCCGGGCTCCCGGGAACAATCCTGAAGGAAGCTTTCTCTCTCCTCTTTACGCTGGCCTTGCATGCGGCTTCGCTGAACGCAGTCCCCTCGCGGCCAAGGAGCAGGCAGCCTAATTACTTAATTGCACAACTGGCAAGATTCCTTCCAAGCCATTTCGGGAGCTCTCCCAGGTAAATTACACAGCACCGCCATCTAAATCCATTTAGCAAAATGAGTTTGTTCTCCCCTCAAACCAGAGACAACTGCAGTGCCTGGGTCCCATGTCTACCTGGATTCCAGTAACCGTATGGCCTTCTCGCTGAAGAGAGGGGCGAGCAGGCTCAGGAGCTCGCCTTCTTCCAAACTCTGGTCTGCGGGGCAGCCGGATTTGTGGGCTCCGTCGGAGTCTAAAATATTGGAATCTGTGTGCCTTAAATATCCATTTTTGCAGCCCCCTTTGGAATTGACCTCCATAATCTGCAAATCAAAGTATGTGGTCAGATAATGGACTACGAAGGAGGGCAAGGGGGTCACGTGGAAAAGAGAGAGAGGATGGAGGCAAACAGTGCTGAGTGAGGGCAAGCAGACCCGAGAGAAAATGAAAGGGGAGAGGGAGGGTGCACGCGGTCCACACACGCTCATCTGAGGGCACGGAGATGTTTACGTCACTTCCTCTCACCCTCAGTTTCCTTATCCGTAACTAGGCACAGGAACGCCACCTCCCATGGCGGCTACGAGAACAAAATGAGATGGCTGGCCCACTTAAGTTCCTGGCGCAGTGTCTTACCCGCTACAGCTGTGTTCCCTCAGCCCACGGCCTACTTCCTGTAAATTCTTTCTAAGAAGGGTCCGGAACATTGTTAACTGCCATTAACAATGCTTTTTGGACATTGATTATATGCTTCTTGCAATGTATCCTCCTCATTATATATCAGAAAGCAACCTCTTTACAGACACATCCTCATTACTGTGACTTTGATTTGTCTCATCAGGACGGTGGAGAGTTCCTAATTCCCATGGAGACGTGTTCTTCACAGATCCACCTCCTTGGGTCGCTGAAGGTCCCAGAGGAGTGGTACCAAGGAAACATCTAGTTAAAGCCTGTGCTGGGCATGTCTTGAGGTGCTGCAATTAGCATTCTTTCTCTCGCTTTCCAAAGCTATAAATTTCTTCTATCAGTCTATAAATAACTCCTCTTGACTTCATTACTGCTGGTGATATACACACTGGCCATTACACCCCTCTCTCCACATGTGTAAAATGATTAAGATTTTTAAACGGAAGACAAGACCCACACAGATGAGCTGTCATTTATAGGGTCTTGTTTGCCACCAATCTAGTCATTAAATCCACCTAAATAAGCAACCTCCACCGAAGGAAAAGTCTAGAATATAATAATAAAAAGAGCAATTGCTACCACTTACTGAGCACTTAGGACGTACCTTCTCTTTAAATATCACAACAATTCTAACCAGGAAGCGGTGTTATTATCTTCATTGATGGGGAAACTCGGACTTGGGGGTTAAGCAAGGGTTAACGCAAGGTCACAGAGATCGTGACCAAGACTCAAAATCAGACCTGATCCCGGAGCCCCCACTTTTAACTGCTTTGCTGTCCAAAACGCTCATGAGAATGATCTCTCACTCAGGACTCCACGAACCTGAATACCCTGAAGGCCACGAACGCCCAGTCTGCAGCCTCCTGTCTCCCACCGCATCCCAGTCTTTACGGTTCTTTCAACCCTGGAGAATATCTGCTCCAAATGTTCAGCCTCAGTGTGCCTGGAGTGAAATTCTCAACACCGTCCAGATGACGCTACGCTGGGTTTCAGATCAGGAGATTGCAGACGGACCCAGAGGAGGAAAGTCTGGTTCTATCAGTGGCTCCTTACACTACACACATGATCTGGGAGTTCACAGCAGTCCAGAGACAAGGGCTCTGGTCCCAACTCTGTCACTGCCTTACTCTGAGCCCCAGATAAACCATCTCCCCTCCTAGGCCTCAGTTTCCAATGCGTAAAATGAATGCGTTGGGTCAGAGCTCTGAAGAGCTGCCCAGGCCCAGTGTCCAATGCCTGCGACTCTCCTGCAACAGCCTCGTTTTTATTTGCAACTATATGTTTGTTTTCCTGGTTCATGACTGGCTCTACCACCCCATCTGTAACTTCCAGAAAGGAAGAGACCTCCTCTCTTTGCTCCCCGCTGGCACACGGCAGGCACTCCACACAGATGGAAGGAACAGAAAACCCGTCGGACTCGTTCCAGACTGGAGGCGGGCTTGGGCACAGAGAGGGGCAGATGTTCCTACCTTGTTCCTCTGCTCCAGACGCTCGCCACTCAGCAGATTATTCTTGTCATCCTCTCCAATTCTGCTTGAGTCCTCGTCCTCCTTGCTAGCCAGAAGCTACATGGAGCATGGAATGGTGTGAAAATGCAACCCAAAAATGAGTGCAGCATGAATATGTATGAATAAGTCGGTGATGTCTTTTTTAAAAGATGCAGAACAAAAAACAAACCAAAAAAAGAGGCAGAGACAAATGCCAAAGCCATGAAATAAAAATTAGCCGAAGTCAGAGCTGCTAGTTCTGGCAAATCACACACAGCTGCCTGGGATCACGCATAATTTAAGGACAAATTCCCCAAGAAATAAGTAAAGCCATTTCCCCCTGCCCTCGCATGGCCTTCCTGAGCTGCTGGAAATTGACTGTCCACAGCTGTCCGCTGTGCTGCCCCCATCCCTGCCATTGCTGAATTCACTTTCAGATTATATAAAAGTAACAAGATTTTGGAAAACAGCTATTGATGGAATTGAAACTATCAAATAGCGAGAAAGCAGTAAACGAAATTTACGGTGTGTCCAATTTATGCATCCCTTCCATTTAGCCCAGGGGATAAACCTCTTTTTGTACTGTCACACATCTGAGACGGGCAGTCTCAGCCACACTGCCATTTTGCTGACAAAAAAGTCCTCATCGCTAATGAGTAGAGTATCCAGCTTCCCTGACAATAACTTTATGCTTTTGAAAATGAAAGAGAGTTATTTCTAAAGACTGCGTAAATCCCTAATGCTCTGAAGAAGTGTAAACCCCAGAGCTTCTGCAGTTTGCGTTCTACAGAACAGACAACTCAGTGTTCTCAACGGGGCCAGATCTCAGCTCTCTGGAAGAGGGAAAATTCTAGGCACGAGACACCCGGATTAACCAACTAAAAAGTGAGAGGGAAGGTAGCCAACGCTGTTTCAAAAACTGTACCAAACCGCATCTCACCAATGAAGTAGTGACCGCTGCACCACAGCGTTAAAACATGAGCTGAGTCCCAGCCGCCTGCTGGGCATGTTGTACATACGACGTATCTAAGGTTCTATCTCCATACCGTGATTTCATGAATTCCCACATTTAGTCAATCACCCCACGATTTTCCCAGCCCAAGTTAAACTTTTCTGATCTTCCTTCTAAAAGAAACCCTTTTTTGGAAGAAGAAAAACAAAACAAAGCAAACTGACTTCACAAAGTCTTTTACAGAAAACTTCCCAGGATCAGAATACATTCAACCCAACCATCCTAATCAGGATCAAAGAGGACTGATGAGTCTACAAATCTTACTACACTATCAAGCATTCAATACGCTAAACATGTGTAAGTGTATTTCCTAAGGCATAAAAGTCTCTGAATATGGATGAGGAACTTCTCTCCCTCTGTTGGTTTCTTCCCTCATTATTAAAACATGCTCAAGTTACCAACTAGGACAATCAAATTTGTCGGTGGGAGTATAAAATGTTAAACTACTTTAGAAGAAGTCCTGGCAATTTCTTATAAAGCTAATAACCCTATGACCCAGGAATTCCCCTCCTAGGTATTCATCAAGAGAAATGAAAACATAGGTCCACATAAAGATTTGTATATAGGGCTCCCCTGGTGGCGCAGTGGTTGAGAGTCCGCCTGCCGATGCAGGGGACACGGGTTCGTGCCCCGGTCCAGGAAGATCCCACATGCCGCGGAGCAGCTGGGCCCGTGAGCCATGGCCGCTGAGCCTGCGCGTCCGGAGCCTGTGCTCCGCAACGGGAGAGGCCACAACAGTGAGAGGCCCGCGTACCACCAAAAAAAAAAAAAAAAAAAAAGATTTGTATATGAATGTTCACATCAGCTTTTATCGTAATAACCAAAACCTGAAACAATCCAAATGTACATCAATAGCAGAACGAACAAAGAAATTAGAATATATGTATACAATGGAATACTACTTAGCAATAAAAAGGAACAAATTATTCATTCACGTAACAGCATGGATGAATCTCAAAAACACGCTGAGTGAAGGCAGCTTCACACAGAAGAGAAGATACTTTATGATTCCGTTTCTATGAAAGTCTAGTACAGGCAAAACTAATGGTGGAAGAAAATGAGAAGAGCGGCTGGAGCGGGGGCGAGTGGGAATCGCCTAGAAGGAACACGAGGGATCGTGATAGAAGTTTGGGTTACACAGGTACATACATTCGTAAAACTTAGCAAACAAAGACTTACGAATTCTGTATTTCATCGTGTGTAAATTTAAACTTAAAAGAAAAAATAACTATAAACATATTGAAGGAAAAGATATACATGTTAAAGTATTTAGGGGGAAGCGTACTGATGTTTGTGATTTATACTAAAATTTATCAAAAAGATATGATGGCTGGTGGGAATGGTTAATAGTAGAATCTAAGGGGTGAGTATATGGGTGTCCATCATGAAGTTCTTTTCACTTTGCTAGAATTTCTTCATAATAAAATGCTGGGGAAAAGCCGCTCTCATTTGAAAAAGAGCAAAATAACTACGCTTTTCCTTCCCGGTTCATCAGCAGCTCTGGTCACTGAGTGCTGCCTGCCTCTCTCCAAGCTTCTTGAAAGAACTCTCCATCCTCACCTTCTGCAACGTGGCTTTTGCTGCCAACGCCCTCCAGAAACTGCTCATGAAAGCTCCCCAAGACCTTCTAATGCAGGAGATGGAACCAACCCTCCTGGGATTAGGGAAGAGGCAGCAAGGCGCTCCTCCCCAACCCTGTGGATCAGAGAAGGGTCTCCCTGAAGTTTAGCCGAGCAGAGTACTGGTAACCCGTGTCATTCCAGCTGAAGCAGCAAAAGCATCCGAGTGATCCTTCATTTCCAGAACCACAACCACACTGTGACTCAACATACTGAAATAAAAATTCTCTTTCATTTCTCTTTACCTCTACAGACGTGGTTAAAATTAAAAGCCAGTTTCCAGCAATGATCAAGAAATTCAATGCTGTGGACACAGAGACATGTCCCGCATGCCATATGTGACTTGTCAGTTTTCAAAGGCAAGATCCCAGAGAGACTGATGCCTCACTGCAGGTGGGCTCTGTTTCGGGCCCACCACCACCTGGAGGAGTGCCCCACACCTCCAAGCGCCCACCGGCGCCGCCTTCATTTCCCCACCCTCACCGCTCCTCCATCCACCACCACGTGGCCTCGGTCCCCCTCACTCTGCTGAAACTGCCCAGGTCACGAATGATTTCCCAGCCGTTTTTCTCTTGTTTTCTCAGAGTACGTGACACTGTAAGCACGCCCTCCCTAAGCATCGCTCCCTAACAACTTCACTGGCCTGGTTCTCCCCCTGCCTCTTGAGCTATTCTTTCTTGACCTTTGCAGGCCCCCTGCAGGGGGGAAATTTCCTCCAGGGGGAAATTCCCTTGACCTCACAAGAGGAGGCCGGGCCCGTCTCCACGCCCGCGTGCACTCCTCCAGGCCCTCGCCAACCTCCGCTTCTCTGCATCACGGACTCCATGGGGCAGGGACCCTGTCTGTGTTCCGCTTTAACACCAGGGCCTGGTGCTCAAGACAACACTGCTAAAAGGACAAACAAATGAATCAAGACTTTTTTCAAAATGACAGCTGGAACCAACAGGTTTTCGGGATTACCCCGGTCTTGCTACTCCAAGTGTAGTCTTTGGAGCAACGGAAGCTTGTGAGAAATGCAGACTCCCGGGCCCCGTGCCAGGCTCACTGAGCCAGAATCTTCACGTTAACAAGGTCCCCAGGAAATTCACACGCACGGTAAACTTTAGAAGCACTGCCCTATGGTGTTGCTAAAACAACACTGAACAGAGTCAGAAAAGGGTTTAGTTCCAACTCTGCCACTAATTTACTAAAAAAGTAAAATTAAAATAGCTGTGTTTTACATATTGAGTGCCTACTACATGCCAGGCACGGTGCCAAGGGCTTTATAAATCGGGTACAACTCATAATAACTTATGAAGTCAAAATGTTAGAAACTTCCTCCTTTCAATGAAATTCAATCTGCTTCTGACAAACCAAATTTCATTCTGTTGATGATAACAGATGTTAACAAGCACCTTCTACTTCTGAGTACCACTTCTGTCCTCTGAGTCACATGAGGTCTATTTCTTTTTTTTTTTTTTTTGCGGTACGCGGGCCTCACTGCTGTGGCCTCTCCCGTTGCGGAGCACAGGCTCCGCGGCCATGGCTCACGGGCCCAGCCGCTCCGTGGCATGTGGGATCTTCCCGGACCGGGGCACGAACCCATGTCCCCTGCATCGGCAGGCGGACTCTCAACCACTGTGCCACCAGGGAAGCACAAGGTCTATTTCTTATTCAAAAGGACAGCCCTACATATATCTGAGTTCAATTAAATTATGCCCCTTAATCCATGTTTCCTCTCCATGCCAAAAAAAAAAAAAAAAAAAAAAGCAGTTTTCTAACCATCCCCTAAAAATGACAACATAAGTAAATAATGACAGCGACTAACCGTTTCTGAGCACTCGCCCACGAATCCCACCCCCCAGGGGTGACAACTGCACGTCACACAGCTCATGGCTTACGATGCTCACCGCCCCCCCGCTGCCACTGCAGTCCGCTCAAATCACTCCTGAACGGCAATTCTCAACCACACCGTTCTGTAATACATAAACTATAACCAGTAAATAAATACAAGGAAATAGGGGCAACCTCATTACAGATTTTTTCTTTTTTTTCTTGATGTACTTTAAAATAAAAGGATGCCTCTTCTTGGCCTTTTGTTGGTTTGGCTGGTTTTTCAGTGACCTGCCCGCATGCAGGGAATAAGCGCTGTGTGCCCAGCAGGAGGGAATCCAGCCCAGGGCCACCGTTTTGAAGACACAGCTGCCAAAATGCATCAAGGGCTTCCTACTCTTTATAGCCTTTGTCGAACTAAAAGTTGCGGAGGCAGGGGTGTGTAACACGAAAATAAATCACGTGCCTATTTTATACACATATCTATCTGTGTCTGGACCTTTGACCTAGTCATTACTCATCTGGGAACACAGTCTAAGGAAAAAAGGCCTAAACCCTGAAAATGATTTGTGTCCAAAGACATTCATCAGGTGCATCACCGGAAATATCTACATGTCCGACAACAGTGGCGCAGCTAGCGTCTCTAAGATGGCATAAGAGGTTATAACACAGCAGCCACTGGAAAGAGACAGGAAACAGGACTGTGTATGTACTGTGGGTGGGCACGCACACGTTCAAATACACACATAGAGAAGGAAAGATTCCAGGATGTTAATTAACTGTGTTTTAATGTGACAGGATTAGGGGTCATTTCTTTATTTTCCAAGTTTTAGGCAATGCTGTGGGTTAATTAAATATTGGAGGAAAAACTACTGAATTTTAAAAATACAAAATATATTTGCTGTCTGTTTTTTTCCTTTTCTGATTTGTAGGCTCCCAGAGCACTGGAGCAGTGCCAGCCCCTACTCCACAAGCCCTGCTGCCCAGAAAAGGCTGTGGACCACGGAGGCATTTCCCGTTTGTCTCTGCCTCGTTGCTCATCCAAGGAGAGCCACACACTCCCAGGGAACAGCAGCCTCTCCTTGCTGCCATCCCACCCTCACCCCTAACAGCCTCTCCTCCCTCAGCTCAAGATGATCGTGGGAGCACCATCCTGCCCGTGCGGATCTCCCCATCGCCTGCCGGGGAAGACGGGGCCTGTGCTGCGAAGGACACGACTATTCATAGGGAACATCAAGTTGATGTGCAACCTGACAGATGACTCCAATCTGAATCGGCTGCTATTAAGATCTCAGAGTGGCAAGAGGAAAATCCCTCTGTTCTCCAAAGGACATAATAGGACATTTAACAGATTTCTTTCAAAGGGCAAATGAACAAACACTCGCCGTCTGACACTCAAATGAAGCAGGTGACGAATGGGCTGCTTATTAAAAATGCCACAAAAAAAAAAAATGCCACATTGGGAAAAACAAACCAAGAGACTTGTTTCTCCCTAAATGGGCTGCAGATATTCTTGCTTTTCAAAATTATCTGGAGCCCTGGAGACTAAGCTCAATAACATTCCCTCTCTCCAAGGGAGCAGATGGCCAGAGCGCCGCATAAACACCTTTGAGCGTTTCCCACCTTGAACGTGGGAGGAGACAGCTGAAGGCTGACAAATCTTTCCCCAGAAATGGTGTGGCAATGAGACCTCCATTTACCTGGCACGCCAGGCTGAGTTCAAGACAA
This sequence comes from Grampus griseus, assembly GCF_964374135.1. Classification (NCBI taxonomy): domain Eukaryota; kingdom Metazoa; phylum Chordata; class Mammalia; order Artiodactyla; family Delphinidae; genus Grampus; species Grampus griseus. Next base: position 13,959,764 of record NC_139000.1, on the reverse strand, counting down.
CCCCAACCAGGAAGGTTCTGGGGGATCCAAGTACAAAAGGCCCTAGTGCATTTCATGATGAGGACAGTTCCAGTCTTCTGAAACTAAGTAGCATAACACAGGCATGGAGCAAGGCGCTTCCTGGGGGAGCGTCAGGCCAGGTAGGGACTAGAGGGAGGAAGTGGCAAGCTTCTCCTCGCTGTCACAACATCAGGGCCCTCTACTGTGCGGTCGGGTTGAGAACAGAGAAAATCGGAGCCAACACACCACAAAGGTGAGCAGAGAGCCAGAGTCACAGGGTGAAGGGGCTCCCCCCGCTTTCCCTGGGGTGGGCTAACGGAATGGGCCCACACCCTCAGTGAGTACAAAAGCCCAGGAACCACACACGCTTTAGTGCAGACACCAGATTTAACCTTCCGTGGCCCTTCCAGACTTTCAAATGTCACCTGTGGAAAACTCCCATAGTCAGGAAGCTGAATTTGTGGGCTCACGGGACGCCGACTCTGTACTCCCTGTCGGGTCGTCGGTACACAGCAGAGTGCAGGGGTTCCTGGGTACGCGTGGGAATTAACTGCACACATCTGGTCAAATCCAGAAGCCAGATGCCGTGGGAGTGACAAGACGCATTTAGAGGATTAATACAAAAAGTAAATGAAAAGTGTGTTTTCTCGTTTGTTTCTCCACGGTAAGGGGTTCATTAAGGCTGCAGCTACACTACCCAAGCTACGTGGGTGACGTGGCAACTCTCCAGGCCCCTGAGACCAGACCAGTCATCCAGATGTACCAGCTACAGCCCAGATCCCAGGGCCGGACGTGGAGTCCAAAGCATCACAGCACATCGAGTGTGTCCACGCAGATACGACCCAAACCTGCGGGACGCTCTGACAGACCTGCTGACCTAAGAGGGCCTCAAACCCCGTCCACGGCAGAGGGAGTTTCAGCAGAGACCTCCCAGGAGAGATGCAGCCTGGAGATGTGGGGCGGGGGCGTTACTCTTTGTGTAATTAGCACGCGAGGACGAGAATATTCTTTCTTACCTCCATCTGATCTGCCGACTCAGGCCTGTCCTCTCCCGGGAAGCCCATGCAGGAGAGATCAAAAATAGTTTTCTTCAGGTGCCGGTTGTCCGCGTACAGCTCCTTCACCAGCTGGATAAGGTCACCGACCTGGGAGATAAGGGCAGGAGAGGACTGACTACCCACGGGTACACTGCTGCCTCCCGGGGCCACGGCTACGGAGAAGACGTCCTGCATCACAGTCACGGAGAGTCAGGTGGCCTGACTCCAGGCTTCAGGCTACCCTGGGTACAGTGAGAAAAACACCAGCATTTCTGTATTCTAACCCCAGCGCCAGACTTCAAGGCAAAGAGATCCTGGGCAAGCTGCCTGGTCTAAGTCTCCATTTCTACATCTGTGGAATGGGTTCCCGTGAGCACTGAACACGATCACGGTCACAGCACACTACAGCCCTCGGCACGGTCTAAGTACTCTGTCCGTGACGCAGATATGGCCTCTGCCTTGTACTTGAGACCCTCTGGAGGAAAACCCCCCAGGACTGAAACTTCCGAGGCTTGCCAGAGGCTTATTGTACAGCATCCACCTTCCTCTTTCTATGCCTCTCTAGCACCGTCCATAATAACAACAGTCCTCAGTCATAAAGCAATTCACGGCTGCTAAACTACTCCCACAAGCTTTAGTCAATCGCTCCTTACAAAAATCCCGAGGAGGCGGACAGCAGTATGACTGTCCCCGTTTTACAACAAGAAGCCCGAGACACAAAGAAGTTCACTGCCCGAGGTCCCAGAGTTGGGGTGCCTGGAGAATTCAGTGACATACAACAACAGCCAAAGTGCCCGGTCGTGTGGGCAGGGGCAGCTGCCCGCACAGAGGCAGAGCCGGGCCTGGACTCCCGGTCCAGGGCTCCTCCTTAAGGCGCAGGCCTTGCGAGGCCAGGTACATAGCATCTGAGCAGACACCACCTTCATTCCCTGCAAGCTTCAAATCACAACGGCTAGTGATTTTCCAAACCCTTCTGAAGGGGGTAATCATTAGCCCCTCAAAGAAAGTGGGAAATCCCACCCTGACCACACACAGCAGGTGTCCACTGCACCAAAACATGAACACAACTCGGACCCAACCTCAAGGAGGTTATATCACAGAGGGAAGAAGAAAACATTCTGATTCTACAAACATTCACTAAGTGCCAACAAAGGGAACTAGCTCCTGCCCTTAACACAACCACAGTAGGTACGCGCAGTGGCTATTACCATGTCTATTTTCATCTTCGAAACACTAACAGATGCCTCAATGCTTCTTGCTCCACTCCTCCCAAAACACCAACATGTTTATAGTTCTCCTTCTTGTCTCTTCTGCACCTTACATCTGCTGTTTTTCCTCTCTCTCTCTGCTGAAAAAGCCTTCCAACTAGATAAACTCCTATTCAACCTCCAAAACCACTTCAGGTCTCACTTCTATTGAGAAGTTTCCTGTGATCCAGTGAGTACCTCCCAACCCCCGACAGCTAACCTCTCCTTCTCGGCTACCCCTAAACCTCGCACCTCTGCCTATTACAGCCACCCTTGCACTCCACATTGCCACTGCTCCTTCACATGACTCTCTACTCCACCGGCATGTGAGTTATTCCCAGACAGAAACTCAACCTGTCATACATAGATGGTAATTTTATAATAAATCACAGTGTCCTCTGAGCTCACACTTCCTACTCTTATCAATGGCTCTTAGAACCTTGAAATACAAAGCCACTCTAACCACACCAATGATCAACAGATTGAAAACCTTTCCAGTTTTAGAAAAGATTTACTGATCAACCTTGAATCTTTACTCTTTCAAAAAGCATCAATTACCTCCCACTATGTGTGCCAGGCACTGGGAAATCAGAAATAAATAAGATACACTCACTCGCTTTAAGATGTTCACAGCCTAGTGGAGATACAGAAGAATACCCAGATGACTATAGATCAGTATGAGAAGGACATCAGTGCAGTCAGGTACAAGAAGAGAGGAGAATGACCCGAGGGAAAGGTGGCTAATTCTAGCGGGGATAGAGAGCATTTCCCAGGGGAGACGGAGCCTGGGTGGGGTCCTCAAGCCTCAGAAGGCGTGCATCAGACACGGGGTAGGGACTCCAGGGAACGTACATCAAGGGGAAAAAAGATAGGCAGGGAGAGAGGGAAGAGAGGCGGGGAGAAGGGCTTTCAGAATCTTACACCTCTGATCAGGAACCCAAGAGACAACAAATAACCAACAAAGCACTGAAAGTTAATAGGTCAATACCTTTTCCTTAAGCTCTTCTTGAGAAAAATGTTCCACTTGAAACCGATTGTGCTCTTCAAGGCAAATACTCAGATAAGATGTTTGATCACTATAAAATGAAAATGGTTCTTCTGCACCAAAAGAAAAAAAAAAGCGGGGAGGAGGAGAAAAAGAACATCAGAAGTAGATCCTTCCCAGACAATTCCCCGTGCAATCCATCTAAGGCACTTTGAATTGGGTAGCGGGGGAAAGGGAGATAAGCACACACAGGGAGTTTAATGCACCACCTTTGGAGCAAAAGTAATTTTCTTCCTTCTCTACAGGCTGGTATCTCAATGTATCGTTTCATCGTGGGCTGTGGGCTTTCACTGTGGCCAACTCTGAATTATAATTTGCATATCCAGTGCTGTACCTGGAGTCCATTCTGAGTGGCACAAGCAAATAGTGATTTTCAATTTAAATGAGGGAGTGATTCTGTTTAAGTGAAAATACAGGAAAATTAGATGTGAGCCTCAAGGGTAGAACTCAAAAGCGCCTGATGTGTTTTTTACCGGCCCCAGAGCCTGCCACGGGAGCGAGCACACCGAGTACAGAAACCGCCTATGAGACCTATGATGAGAGACTCTCGGGTCACCCACGGAAGGGTCGGCCTTCTCTGCACCAAAGGTCACCCTCTCACAGGGAGCAAAGGTGCAGAGAAGGGTCACGCTGTTCACTGAGTGGAGCATATCCACAAGCATGATCTCACTCAACACATGTGGGTAAGAGCTGATACGCCTCGTATAGAGGAAAGAGCTAGACTTCGAAGGAAGATGTCCTGCCTCCAATTTGGGTAAATCAACCCCCACTGCCACCTCGGTTTCTTTACCTGTGATGTGACGTCAATGTCTACTCGATCCAGTGGGACAACGGTCAGGATCAGAGGTGAGAAGTTAAGTGCCTGCTGCTGTGCCTGGTACACAGCGGGCGCTCAGGAAATGTCAAACCTACCACTGCTATTACTGATTGTAAGCAGGAATTACAATCAGTAATAAGGAAGAGAAAGGAAAGGAAGGCTAGAGATAAGGAAAGGAAAACGCCAACCCAGACACCACGGGGCTCAGGTTCTAGCAAAGGAGGGAGCCAGATACAGCTGTCATGAGCACAGCAGCGCCCGTACCACAGGACCCTCCCTAGCTGAATCCACTTGCGGTCATGACAGTGTGAAAAGCGATGCTTCAGCAGGAAACAGAGGTTTCACCCGCACGTGTCTGTGCAGTGGGGCTCTCTGCGGTGGGTGCCGTGGTAGGCAGAGCCCAGATGTTTAGGGTGATGAGGGCCACTGACCACAGAAAGGAAATGGCAAGGCCCCAAGGTTATCTGGAGTTAGAAGAGTCAAACAATGCAGAACACAGCAGAGGCAGCGAGGAAGCAGTCCTGCAGCAGGCCCTCTGCGGAATTAACACTACCTGCTGGGCCCTTTGACTCCGCGAGCCGAAGCCAGACAGGTACAGACTAGGAGAGCAACAGCAACACCGTCACTGCAAAAAAGGCTTCCCAGACGAAATCCCCGGGTGCCTCGCCTCCTACTGCAGTCTTAGAACTCTCTTAAAGTTCAGCCAAGGCCCTCCAGGCGGGAAAACCAAAGGGAAATACATACAAGAGAGCACGTACCTTCCCGCCGCCGGATTTCACTGATCTGCTCCTCCAGGGCCTTCTGCAGGTTCTGATAGGAGAGCACATCGCGCTCCAGCCGCTTCCGCAGGGCAAAGATGCTGTTCAACTCAGCTTGCAGGTTGCTGACACTTGGTAAAACAAGACACCGGAATTTTAAAACAGACCTACTTGTGCTTCAAGATGCAAAGCCCAGCAAGCCTTCCTTTGATTTTTATGTCATTTGTGGGTTTTTTTCTGGTTATAAAAGTAAATACACGTTTATAGAACATTTATAATAGAAACATATTAAAAAAAAAAAAGCAAAAGTTACCATAACCCGACTACCAAAAAACACATGGCAGACTATTTCCTCCCAATCTTTTTCCCTGAGTATTTCTATAAGGTTGAAATCATTCTGGACATAAAATACTAAGTTGTGCACTTCTCATTTAAATATTTCCCTACATTTTCAGAAATAATTTGCAAATGTCATTTTTAATGACTATATAACATTAAATCGGGTGAATGTCCCACCATTTAACTCATCCCCTATTAGTGGACATTTGGGTCCTTTCCAAGTTTTTGCTACAGATGTAGCTAGGTGGAAGTAATTTAATTCCCCAGAATGTTTCTCTGGAATAACGCCTTGTATGGGCTTGGGTATGGAAGGAAGGCTCTCCACAGAAGAGAAGGCGACAAGAAGAACGTCGGCCATGTCACCCCTAAAAGAGGTGGCACTGGAGGTAAAGGTGAGGGGCAGCAGGGACAAGAAAAAAGAAAAGGAGAAGACTGAGAGTCAATAATAGGAGGAAGAGAAGGACCAATTCAGGGGTCAAAAGAAGTCTACAGCAATGGGTTGGCCACTCACAAATGCAGAGTAGAATGGGTTTTTATTGGAGGGGTGGTGATGTCAAGTATCACGTCTGGGTCATGGTACTGACCTGCACAGAGAGCCTGCAAGAAACCAGCAACCCAGAACTCAGAGGAGGCCATGAAGAAGCACACCTCCCAGAATCTGCACTGACGGGGGGAGGACTGTCCCACAGACCTGCCTCCAATGATGCAAATGTTCTGTATCGGCGCTGCTGAATACGGTACCCACTAGCTGAACGTGCCTACTGAACATCTGAAATGTGGCTACATGCTGAGGAACTGAATGCTTAATTTTTTAATTTATATGTATGTAGTCACATGGCTAGTGCCTACTGAACTAGGCAGTGCAGTTCCTCACGCAGGGCTCCGGACTCCTACTGACGTGCACGTGGCAGGGGTCTGAACCGGTTCTCTCAGAGGAACAGAGGCTCCAGCAGACACCTGAGTAACGTAAATATTGTTTCAATGAAAATCTCTGCGCCTAAAGCCTTGTTTCACACTCAGGGTTAGCTTCTTAAGATGGATTCCCAGCAGTGCAATTACTGGGTCAAAGTATGTGAACATTTTTTGAGACTACGAAAACGCCTTAACAGATCAGAAAGCCTTTTTTAAATACCAAGAAATACGTCACTCGGTCCAGCGTCTGACCTATTTTTTCCCTGAAAGGGTCCATCAACACTTTGAAACTGCTGGAAGAAGTGTATGAAAATGTGGATTTGTTTTAGGGAGAGGGTCCATGAGCTTTCATCAGACTGTTCGAGAGGGGTCCACAGCCCCCAAATGGTTAGGAGCCATCGCTCTGAAATATGTGCGCCACAGACTCAAGCCCCACTTATCCTCCAGCGATTCCTTCCAGCTCCGTCCATCGAACTGCACACATAAATCAACATCTATTGGAAGGAAAATAAACCATTATGTCTAATCTTCTATGCTTGCTGCTTTGAAGATGGTTCACTGTGAAGCAGCCTCCTTGCAAGGGAAGGGGCCCTCCCAGCAGCCTGTACCTAGCTCCATTTCAAGACAACCATAATGATCAATTTGTAAGGCTGATGGAAACCTTACAGAGGTGTCACAGCACAGCACTCGCTTGGATGCGGTCAGGCCACAGACACGTTTAACCAGTGGGGGAAGAAAGGAGATTGTTTTAGCGAAGCTCCTGCAATGAGGGCTAGGGAAAGCGACGGCTTCACTCCCTCTTCCATCTTCTGACAGGGTGAAAAGTACACAGCTGCTGCTCCTGCGTCTGTCATTTCTGTTTCCCCAACTCCACGATCTCTGCAGGGTGTGAGGAGTCGGTGGAACAAAAGGAGCTTCACTCAGAAAGAAAGGACAGCCCTGAGCCTTCCTCCTTCTGGAGTGGAGTGGGGGAGGAGCCGGAGGACGCACGCCCCCATAGTGCCACCATTCACGAGCTCCATGACCTTGGCGGTCAGCTAAACTGCCCGAGTCCTGCTAGCCTCATCCGTAAAGTGGGGACAGTGCCTTTCCTTCAAGAGTGTTTTGAGGATTAAATGAGATGTTATAATGGAAAGAGCTTAGCACAGTGCCTGACACACACGAGGTGCTCGACAAACATCACCTCCTTCCTTCCACGTATTCTAATGACTCCCATACAGCAGACATTTATATGCCAAGCTTTCTGCTACTCCTGAGTTACAGGCGTGATTTTCATCTGGAGATGACTTAAACCCCCCAGGGCACATATGGCAATTCTGGAGACATTGTTGGTTGTCACAACTGGGGCAGGGAGGGTGCTACTGCCATGTAGTGGCAAAAGCCAGAGATGTCGCTAAACATCCTACAATGCACAAGACGGCCCCTCAAAAAAAGGACAAAAGTTATCTAGCCCCGAATCCCAACACTGCTGAGGTCGAGAAAACCTGAGTTAGAGGCAAAGTATAAACTGTCCTTGTCCTCCAGATGAGAGCTGTCTCAGTAAGGGCCTGGGCTCAGGAGCCACGGAGACTTGAGCTCTGAGAATCCCTAAGTGTAGGAGCTTGGGAAATACCCTCAACATCTCCAAGAGCATATTTCCACTTCTGTGATATGGGGTTGAAGGGTCACTGTGAGGAATACATCGTAAAGGGAAAGGACCAGGCACACAGCTGCCCTTGGTCAGTTCCTCCCTCCCGCTCCCCCTTTCCAAGTTTAGTTACAAGTACGTCACACGTCTCCAGAGTCATCCAGCTTTCACTGCCAGTTTCCAGAGAGTGAGCAGTGCTGGAGTTACCCCAGGGGGCTCCACCGGCCTTAGCCCACAATTCTGCCCGCTCGCTAGGGCAAGGTCTGAAGGCTCAAAACCCCCTGCAAGCTGAGCTTATGCACAGTGGCACACTGAGGTCTATGGAGGCTTTTCATGTTGCTGTTAGTCTTAATAAACGTTACCATTTGTTGAGTGCTTACTATCTGCCAGGCAGAATTAGGACTTTACACATTATCATCTCGTTTCAAACAACCCTGGAAGGTAGGTAGGGAGGTAGGTAAACAGGTAGGTCTATAGGCAGGCCAATCTCAATTGCACAAATACATATCCTGAGGCTCAGGGTGAAAAGTGACCTACCCAAGAGCTCAGAGCTGCTGAATGTATTGTGACTCTGAAGGTGAACAGGAAACCTTTTAAGCATCTCTATTAGTCACAGCCCTGACCCACCTTGGTCCCATGCACCTTGTTATTCACTAAGGAAGAGCCTATGAAACTCAGAGCCGCCATCAGTGACGCTGAGGAAGCCTGACAGCGGCCACATCCACCCCAGGGCCTCTCGGTGCCCAGAGTCAGAACTGGCTCCCGTCGGAGTAGCCGCACAATTAAACCCGCTGTGCCCATTCCCCCTCTGAGGTTCGCAGCACTACTCAACCCCTCCCCCAAGTGAAAATGACGAGCAGCTGAGGCTTCTCGAAAAAGCTCACTTTCAGAGAATTTCATCAGCATGTTTTCATTTTCCTTAAACTCGCTTCAGATTAAAAATCCTGAAAACTCATAACTTAGAAGAATTGGGAGGGGGTTCATCCGCGAACACTTCCCAAGTGCCTACTCCATACCAGCCCCCGTGACAGGCACTGGGAAATGCAGACAGCAAGACAGAACCCCTGCCCTGGGGGTGCTCACCTTCTAGGCCGAGACGCAGGCCACAGCAGCCAAGTAACAAAGGGAGGTGAGGGCAGCTGTGAGGGCAGAGGAACCGAGCGGGCCTCCTGACAAGGGGAACCCCTGAGGCAAACCCTCAAGGATGAGGGGGACGCAGAGCAGGGTGCAGATAGCTGCTGAAAGCAGAGACAGGAGACACCCCGCCCCGGAACAGTGAGGACCCCATTAGCGTTGGAGTGAAGGGCAGAAGAGAGGCAGCAGTGAGGGCTGGGTTTCCTTCACTTTTTATCATGGAAAATTTTAGACATTAGCACATGAAGACAAGTCAGTATAATGAGCCCCACACACACACACCTGCCCACACCCCTGTCCCAACAACCAGGGAGCCGTGGCCAATCTCGTTCCATCGGTGTCCCCGCCTGCTCCCTGCGCTGCTGTGCAGTGTGGAAATGAACCCCAGACATCATATCCTTCCACCCGTAACCATCCCAGTGTGCAGAGAGGTGACTCCTCCATGGGAGAAATCACTGAGGCCAACCCAGTGCTGGGCCAAGAGAGGCCCAGATGTGTCACTTGCCCGTGGACACAGGCAGGGCAGTGGCAAGACCACTAGCCTATAATCAGCTCTCCTCCCCACATCTCATTGCACCAAATCACCTCGGCAATTCTGTGAAGACACCAGTCACTCCGAGTCACTTATGGAAAGTAGGGATAATGATATTACTTACCTCACAGAACAGCAGTGAGGATTATAAGAGATAACACACGTGGAGGCGCTTTCTAAATCCATAATAAAGTATTATAAAAACCTGAGTAATTAGTATTAATGATATTTTTATCCTACATTTGCTGCCAAAAAAATCAGACAATTCCTGCTAGGAAATAGGTATATCTGATTTAAATAAGGCAATCACCATCCAAGCACTTTAAGCTTCCTAAGCAAAGTGGGAAGGCTTCACTGCCTCCGAAACTACCAGCATTTATTCAGAATATGTGTGTTACGCATGCCCGTGATGTCCAAACAGAAACCCTTACCTGTCTGAGTCCTGCAGAGATTTCACCAGATGTGTATAGATGTCCTGCTCTTTCTTTAAGACCTGAATCAGCTCTTCATAGCCTAATTGTTGTTTTTCCTGAAAACGACAATGGGCATCTGTCATTAAGAGAAGAATTTTGAAAGCGCACATCCTTACATTATGCAAACACATGTGGATAGTTCTGGTTTATAAATCCAAACAAAGGTGAACCCCTGTGCCAGCCTCCGGATCAGGCTGCAGTCAGAGGGCACCACCTGCAGGGGGAGTGGGGAATGACCGCACATCACTCACGGAGGAAGAAAGCTGAGCGCTGTGCTCCCGACAACACCCAACTGCCCTTCGTGAAACTTCCTCTGCCCTCCCCCCCGCCCCAACCCAGCTCAGAGCTGCTGGTCATTGTTTTCACAAAACTACAAAGAATGCCCTTCCACGCTTGTTCTTGCTACAAAGAAAAGAAATTCATCAACCAAAACCTGACAAGTTTTAGGGACAAGGGACTTACATTAAAATAGTAGGGGTCAGGTGAGCCACGCTTTCAAGGCACCATGAACAGACTGATGATAAAGAGATCTGAGGGGGACTCTGCCACTTACTAGCTATGTGACCTCAGCCAACCAGCTTAACAAACCTCTGTGAGGTTCAGGCTCCTCATCGATGAAGTGAGGATGTAATTTTGTGAATTTCACAAATGTGAAAATTTTTTTAGAGTTCAAATTTCGGCTCTGTCACTTCCTGGTTCTGGGACCTCAGGAAGTTACTTACTAGAGCCACCTGTAAAATGCTGGACAACAGCCGCCACCACCTTATGGAGTTACAGAGCAGATACAAGTTCAATTGTGTGCTGGAAGGAATCAAGGATCCCAGGGGAAATGGCCAATTCCAGTACTGATGCAATGAAATTCCAAAGCAATCCACGCCTACAGCATTCTGTCACACCAGAAAATAAGGAAGTGTTTAAATAATGGAGCACTGTCAAAAGGATACAGGCGCCAGTTTGAAAAGGCCAAGCCTGGGACAACTGAGCATCAAAACAATGATAGTAACACATTATACCCCACTGAGTGAAACAGAAACTCACATCCACACGGACATGAGTAAATGAGTACATGGGAAGAAGAACGGGCTTTTCTTTACAGAACAGCTAATAAATGTAGAAGGAATAATGGAATTAGAAGAATCGCCATTTGCTAACCATCATGGTAAGAAATTATTCAGCCACAAAACATAAAAGGAGGCTAAAACTAACGGGTGAAAGTTTGAAGAAGATCAGCATATTTACATAGACTCAAAATACCTCCCCTCAAATACTTACTAATTACAAAGGAAAAAAGAGTAACTGCATAGTCGAGACACCACGCAGACACCACCTTCACAGAGTTAACCCAAGTCAGCATGGCCGGTAATGCTTAGGTAACAAAGCTAAGCCGTGTACTGTCGGACAGGACACACTGAGGACACAGCGCTGGTCCTGTGACACTCCTGCCAAGGATGCCTCACCTGAAGCCAGGCACCAAGAAACATCAGACAGACCCAACGAAAGGACACTCCACGGCAGAACTGGCCTGGACGCTTCAAAAGTCTCAGGGCCGTGAAAGTCAACAGACTAAAGTCTACTAAATGCAACACAAGATCCTGAACTGGCTCCTTCCACTACAAAGGGCTTTACGGGACAGCTGGTGAGACACGAATGAGCCTGAGGGTTCGATGGTAGTCTGAGGGTCTCTGCTCAGTCGCTGGCTGTGACGGCTGTGCTGTGTCATACAGGAAAAGGTCCCTGCTGACACGAAGTACACACTCAAGTATTCAGAACCGACAGGGCTTCACACAGGCAACTTACTCTCAGATGGCTCAGGACAAGCAAAACCCTTTACTCTTGTAACTTGCCTATAAATCTGATATTATCTCAAAATAAGAAGAAAATGTTAAAATAAAGAAGTAAAGCGTGCAGGACACCTGGCACAGCGCCTGGCGCAGACCAGAAGCTCCTTAATGCTAGGGAGACACTGGGTCAGTGGAGAGAGAGGGGCTGCAAGCAGCCCTTGTGTCTTGTGGACTCAGCCTGTCGCCTAAAGTTCAGATAATGACCCAGGATAGGGCTTCCAACCCTAATGAAAACTCAAACATGAACGAGGGGAAAAAGGTACATCTTTATTGCCGCTAACCTCTAACTGAAATTGAGCGTTTCCTTCATTTAGGGGTTGAAGGAACACTGTTACTGCTACAAACCATAGTAGTACTCGGTGTTTTCCTGAGATTTTGTCATCAAAAGAAATAGTTACTTTGTATATGTTGCAAGTACCTCAAAATATTTATTCTCATCACTACCTCAAAACTGCAGCAGCCACTCTGTTCACCACTAGGTCTTGTTATTTAACACATTAATAAAGAAGCACCATTTCTACAGCTGATTTTTTTTTATATTTTGATAACCAAATTTCAAAATAATTGGTTTCCTTTATAATCCTGTGCACATATTTTGTGCATTTAAATACTTTTCCAGGGAAGAGGTCCTTGGCTCCAGCACGCTACCCAAGGGATGCAGATGGCAAAAAGGTTAGCAGCCCCTGACCCAGGAGAACGCTGCTGTGGTTCTAGCCCTGAACGAAACGAGGCAAAGGCAGCATCTGCCAACTGAGGGTTTTAAATGCTAACCCACCAGCTTGGTCATGAGAAGCTGGCCACCCACACTGCTAGAAATGTCAGGCCCTTTTGTAAATCGTGCCACATGACACTGGCACAAGGAGCTCCCACCTGCCTTCTGTACACAGTCACCAGTGTCAGCTCCCACCCGTACGCACCGCACGTAGACAGAGGGCCCCAGGGGAGCGCCTGGAAGGAACTCACCCGGGGATCAAGACGAAGAGGCTACCATGTCCTCAGGATGTCAGCCGTGGTACAAAGTGCTCTCCAGCATTTTCTCACTTAATCCTCACAAGCCAGTGAGCTCAAGCATTACCACTCTCCCCATTTTGGTGATGAGGGAACCGAGGCACGGAGTCAGGGTGGTGAGGCAGGGTGTGGACCCAGGCAGCCAGGCTCCAGGGCCTGTGCTCTTTGGTCCACCCGTGAATGACCCATGATGGATGCAAAGCACTGGGAGTTTGACAAAGGTGACACAGTCGCTGTCAGCCACATAAAGGCCAGGCAACAGTGACGACGAAAATAAGAAAAACCTACTGCTTCTTGAGCATCTACCACCAAGGGCAGGGACTGTTAAGAGCGTGTGACCTTATTAGCTGTGTGACCTTGAACAAGTTACTCAATCTCTCTGTGCTTCAACAGCCTCACCTGTAAGTAGAGGTAATAATTCTACATATCTCATAGGGTTGTGAAACAGATTAACTGAGCTAATCTATACAAAATTCTCACATGGATGCCTGGCGCAGAGTAAACACTTAAGGAGTGTCAACCATAACTACCATTCCTACGCTCCAATGCTAGGCCAGGTCCTTTACATAGGTCATCTCTAATCACAATAACGACCAAGGAGGTATATTAATCTTCCCACTTTTCAGATGAATAAACTGATTCTCCGAGAGGACAGGTCATGTGTTTTAGTCCATTCAGCTAATAAGTGGCAGTCAGAATTTGTGCTTAGATAAGTAACCAACCAAGAAGGACTAGGAAAAAACATGAATAAATGTGGACCTCAGGTGGATGTGGGAGACTCAGCTGTGGGATGTACATATCCAGTGAAAGAATCCCAACCCTGTATAAAAAAAAAAATATATATATATATATATACACACATATATATGTATATATATATATTTTTTATTTTTTTTATTTTTTTGCGGTATGCTGGGCCTCTCACTGTTGTGGCCTCTCCCGTTGCGGAGCACAGGCTCTGGACACGCAGGCTCAGCGGCCATGGCTCACGGGCCCAGCTGCTCTGTGGCATGTGGGATCTTCCCAGACCGGGGCACGAACCCGTGTCCCCTGCATCGGCAGGCGGACTCTCAACCACTGCGCCACCAGGGAAGCCCGCGACCCTGTATCTTAACTGGATCACCGTGGGCCTGGCTGGAAGCCCTAGAGGACTGCCCACTGCGGTGCAGGGCCTGGGTGCCCAGCTTGGTTCCCCTCCCCTCCTTTCAGGCAGCCATTCCAAACCTTCACCAGGTTTTCCAGGTCACTGCTCACCTCAGCCCCCACCCTCCACCTGCCAGCCGGCCACACCGGTGCTTGCTCTCCTGCCCTTCCATCTCCGTGGAACCAGGAAACTCCCTCCTCCTCACAGACCACGCTTCATCAGTCGAGCCCTCTCCACTGACACCCTCCATGGTCCCTTACAGAGACCCTCCTCCAGCCCCACGGCACCCTGGTTCACCTTCACCCGGAGCTCGTGTACCAACCACATGTTCACAGGCCTGGGGACCCCTTGCGGGCAGCAGCACCCCGATCCAGGCACAGTGCTTGCCACAGATGCTCGCTGAAATGATGATTAAAAAGGTAAGAGGGGAACACAGGGACCAATGTGACTCTTCAGAGCAGAGATTCCTGTGGCTATTTTGCATAATGGAAGTCAGAGTGAGTCAACGTCTTCCTAGAAGCAAATTGCTCACCCATGTTAAATAAATGAACTCTTCAGAGCCATTTGGGTCCCATTGCATCAATCACCTGCTCCCCTGCGCTGAATCATGCCCCATTAGAATGACGTCACTTGGCTCCCTCGGCAGAGCTGGCAAACCAGTGGGTCTCCTCGGCACAGAGGCAGAGGGCCAAGTGGCCCAGAGGGGGCCCCTGCTCAGCAGCAGCAACCAACCCCCCTGTCCCCTACCCTCTGCCCGCCATCCCCACTCTCCACCCCCGCCCTCCACCTTGCCTCTCCAAACAAGACAGAGCCCCAGAGTCTACGACCCTTGGCATCTGTGAGACTCTCCGGTATGTTCCCGGTAAATACTCCCTTTCATTGTTGTTTTGCTCAGACTCCTCAGCGTTGGATCCTACAGCTTGCAATCAAAAGAACCTTAACAAATACAGTCACATTATTTTTAATCCTCTCAGGAGGTAGGCATGTAACTCCCCATTTACAGATTAGGAAGGTGAGTTTCAGTGAGAGGAGGTGACTTGCCCAAGATCACAGAGCTAATAAGCGGCTGAACGGACATTCTGACACCAAAGCCGAGGCATTTTCTACTCCACCATAGTTTCCTCAATGACTTGAAGGAAACGTATGTAATGGGCAGACCACAATCTGAAGAGGCAGCAGATATGTAAAGAGAGACCTTAATGGCTCACTTCTTGGTAATCAGGGCAATTTAGTGGCCTGACAGATGGTGTCTATTTCAGTAGCTATATCGCAGCTCTGCAACAAAGACATTTATTTTAATACTCAGGAAATTCAGCTGCAATGTCCCAACCATGTCAATAGCCAAACTATAAGTCTCTGGCTGCAGCAAGTTAAATATGGTCAGTGTGTTTTACTCTCTGTTCTTCAATTCCCTGGTCATCTAGCATTAATTCTCAGGATCACACATGATTAGAAGGAAAACAGACTGCCCAGAGCCAACGGAGACATCATCACAGCCTCAAGTTCTTCATAGAAATGGGCAGAGGATAAACCCAAAATCAACACAAAATGGCCAAGGGCAGAGCAGAATAAATCCGTGTTTCCTACAAAGAAAGAACTACAACCTGAAAAGCATACCTTTCTTGGGGGGAAAATACCGTAGGCTGCAACAGCTGGGGTTTCTTAAACTGACACCTAGAAATTTTCAATTCCTAAATGATCATTTATAACCTTTTATCCTCGATTTGCAATTACTCTTGCAGAACAGAATTAAAACCTTTGCTAAAATATGTAGGTATTTTGTACAGTCATTTAAGCATCACCAGGATCTAAAATATGACTGCAATGCCCATGGGATGACTTTATACTTGTGTTTCTAAGAAGTACAGACAGCGGCCAGCACAAAAAACTAAAAAACAATGCGGTACAGATGATCAAACTAGTGACATGAAATATTAAAATACTCTGTTAGTAAATTTAGAAACATTCTGTTCAACATTTAGACACTTTTTACATATCTAAAACATGATTCAAAATAGTGAAGTTTAACTAAATGTATTCAAATTAGTAATTATTTGTCCATCTAAAAAACCTGATGGGCTTCCATCTTGTTTCAAAACAGACTGTGCCTCGTGAAAAGATGCTCAACATCGCTAATCATTAGAGAAAATGCAAATCCAAACCACAATGAGGTACCACCTCACAGCGGGCAGAATGGCCACCACCAGAAAGTCTACACATAATAAAGGCTGGAGGGGGTGTGGAGAAAAGGAACCCTCCTGCACTGTTGGTAGGAATGTAAATGGGTGCAGCCACTATGGAAAACAGTATGGAGGTTCCTTAAAAAGCTAAACAGAGGGCTACCATATGATCCTACAATCCCACTCCTGGGCATATATCTGGAGAAAACTCTAATTCAAAAAGGCACATGCACCCCAATGTTCACAGCAGCAGTATTCACGATAGCCAAGACATGGAAGCAACCTAAATGTCCATCGACAGCTAAATGGATAAAGAAGATGTAATGGAATGTTACTCAGCCATAAAAAAAGAATGAAATAATGCCACTTGCAGCAACATGGATGGACCCAGAGATGATCGTACTAAGTGAAGCAAGTCAGAAAGAGAAAGACAAATACATGATACCACTTATATGTGGACTCTAAAACAATACGATACAAATGAACTTATTTACAAAACATAAAGAGACTCACAGACATAGAAAACAAACTTATGGTTACCAAAGGGGAAGGGGGGAGGGGATAAATTGAGAATCTGGGATGAACAGATACGCCCTACTATATATAAAATAAACAACAAGGACCTACAATATAGCACAGGGAACTATATTCAGTATCTTGTAATAACCTATAATGGAAAAGAATCTGAAAAAGAATATATGTACACACACACACACAAACACACACGTGTATAACTGAATCACTTCGCTGTATACCTAAAGCTAACACAACATTGTAAATTAACTATACTTCAATTTTTAAAAAACAGTTAAACAAGACTGTGTCTGATTATGGGTTAACGTGCATCTTAATATCCAACTAAATTTGGTCAAAATAAAGGAACTATTCACAAAATAAAGCAACTAAATCACAAAACATTAGCCCTCTGAGATTTAGTTACTGGACTTGCCCAAGGTCACTCAAGTGAAGTGACAGAACCAAGAGAGGAATCCAGGCCTCCAGACTTCCGGCCCAGCCCAATGGCCAAGTTCTCGCTGACATTCTTATTCAAGAGGGATGGCAAAACGCAAATCCACAAATGGTCAGAGTTAAGAAGGAACCCCCACCGCTCAGGCAGCGGTGCGCTCCAGGACCAGAGCTGATACGGAGCGGATACACAGTGCAACGGCCGGTACTGGTGCTAAAATATGGAAACACGTCTACACCAGTTGTAAACTAACCCCTGATCCATGCACCCCAACCACCCCAGCCCCTCTCCAAGACCCAGGAACTACAGGGTTGGTGCCTGGCACAAGAGGAGGCCTCCGGGACCCCACTCCAGCCCTAGCGCCTGAGTCTGTTCTGATGGCTGTGCCCGTGCTACACTGGTTGTTAATTATTTTGAGAATCATCCTTCACAAAAACCACAAGTCATGATCAGAGTCATTCATCAGAGAAAAATTTGCATAACAATTCCCTATTTTCTGAACGTATGTACTTAATTAAAGCCGGGCTTAAAAAAAAACAACAAACCTTGGCTGACAGTGAACGCCTTTCTTTCCCATCTCTGGCTGCCTAGCTGTAGTACAGGCAAGCTGCACATCAGAACAATCTGGACGCATCTCCACAAACCAATATCATCAGTCATTCAATCAACAAACGTCCACTGAGCCAGGCACTGGGATTCAGACACGAACACCAGTTCCCTTCCCCTGAGGTGCCTCCTGGGGTGCGCAGGGCTCCAGGGAGGGGAAGCACCAAGGCGGCTCCGTACGTCAACCCAAGGGCTAGGCGCTACGGTGGATGGATGTGCAAAGTGCCGCACAAGGGGGTGGACAAGGAGACGTCGCGTTCAGCAGGCCAGGCAAGGAGCCCAGAGGAGGTGACACCAGAGCGGCAGCCCTAGGGGTGTGCAGGAGCCACCAGGTCAACAAGGAAGAAGAAGGCATTCCAGGCAGATGGAACAGCATGTGCAAAGGCACAGAGAGGTACAAACACGGAGTTTTCGGGAATCTGCAGGAAGTGAGGTGCTGTTAGAGATGATGGGGAATGAAAGAAAAGGAGAATGGAGAGCTAGCTTGGGGCCAGATCACGAAGGGCCTGCTGTGCCCTTGTAGGTGTGCATGGAAATGTTCAACTGGAAAATGTTCTTACCTCGAGATTACATAGTTCTTGAGAGAGTTGCCCCCAGGAGGGCAAACATGAGGCTCATCTTTGAACAAGCTCTAGTTTCTCGGTTTCCTGAGCAGTGCAAATACTAATACTCAGCTGAAGGATACTAATCTGTAAGGAGGGAAGACTGAGAACCCCTCCTCCTACCTGCTGTAAGCTCATTTACCAGCACAAGGGCCTTGGAGGATCTTCAGGTCAGAGGAGTCATCAAATATGTGTCAGGAAAGGATATGAATTTGCATGTGAATGTCCAGTTTCAGGCGGGCTTACCTCGGAGAAGATGCTTTTGCTGCCTGGTGACTGAGAAGAGCACTTTTCTGTTATTAAGTCTTCACTCCTGAAATCGAGATCCCCCGCAGTCATTAAATAACGGTTCTGCTGTATTGCTTCCAAGTCTTTTTCACTGAATTTCTAAGGAAGAAAACAAATCATAAGGAAGTTGTCATCAAGAAAAAAATACTAAGCGATGGTCCCAAACTCTTTAAGGGAAGATTTACTGTTTTTCACAATTTAAACAATTGCCACCATCCCCACATATTAGGCAATTACAAATGGTAATGCAATCCCTTTGTGCATTATTACAACCAGGAGCGCAGCACGCCAGCAAGGCACAGGCAAGGACAGTGGCAGTCATTACAAACCTCCCCTCTCGCCACCACTGGGACACCTCCCAGCGGGTACAGAAGACGAAGCCCAGGCTCTGGTCCCACGACCCAGGCTCCAATCCTGGGTCCTCCTTGGCCAGGGTGTGATTTCTGTTTCCCATGCTACAGGGTTAGTGCAGTGATTAGAGGGACTGTGTATCGAAACCCAACAAAGTCTAGGCGCTCCTGAAACATTACAGATCGGACAAAACTTGAACCGTCCATATCTACGAGGAGGTTTGACTTCCAGGAAGAAAAAGGCAAGACTGCAACTACTTTGGGGGTCTGGTCACAGGTGAAAGCTCCTCCTTCACGATGAGACACCATACAGCCCAGTTCACCAGCTCCTTCAGACGAGGTCACATCCAACGATACTGCAGGCCTGGAAACCACTTCTCTGGTCTTTCGGCCAAATTCAAGCACAGAAATCTATTCCTAACAATTTAAAACCTGGTAACTCCTGCACTAAGTGTCCGTCCACTCTCTGTGGGAAATTAAGGGTGAGAACCTCATCTCATTCCCAATCACCCATCAGAATTAATTCATCATGTCAAACATTTCTAAAATAGCTGAACACAAACAAGAAAGTAGAAGCAATTTTTTGTAAAAACCCATTGAACTGTAACAGGGAATCAAATAACTAAAACAGAAATTCAGAATTACCATCATACAGTTGTGCTTGAGTTACAATTTTCATTTTTATTTCTTAAAAGTCCAACTATACATACACATTAACAAACGGGCCCACAAGGCTTAGAAGGGAACAGCCACCCCTAGCTCGCCACTTCTCACCTCTGAGTCCCACTCGCAGAAAAAAACCGCTTTTGACTCTACTGATTTCTGTTATTTACTTCCATGTTTCTACACTGCGCTCCTATGCTCACATGGCTTGATTTCCTAAGGTTAGATTTTATTAACTGGCTCCTGTCATAGAAGTTTAAGGATGCAGCTCTCACATCATCCACCCCCCAACGCTTTTCCTAATAGTTACATCACGATTTTGGTTAAATCAACATTCTGCATTTACGTGATTATGGCCACGCACATACTGTCCACAGCCCAGCCAAATGGTGTTCCATGGCGACATTTCCGTTCATGTTTAATTCCTTGCTTTTCTTGGAATTAGCAACTGCTTTGTTGTGTTTACTTAGTTCATAAAACTGAATTATGTACTTAGTGTTAATTTATCTCCAAACTTATAAATTCTTCTACGTGGAGTCAAGACACATCAGGTAAATGATGGGCTCTATTTCAGTTTCTTGAAAAAATCCCAACTAAGCCCTCCCTCAACGGCTCAAATCTGGGCTTCTGCGTAAGTGGCTGGGATCTGCCTTCCCCACATGCCAGGTGAATTCCCTACTTTCTGGATCCCATTCTGTGTTACTTCCTCGTTTGTACGGACTCGTCCTCCAGCAGTTTCCTGCAAGGAGCACATGGAGGCAGATGAGTTTAGGCGTCAAATACCTGAAATTGCCTTTATTCTGCCCTCATTCTTGCTGCCAGCTTGGCTGACTACAGAATGCTGGATTGGAAACCACTTTTCCTCAAAACCCTGAAAGCACTGCTCTCCTGTCTCCTGGCTTCCAATGTTTTTTTTTAACATCTTTATTGGGGTATAATTGCTTTACAATGCTGTGTTAGTTTCTGCTTTATAACAAAGTGAATCAGTTATACATATGCATATGTTCCCATATCTCTTCCCTCTTGCGTCTCCCTCCCTCCCCTGGCTTTCAATGTTGCTGCTGAGAATTCTGATGTCATTTCGGGTCTGGATCCTTTGTATGGGACCTATTATTTTCCTCTCTCTGGAAGCCTTTCAGATCCTCTCTCTGCCCCTGTGTTCTGAAATTTCACAATGACACAGGATTGTGAAATTGCGATAGATGTCTTTCTTCATTCACCGTGCCAGAAACAGAGCAGGCCCTTTCAAGGTAGAGATATCTGCCCTTGCATTCTGAAAAGTTTTCTCCTATTACTTTGAACTTTTCCTTCCCTCTGCTTTGCCTCTTCTATCTTTCTGGAACTTTTGTTCGTCATATATTGGAGCCCTTGACTCGAGCCTCTGATTTTCTTATCTTTCTTCTCTCATTTGCTCACCTTTTTGTTTGTTTCTATGTTTAACTATATTTTCTGGAAGATGTACTTGACTCGTGCAACTTTTCTAACTCTTTTATTAGGCTCTTTATATCTGTAATCATACTTCCAATTTCCAATAAGGTCATCCCTCTTTTTCCCAAATATCTTTTTTATCAGATCCCGAACTCATTTCTTATCTGAAGATGTTACAGTACTGAGTTTTTTGAAAAGCTGTCTAGTTTTCTTCTCCGCCTCCACTGTTTCTGTTTCCTCTACGTAGCTTTGTTCTGTCTTTGTCTTTCCTCTTAGACGCTTTTCTCCTGTTTGAGGAACTCGGGCCACCCACGTATCTTTAAGGGTAGACGTGTCCAGAAGCTCTGTGAGTGTGGAAAAGGTACCTCAACGGCAGCCTCACTGTGAGGTGATCAGGCGGGGACTCGGCTGTTTGGTTGAAGGACCCCCTACTGTCAGTCAGCATCTTTCGGTCTTCTGGGTCCACAGAGGACTCTCCATGCTGGTACGCACACTTCCACTCCTTCTCACTGAGGGATCCACTCCTGTTTTCAGCTGCACCTGGTGAGCCCCAGGCCAGAGCTTCTCTGGTTTAAGGTCCCCCCAGAGTAAACCTCCCATATAGTGCTGGTGACAATAAGGCCACCTAACTGCCCAGCATTCCAGCAACCTCTGTTGCTGACAAAGGTACCAGGTACCCCCACTGCCCGCTGAGCCTTCCTGGGTTCTGTAGGATTAATCAGCTTCTTCTTGTTGGCTTTTCATCCCCAAGACATGAGGCAGACGGGAGAAAGCTGAATCCTATGTAGTTACCACTTATCATTCAAACAGCAACCTGCCCTTCCACCATTCCCATTCTCCTGGTCCTGTGCGTTTATACCTTTTCACCCCTTCACCGTCATGTTAATGAGGCTTCAGGAGGAAGCAGTGTTAAACACGCATGTTCACTCCACCATGGTTACCCGTAATTCTGAGCTGAATCAAAAATCCAATATACCATCAAATGATAAGGGTAGTCCATGACAAAAAAGGAACAGATAGAAGAAAAATACAGAGGAGTGAGACAGCATGGCACAAAGGAAAGCCAGGACCGCAGCAGAAGGCTGGCGCTAGAGCAAAGCAGGCCAGGGCCTGAATCGGGCCCTGCCGTTTACTAGTCACGTGACCCAGGACAACTCCCTTCTCTTCTCGAAGCTTTCATTTCTACAAACTTACCTCCCTGGTGGCTGAGGTCCAAATGGCATAAAGAAAGCTCTACAGCGCTCCAATAAATAACAGTGAAGACCACAGTCTTTTTTTGCCCAGCCTTACCTTCTTATAAGCATTCCTGTCAAAAAGTTTAAAAAACAAAGCAAAACAAAAAAACCTATGCCGAAGTCAAAAGATTTAAATACAAAAGAAAAACTGTTGTGGTACCTGAAGCAACAAGTCCTTCTGACTGGCACTTTCTGTTAGACTTCTGATCACTTGCTCTTGACTGTGCAATTTTTTATTACTTTCATTCAAAAGACTCTTGTAACGATTCTCCACTGCTTTCTCTCTTTCATTCACTTCACTGCGTAATTTCTCAACTTCATTTCTAAGGTCCTACCAGAAGAAAAAAGAAAAAATGGAATTTACTTGACAAAAGTTTCAAGGTAATCTTTCACCTGTTTACCTTACTGCTGTAAGAGAGCAAGCTAAATAGATATATTTAACAAACGTGAGCTTCCTTCTCATTTAAAGTCTTATAAAAACCAACTTTTAAGAATAATAAATTTGGGGAAAGCTTCAATGCACAGACATTTATCACAAAATTATTAACAATACTGAAAAACCAGAAAGAAACTAAATGTCTAAATCTAGCAACAGAGAATTAATTATAAAAAAGCATATGGTATAAAAAAATCACAATTACGAGTAAAAACAAAGCAGTATACTATGTAATATGATGTGATTGTTTTCTAAGCGTTTACACAAAATATTGTCAAGGCTATGGGGAAACACACCAAAATAATGACAGTATCCCCAAGTAGAGCGATTATGGGTGACTCTGCATTGATTTTCATTTTTCTGAGTTTCTAAAATCTCTAAGTCTGTATTACTTTCATAATCAGAAAAAAAACTGTCTTAAAAAATGACATTTATAATAACATGGAAAATGCTGATGTTATATTGTTAAGGAAAAAAACAGAAAACAAACAGTATACAGTGTGATTTTTAACTACCTCAAAATCTGTACTATTTATAATATTGAAGCACTATTCGTAACAGCAAAAGGCTGGAAACAACCCGGATGTCCACCCACGGAGGAACAAACTCTGGTGCATTCTCACAGCGGAGCACTCTGAAGCTATAAAGGAAAAGGAATGAGGACTCTACAAATATCCCGCCCTCAAGTAATCTTCTAAACATATTGCGCAGGTGGGCATGTGGGGTGGAAAGTGGTGTGGACCCCAAGAGAAAAAAAAAGTATGTCTAGCATACTGCCATTTATTTAACCATAAATAATGGCTGCCTGTACGGAAAAGGAGAGAACGAGGTACAGGAGAGAGTAGACTCATTTTACAGATGTGCCAGTGAAGTGGTTTAAATGTTTAGATAATTATTTTAAAAATAAAATAATAATCTCCTAAAACTAAAAGCAAAAGAAACAGAAAAAGAATTTACCTGTGTATCAAGGCGACTGGTTAACCAACCAGAGAGGAATGCTCTCAGTAACGTAAAAGCAGACTAATTTGTACACCCCTAGTGGGATATTTCTCCAATGTCAAAGGGACTGCTGCGAAAATCGTAAACTGCTTTCAGTAATCATGTTGCAGGAAATAATATTCGTATTGTTACTCTGAAACTGTGTGCACAGATGTATACATATTTATTAAATAAGTAATTATCACTATCATAAGAACCAAGCCTCAGAGAAAACAAATACAAATATAAAAGAAGTTAAAACATGTAATTCTCAATTTGAATTGGAAATACGAATATGAACTTACATTTTATTTCTTTCCTTTCACTGAAGAAGCCTAGAATCAGTATCCTTCCTAGCATGCAGGCTGGAGTCTCTAAATATCATTGCTCACCACAAAAAACCAACAGGGTTCTTTAAAACAGTGGTTCCCAAAGTGTAGTCCCTAGAACGGAGTTAGCAGCACCACCTGGGAACCCCAAATGCAAATCACTGGGCCCTAACCCACACCTATTAAATCAGAAACTCTGAAGGGAGGGAGGGAGGGCCCAACAAGCTGTGTTTTAATAAGCCCTCCAGGTGATTCTAAATCACACCAGAGTTTGCCTTATAGAAAGGGATGATTCCAGGCCTGGGGCAGGAATATATAGTATGAGCTCAGACATCTTATCATGTCAGAAAGGAAGGAAGCTGTCAAAGATTACACATTCACGTCCAGAGAACTCAGGAATCAACTCGAATAAGCTTTTTCACTGTCGAAAGATAGGACAATTAGAATATCAAGGATGACAATGAATTAAAATACATCAAAAATGTTAAAAAGCTATGAGTTCATAATAATTAAAAAATAAAAAACCTTTTGGTCACTGTGATAGGCAGAATTACGGCCCCCCAAAGATGTTCACATCCTAACCCCCAGAATCTCCGACTATGCTGAATTACAGGGTAATAAAAGTTGAAGATGGAATGGAGGTGGCTAATCAGCTGACCTTAAAATAGAGAGATTATCCAGGTGGGCCCGATATAATCAAAGATCCTTAAAAGTGGAAGAGGGAAGCACGAAAAAGACTCCACCAGCCATTGCTGGCTCTGAAGATAGATGGGAGTCACGGGTCTAGATGTGCAGACAGCCTCTAGAAGCTGGAAAAAGCAAGGCAATGGATCTTCTCCTGGAGCCTTTAGAAGGAACACAGCCCTGCCATGGTAAGACCCATTTCAGCTTTCTGACTTCCAGAACCACAGGGTAGGTGTGTGTTGGGAAGCGGCCAAGGGTGTGGTGATTTGTTACAGCAGCAATAGGAAACTAATACAGTCACCTTTAGAAGGTTTTAGGGAATTCTTCCGTTGTCTTTCTTGTATGAACTACACCCCAGAGTAACTAAATAGATAATGAAAAACAAATTTTTCTTCATACAAGTATACAGCTATAAAAGAAGAAGGAATGATGAAATTAGATTATCACCATTTTGCAAGCAATCATCCACGGCTAGTAACATCACAAAAACAGGGACTAGCAGATACAGTGTACCTCCTGCTGGAAGTACAAATGACCACCTATGGTGTGATCTTGCCAAAAAATTAAACCTGAATTTGATCGTGCACCTTATCTAACTACCAATTTACTAGAAATGAAAGTCAGCAGAGAAACACGTTGAATGACATTACAAAAATACAATCAGCAAAATCCAGAATGTGGAAAACAATAAAGGACAAAGGACCCAACTTATTCAACAAATAAATTTCAAAGAAAAAAAAGGAGAGACAACCTGTAGATTAAATAATAATTAAGAAAGTTAGGGAAGGCTAGTGTGAACTCACAAATTCATACTGATTCTACTGATTCATTCTGAGTTCATTCTAGCTTCCTTTTCTTAATACGCACACACAAACACACGCACTCTTGCTCACACACAGAGATGGACACAGAAATAAATACAGATGTGTATGTGCATGTATGCAAACATATTTTCAAGCTCTGTCTACTGCCAAGGCCTAGAAGTACTGACACCCCAGTAGTAATGAGGATACCTGTCATTCAGATCTTGGTTCCTAAATATCATTCTCCAATAAAAGAAACCAGAGATCCTTAGAGAAATGGTTGATTCCAGGATTGGGTTAGGGAAAATCCAAGAAGAGTCCAGGACATCCTGTGACCCTAACAAGTACGGAAGTGCTCAAGAAATGTTAAAGACACAGGAATCAATTTGAAGGAGTTCCCAATGGCCATATCTGGGCCAATCTGAACAAGAAAATAAAACACGATAGTAACGGCTTAACAACCTACAGAATAGAACAAATATCCATGAGTCCATACTGATATAAACAACTATACAATAAATAACTGCAGGAGAAGGGGCAGTCCTTCCTTACAGTAGAATTACAACTAATAAGTGTAGAAGGAATGATGGAAAATCACCACTAAGCAAACACCACAGTAATGACTGTTGTAGGTAAGGGTCATCAATAAGATGCTTATAAGTATGAGGAGAAACAAGACATTTACATAGTGTCAAAGTATTTCCCCCAAAATACTTATCACAAATGGAAAATAGTAACTTTACTGCGGAGAAACCCAGCAGACCCCCACCTTAACCAAGTGACCAACACTAACTGCACCAGAAATAAGACGGACTGACATTATGCACCTCCAGATATGACATATCTCGTCTATGCTATTCTTGCCAAAAATGTATAACCTCAATCTAATCATGAGAGAAACATCAGACAAGCCCAAACTGAGGGACAGTAACAAGATAACTGATCAGTACTCTTCAAAGGAGTCAAGGTCACAAAAGACAATGACTTGAGCAACTGTCCCAGATTAGACAAAACTAAGGAGACATGACAATTAAAGGCAATGTGGATCCTGGACCAGAAAAGGGGCATTAATGGGAGAACTGGCAAAATTCAAATACAGTCTGCAGATAACAATATTGTATCAGTGTTAATCTCCTGATTCTGTTGAGTGTTCCATAGTTATGTGAAACGTGAACATTAGGGAAGCGGGACGAAGGATACATGGGAACTCTGTTATTATTTCGAATCTTTATGTCTAAAATTATTTCAAAAGTAAAACTTTTAAAAAAAGAGACTTATCAATCAGTACAACGTCCAGATCATGATTTGAACAAACTGTTTTACAACAATTTTTAAATAAGACAGGGAAATCTAAACATTAATTGGCTAGTTGGTAATATTAAGAAATTATTAATCTTTCTGAAGTGGAAAAAAAAATTTTTTAACATACTGAAAAACCAACAAAATAATATGCCTGGGAATTGCTTAAAATACTTGAGTGTTGAAAGAGAGGGAGTTGGGAGGAGGGTACAGATGAAACAAGGTTGGCTATGAGTTTATGAGTGCTGAGCTGGGTGACAATTACCAGAGGGTCAATGTACTATCCTCTCTCCTTTTCTGTGCATTTGCGTTTTTCTTTAGTAAGTAGTTTTTTTAAAGTAATGATTAAAAACCTGAAAGAAATTACCAAAACACATGATTATGGATGACCTTTTTTTTTTTGCTGTACGCGGGCCTCTCACTGTTGTGGCCTCTCCCGCTGCAGAGCACAGGCTCCGGACACGCAGGCTCAGCGGCCATGGCTCACGGGACTAGTTGCTCCGCGGCATGTGGGATCCTCCCGGACCGGGGCACGAACCCGCGTCCCGTGCATCGGCAGGCGGACTCTCAACCACGGCGCCACCAGGGAAGCCCATGGATGATCTTTTCAATTATTTTTTCTCAATTTTTAAAACATTTTATACTAAGTATAGACCACATTCATAATGGGGGATAAAGTAAACGTTTTTAAAGTAACATTTTTTTAAAAAGAGAGAAACGACTTCAAAGATTAAATGTTACTCTTTTTCTTGGGCAAACAGATGATGATAAGATTGTCCTAAGCCTTTAATCCAAAACAACGGGACCAAGAACCTATCGTGAATTATAAATGTAAACAGAAATTCAATTCTAGGGGGAGGAAAGAAGATCTTATTATAAGGCAACAGTCACAGAATTCTAAAGCTAAAGAATAAAAACACTCTCCCACAATACAGTTGGGCCAACAAATTAAGACATTTTCCCACTGCAGACGTTCCTGTCAGCCCCTGTCCATCTGCAGCCATAATTTTTATACAATTTTAACTTTGGTTTGGATTTTTTCCCAAAAATGTTACTTTATTCCATTACACCATGAGCTACAAAGAGCACACGCCAATTAAACAATGATGACACATAAAGAAAAAATCTTAGAAGTTAAAAAGAAAAGTTTAAGAGTATAACGTCCAGAAAATAATTACTTAAAAAAAAGTACAAAAGACGGAGGTCCCCGGAGCTGCTGCGCCTGAGCTTACGACTTGGCTCTCCTCCTCTGAGTCCAGGAGAAAGGCTAGGTGAGGTCACCGGGTGATGCACAATCTTCCTATCTATCCATTTTAATGAGAGTATCCTACCTCTCCTATTTCCCCACCGCCTCTGTCTGCTCTTACGGGGAATAGAGCAAAGAACAGCTCTGTGCATAAAACAGGTTTTTTCTAACTTCTGGTTTGTTTTCTTAGGCTAAATCTCCAAGAGTGGAATTACTAGACCAAAGAGTAATAATAATAAGCATGGTTCGAGGATTCTCTCTACAAAAGAATTCACTTTCTTCCCAAAAGACAGTGGCTGAAATGCCACCAACAAAGCCTAAGTTTCCTGTTTCACCACAATCTCACCAGCACTATTTTCTTAAATCTTTGCTAATTTAATTGGTATCAGATGGTCCTTCAAAGGGTTTGAATGCGCATGTCTCTAATGGCCCCCACCATCAGCTTTGATATGTCTGATTATCTAGAGTTCCCCTTGTGCAAACTGTCTTTAGCCATTCATGAAAGTAGTTTCGAGGACGGTTCTAAGGAAAAGCCGATCTCTCAAGAATCGCCCACGGTGAGCGTACACAAGCACACACACACACTCGCACACTCTCTCACAGTCCCCCGACATCAGAAAGGCCACCAGGACAAAGTCCATCTGTCTTACTAATGCTACCAGAGAACGGGCAGATGATGAACGTTTCGTGATCGTCTTGCCTTCCTGACCGCTTAGCGAGCTGTCCTAGTCCGAACGAGGATGGGGTCCAAGCGCAGAGGAGCAGCCACGGCTGGTGGGCAGTAGCCTGGGGCCGCCCCGGGACCGCCCACACCCGGGACCGCCCACGCCTGGGCTCCACTGGTAAGAAAGCTGTGGTATGTCAAATCGCATTAACCCACGTAACCTTCACAACCCACGTGGCCTGCAAGGCTTTACTCCACCTGGACCCCCACTACCTCGCTGACCTCTTCTGCTGCTCTCCCCTCACTCGTTCCGCTCTGGCAAACCCGGCTTTCTTGCCGTCTCTCTTACATACCACGTACACTCCCAGCTCAAGGCTCTTCTACTCGCTCCTCTCCCTGCCTGGAAAATTCCCCAAGGCTGCTCCCTCACTTCCATCAAGTCTGAGCTCAAATGTCACCTTCTCAGTCCAGTCTTCCCAAGCCCAGCCCACCTAAAATAACCATCACAAGTCCCACCGCAACCTCACTCCCCATATCCCTTCCCTTCATTATTCTTCCTCATAGCATCTGCTAATACGGTGTTTAATTAGGTGTATGTTTTGGTTGTAGTCTCCCCTACCATGAAAGCAGGGATTTTTGTGTATTTTGTTTACTGTTTTATCTCCAGCACCTAGAATGGTACCTGGCACATAGTAGGCACTCATGGCAGATTTAAGATAGCCATAAATTCTTTGACCTTCCCATTGAAAGGTGTGGCGTCTGTGTCCCCTCCTATTAAGTCTGGGCAGTGCGGTGACTACCATGACCAATAGAATATGGCAGAAGTGACACTAAGTCAGTTTCTGGGTCCAGGCTTTAAGAAACTGGCAGCCTCCAACTCGTGTCTCTTGGAACTATGAGTCACCATCCAAAAAGCACGACTACCCTAATGCTGCCATGCTGGAGAGGCCACACACAGGTCTCCAGTTGACAATCCCAGCTGTGTCAGCTTTCCAGCCATCCCCCAAAAGGTAGCAGACATGTGAGTGAAGAGTTATGGATCCTCCAGACCAGCCCATCCACCAGCTGAATGCCATGAGTGACCTGGGCCACGGAGAGCAGAAAATCACCCAGCTGAGCCCTGCCCAAACCCTTAAGCCACAAAATCATGAGATATAATAAAATGGTAATGTTTTGAGACACCAAGTTCAGGGGTAATTTGTTATGTAGCAACAGATAACCAAAACAGCACTCAGTAAATATCTGTTGGACGACTGAATAAATGAAGGAGGTAGATGGGACTGCTCCCATTTTATGAACGAGGAAACAGGTCCAGATAGGTAAAGTAATTCTCCCAAAACCACAGTCACTAAGGGACAGCACCTGTCCGATTCCAAGCCTCTCAGTTCGCTTCCACACAATGACAAGGGTTTGGATTTCTTCGTTATCAGCCATTAATGCAATGATCCCAATCCACTCGATGGTCACCTGACACTTGCTTTTAAACAAACCTCCCCCTGAAAACTGCTGAGAAAGGGACAATGAAATCTTTTGTTAAGCCACTTAGGTACATCTTTAAATTCACAATAAATTCACCTGCCATCCTAGAAAGATCCTGTCTACTTTTTAATTTTAAAATATGTGTGTATTATGCTAAGTAAAAAGTATACACTGCTCATATGCACAGTAATTACAGGTCCACTTAACATCATTTCCCAGATTCAGTTCCCTCCTTTATAAAACACCTATCAGACCCGTATTTTGATGTCTGGTCAAGTTTTTGTCTATGTGCGTGTGTTCGGCAATCATTTATTCCATTCTCCAGTTCTTTTTTTTTTTTTTTTTTAATTCAGCAACCTAGGTTAACAACTTCTTACATGTTTTACGTGATAAAAGCCACTATGTTGTTGCTTTTCTCCCCCATATGTCCCTCAACCTAATAGAGCTGACAACGTGAAAACAACAAACCTGCTCCAGGATCCCACCAAGGACGTATAGTTTTGTCATTCCTCCAGATTGGGGGGTTCTTAACCTGAGGGCCACTGAACAGGTCGGCCCCTGGGAGTCCATGGAAATTTGTTCATGTGTACATTTTGGGGGGTAGAGCGCTCTCAGCGTAAATCAGGAGTTCAAGGAAAGTCAGGACACCAAAGGGTACAAACTGTTTCTCTTCTTATAAGCTTAGTAACAGAACTACTATTTACCAAGGCCAAGGTATTTTCACATAAAACATCTCTAACCCTTAAAACTGCCTACACAGTAAGTATTATTAGTCCTGTGTTTACAGAGAAGAACCTAGGGCTTGTAGAGACTGAAAGATTTTCACAAAGCTTTATAACAAGAAAGTTCTGGTGCTGAAATTCAAACCCAAGTCAGTTTGACCTCACATTCTGAACTCTTCCCACTCAGCTGCACTACTGGTAAAACCAAAGAAAGTATAAAACCACCCTGCGACACGGGCTTCCACTGGTCAACAGTCCACTCCCCGGAGCTAATTTTATAGTTTCTCAAGGACCTGGGATGGATGGAATAAACCAGCTAATGAACGAGGCAGGACCAAGGATCTTGGACCTCACATGAAGAGCAGTCGGAGAAGGCTTGAAGTCAAAGGACCAGTGCAGGGAGGGGGGAAATGGGTGCCAAGGTGGCCTTGAGGAGGAGTGGCTGCCATGGCAACACAGAGACAGCTGATGGGCTCATGGGCTCGGCACCAGCAGAGTTATAATAAATGTTTAGGGGAGGTATGGAAACGGCATGTCTCGCCTGAGCAAAACAATCAGAAATGAAAATTGATAAACTTGGGTGGTTTCCCCAAACCTCCTTCAATATTTCTGGGCTGTGAAGACAGGCAGACCTAGCCTTGAATCCTGGCTCTACTGCTAACTAGCTGTGCGGCCAGAGATAGATAACTTAAATCTTTGTTTCCTTTCCAGTAAATGGAGATACTAACATAGATTCCTAGCATCCTTGGAGGGTTAATTGAGAGATGGGTGCCCGGCACAGAAGCAGGTGCCCAGGAAACAATACTGTGTCACCTCCGCCTCTCCCTACAGCCCCCAACCCCCGCTCCAGAACGACCTCTCTTCCCACGCTTCCTCGTCTGGGCACAGCATCGCCATCCAAGGTTCAGCTCTTCTCCCTGCCTCTCACACACACCTCCTCATCCAACAGGAGACCCAGGCCTGAAGGTCCAGCGCATCCTCCACACAGAGCCCGTGAGAGATGAAGAGTGAGGTTCTGCTGCTCCTACATGGCCACAAGTGCCCAAGTCCTGCCCTGCCATCCACTCCTACTGCCCTCCCCACACCCCCAGAGTTCTCAGAGGCACTGAACATAGGAAACAATCGCAGACTGAGAAGCAAAGTACAAGTCTGGACAATCTCATAACCACAGTAGAGCTTTCTAATAAAATTGAGGGCTGTTTATTTTTTTTCGGGGGGGGGGCGGGCAGGGGTGGGGGGAACAGGGAGGGGATATGCAGCTTAAGGGAGCCATCCGAGTCCTCTTACTCAAGTAGAGGCAGAAGTGGAAAAAGAAGACGACTGAGGAAATGAGGACGTCAGCCAGCCCAGCAAGGGCCAAGCCTGGCTAGGTCTGCAGCAGGAAAGCGGAAGAATCCAGAAGCTGTGTTCTTAAGGTACAGTAACCCAGGAGCAAGGACGGCCCAGTGAATATCCTGGACTCTGATTAACCAGATCAGCCCCTCCTCCTCCCTGGAGGAGGCATCAGAAGGCAGGATGGGCGAAGCTGAAGCACTGGGGGCAGAGAGAGAAGCACCCCCTCCCTCCCTCCAGCCCACCGCACTGCCTTCTTCAGCACGTGGCTCCCATCTGGTCAACGGCAACCGCTGTCTACGTGCTCTCCTGACTGCGTTCACCCACCAAACCACATGCCTTCCTTTGATCATTACCTCTCTGCCCAGAACCCTTCAGGGACTCTGAGTTAACAGCAGGACGAAGCCTCCTAACAAGCGGTCACTCTGGGCTCCCTCCGGTGGGCTCCCTCCAGCAGCTCCAGCTTACCTTCCACCTAGCCTTATCTCACCCAACTGCTCCACCAGCACTCCAGGCCCCCACCTGCCTCCAGCCCGTCCCCTCCATCTGGAAACAAAATAGTAAAATCTCCCCAATTCTGCCTGGAGACAGCACGCTTATCCTACAAGGGCCAATCCAAGGGCCACCCCTTCGAACAAAGCCCTCCCTGATTACTCTGGCCCTCAGCAATCACCCTCCCAAAATGTTACCCACCACTTTATTCTATAAACCTCTACAGCACTTGGGAGAGTGCTGGGCACTTTACCTCCATCACACCTCATCCACCTCTCACAGCAGCCCTACAGAGTAGAGGTTCTGATTACACCCATTGTACCAATCAGGAAACTGCGGTTCAGAGAGCTCAAGCAACTTAACCAAAGTACAAAGTGGTGGAATCAGGATTTAAAACCAGGTCTATCTGTGTTCTTTTCACTAAACTAGTGGTTTTTCAAACCGAACTTGCGAAGCCCTCGGATTAGCAATGCCCAAGCCTGGCCGGCTCTCAGCATCATCTAACTACATGTTCCCGGGCCTTCCTCCAGAAACTGAGTCGGTTGGCTGGGGAAAAGCATGGAAATTTATATTTGGTTTTAATGCAGGAATCTGCAGAGCTCCCTTACGTACATTTGTTTACTTGCTTCTGAACAAAGAGACAAGGGGAAAAAGTTTGAAGACCCCTATCCTACACCAGACCACCATCCTGCTTTAAAGTGAGAATGGCCCCAGCGAGTCTGCATGATGCCATGAACTGAGCTGCCTCAATTTCCACCCAAATGGGCCATATTCCTTGAAGATTCCCAGGCACACTCTGGGCCAACACTGAGCTGAGCGTTGCCTTTGCATATCAGAGCTCTCTCAGGGCAGTTTTTTTTCTTTCTTTTTAAGTGGGCTGTATGAAAATAAAATATCCCTGTAATCTTAGAATCACGTTAGAAATGAAAAGCCAGGCCCTCACACTTCCTTCTCCAGGCAGCTGGTTTGTTTTATCTCTAGCCAGATGGAGAAAGAGAAGGTTCTCATCCATCAAATTTCCATCTTATCAGGTTTCACTGTGAGAAAGCTTGTCAAAGTGCTCAGTGGTTACCTTTAAATATACAAAGGAAACTTCTCCAAAATCTTAATGAGGTACAGGAACTCAGTGATGTAAGAATCTCCAGAATTAGTAGGAGATACTGGCGTTCCAGCCACGCTCTACGGAGCTTCGTGGCTGCTGGGGGCTGAGGCAGGAGCGGGGCGAGGTGGGGAGAGAGGGGCTCCCAGGCCTGCCACCTCACCCCACCCCACCCTGAGCAGCTCCACTTTTCTATGTTTTCTCTCCAGAAGAGTTCACTTGAACAAAGAATTCATATGCTCAAAAAATAAATAAACAGAAACCACTGAAATGAGACAGTCCTTGCCAAAGAGACCAACAAACATGCGTGGTACTGGCTGCGAGCAGTTCTGAGCAGGGAGCTCCGTGTAGGCTCCACCAGGAAGCTGGGGAAGAACGAGCGGACAAGGGGGGCCGAGGCCCAGCTGTCAGGCGCCAGGCGAGGCACCACACGTCTCTAAAACCCCACCTGCCCTCTCCTCCAGCCCCCTCCCCGCTCCCCCTGTGCCAGGCTCATTCACGCCCCAGCCTTTGCACAGGCCTTCCCTCTACCAGGAATGCATTTCCACCTCCTGTCCCCCTCACCCCCAGGCAAACTGCTACTTAGCCTTCAGGTCTCAGCTCAAACCCACCTCTTCTGTGAAGCCTCCCTCCCCCTCCCCGGCACCTCTCTCAGCACAGCTGCATTCTCTGTGCTCCCAAAGCACTTGGGCCATCCCTCCATCAGCCCTCATCACGCTATACTTTAGTCAGCTCTTGTCTGCATTTCTTTTATATTTCTCTACTAGATTCCTTCAGAGACTGTGTCTGACTTGATTCAGTCCTGTACTCTCAGTGCCCAGGACAGAGCCTAGCACAGAAATGATGAAGGAAGAACCAGAGATAAGGGAAAGCCTCTCTGTTTGCACCCCAGAGACAAGACAGCAATTCCCTGTGAAAAGTGATGGGAACAGCCTTCTAAACCAGCTTCCCCAGCAGGCCCACGCAGGAGCCACTCACACCCAGGGCCTGTCACTCAAAAGGGTTCTGACGCCCTTCCTAGAGGGATTAATCAGTTGAAAAGGAACAGACGAGCACTTTCTTCAGAGGAGAGGTGAGTGCTGATCAACGAAGAAATTTACAGCTTTGTTGCCTGGACTGGTGAAAAGGCAGAACACAGTTATGAGTCAGCAGCGCCTGTCAGAGAGTCTAGCGGGCTGGGCTGTGTCACCCCAAGTCTTGAGACAGCACCTGCCACACCATTAAAAGCAGGAAAAGAGGAAGGAAAAGAAGGAATCTAATGTAATAAGCATCGCCCTCTGTGAGCCAGGAACCACAGTAGCCATTTACTCCTGCATTAAATTTTATTATCCATTTGTTTAATCCTAAATTAGATATCATTAACCCCATTTTAGGGGAGTAAACATTAGTTTAGAAAAATTAAGTAACTGGCTTGGAAGCTCAGAGTTAAGCACCTGCTGACGCTGAGATTCCAACCTAAGTCCGGCACTGTTTTCCCCTGTCCCAAATATACCCACTAAATCGCTAAGTTTCTAGCACCCAAGGCAGTGACGTCATCACCATCAACAAAACAGCTAATATTTACTGATCATTTATGATGCACCGGATATAACGCTAAGTGCTATACCTTATCTCATAGAATCCTCACAACTGATATCTGTTTTTCTGACAAGAAATGGACACCACAGTCTGCAGAGGCAAAGTAGCTGGTTCCCAGCCCCACAGCTAGCAAGCGATGGAACCAGGATTCAGATCTGGTCTGACTCCCAAGTCTCTGCATTGTGCCTCTCTTACGAGAAACTGGAATTTGCCAAGACAAAACTTCTCCCACACAGGTCATTTAAACTGCCCATTCTACAAGGATACCGACTCAAAATCTTTACACCTGACCTTAAGCAAAAGGGCAGGGGGAGCTCTGACCCTTGGTAAAAATCACACTACCTCAGGTCTGTGGTCTTAGCCCTAAACCAACTAGCCTACAGCCTACAGACACTGTCTCCAAATGCCAGGTTTTGATGACGGTTCACCGAAAGATGTCCTGAATGCTCTCGCAACCCCATCTGGAGCGACCCGTCAATAAACACACGTGAGAACCGGAGGGGTTCAGGCTGAGCCACCCTGAAATTAAACCCGCTCCTGTCAAAGCACACAGGATTGGCCAGCTGGGTGACGGGTACAACTTTAATTAGATCTTTGGGCTGTAGCCAGCAAATGCATCCCCACAGAGCGAAGGGCCCAGGTACTGAAGCACACACTTGTCAGAGTAGTGGGTGACAGGTCTCGTAACAGATGAGAGTGTTATGAGACAGTCTGGGGAACAGGCTAAACCAATGTCTAATAAACGGTGCTTATAAAGGAGAAGAAAAAGACTATGACTTGTTCCTCTCCTCCCTGCACCCACCCCGAGCAGCACACAGAACACCTGAACACACACACACACACACACACACACACACACACACACACACACACACACACACACACACACACACACACACGCCTTGAGTCTCTGGAGCCAAACAAGGGATGTGAGGGCAAAGATGTGAGAACCCAAGCAGCATTCCTGTTAGACCACAGAAGCTGGGACACTTTAAACATCACAGTTAGGACACCGACTTGGGAATACTGGGGGGTTTTGTTTGTTTTTTGCAAAGGCCTCCTGAATTTCTTTGAAGGGATGTGGGTCCCTCTGGTGGCAAGGAGGTATAACACAATGAAGGGAATCTACCCGTGAGACCCTCACTTTTTGACCTTCCTTTTCGTAAAAGACTCCGAGGTAGAGGCCAAAGCTTGGATTCACCCGAGCCTACCGACAGTGCCTGCACCACTGCAAGTGCTCAATAAATGTCCCCTGAATAAACAAATGAGCAAACTGCAAATTACCACACGTGCTGAGTTGCCTGGCACTACTAGGTCACTGCAATCACAGGCAATTAAAACAAACAAACAATGAGCTGACTCTCACAGCCAACATCTCAGTGTTCACGCACCATCAGACACAGTGAATCCAGATGCCTCGGATCCAAGCTGCATTTCCAGACAGGCATTGTCTCCCTCCAAAATGCTCAAAAGCAGGCACAATGAGACGGCAATACATGTTTCTGGCATGAGCAAAGGATGGTTTGATCACATCCAAGAGAGGCTGGCTTGCCATCAGAAAGAATTCAGGCAATGCTACAAAAGCCCATACTGCTTGACAGGGGACCACTGCAAAGGCTTTGAGTTGGGGATCATCTCTCAACAGGGCTGCAGTATTTCCCACTTATTTTGAAATTCTTGTCCAAGAAACGAAAATAATGGGAAACAGCTAGAGAGAGTCCTAGGGACTGAAAACCTTAATACTTACAAGCTTAACAGACTTGGGTGACATTGATCTGGCCCTGTACAAAACTGCTTCTACTGAATGGGGTATTGTCGAAGAGTCTGTATACTGCTCAGAGAACTCTTTACAAAAACCTACCGGAGGAAATACTTCCCTCAGGCCTCAGTGCCAGCAAAAGCTGTCCCTTTACCTTAACGTGTTCTTATAGACACCAGAGACCCTGTAACTGAATTTCCCTTTTCACTTTCGCTGCCAGGAGCCCCAGCTGGATTTTAAGTCCCTCTTCAGCACTGTGGCAGCTCTGACAAGTGGCACTTCTCCTCACTCACCTGCCTCCATTTCCCTGGTCACCCTTATTGTTCCGTGACCCTAATGCCTTTAATCTCATTTAATTTTATGACTTTACATAAACCTCTGAAAATGCTTTTGAAACACAGAAAGAAAGAAATTACAAGTCTGAAAGCTTCAAATAACCAAAATACTTCAAGTTGGGTGGTCTTGAAAATGGATTATTGTAGTCCGCTGAAAGGCTGAAATTGTATCAATCTTCCTTTTTGCTAAAAGCACAGTATTCTTAACATAAATATTGTCTGGCACAGCCTCAGCATGGTATCTCAGGTGAAGTCCTGAAATTAAGAGTCCACAGACTTGGATCCCTGTCACATATTTATCACTTTCTATGTGACCATGATCAAGCCATTTAAATTCTGAGGCTCCGGGGCTTCCCTGGTGGCGCAGTGGTTGAGAGTCTGCCTGCTGATGCAGGGAACACGGGTTCGTGCCCCGGTCCGGGAAGATCCCACATGCCGCGGAGCGGCTGGGCCCGTGAGCCATGGCCGCTGAGCCTGCGCGTCCGGAGCCTGTGCTCCGCAACGGGAGAGGCCACAACAATGAGAGGCCCACGTACCACAAAAAAAAAAAAAAAAATTTCAAGAATCCGCCTGCCAGTGCCGGGGACCTGGGTTCGAGCCCTGGTCAAGGAAGATCCCACATGTCGCAGAGCAACTAAGCCCACACGCCACAACTACTAAGCCTGCGCTCGAGAGCCCGCGAGCCACAACTACTGAGCCCACGTGCTGCAACTACTGAAACCTGCACGCCTAGAGTCCGTGCTCCACAAGAGAAGCCGCCGCAATGAGAAGCCTGTTCACCTCAACGCAGAGTAGCCCTGGCTCACTGCAACTAGAGAAAGCTTGCGCACAGCAACAAAGATCCAACACAGCGAAAAATAAATAAATAAATTTATTAAAGAAAAACAAAAATTCTGAGGCTCTGATTAATCTATAAAATGGGAAAAACCTTTTGTATGCCCAATCACAGGGCTGTGAGCACCAAGGGAAAGACAGGCAGTCCTTGTATTAACTGTAAAGTGCACTGGAGAAGAATACGCCTAAGAAATCGTATCTGCTTCATTTCTATCACTCTGTAACAGCAGTTTTCATTAACAGAGGGTGTTGAGGCTTGAGCTGAATGTGGACTGAGAAAAAGACCAGTGTTTGGAACACATTTTCTTCCCGGTGTTTTTCAGCTCTACCTGTGGGATGCAGTGAAGTTTGAGTAAATGCTGAGTACTCACGAGTCCTGGAGGGGAGCTTACTATGCACCCAGACAGCCCAGAAGCCACACCTGAGCGGCGCCGTTACAGAGGAGCAGGTTCTTTTTCCCCTCTATCCCCGACCTCCCGGAGCCTGACACACGTCACGTACCTTTTCTCATCTTCTTGTCTCCGGGCTCTCTGCAGGCAACCCATTCTCCAGACCTCCATCAGACAAGTCTCTCTAAACTGCAAATCTAACAATCCTCTGCTCAACTCCCCCTCGACAGCGGCCCCACTGCCTGCAGGTCAAGTCCACACTCCCAAACTCTGTATCCAAGGCCCTCTACAATTCAGCCTCTCTCTAGGTTAAAGCCACCCTTCACTACAGCCCCAAACTCTTCTTCCCCCAAACACCACACTCTCTCACATCTGTGTACCTTCACCTCCTATACGAAACTCTCGTCTCCCTCGCCTAGCTGGTAATCTTCAACTCAAACTTCAGAACCAGTTCGAAAGTTACTTTCCCAGGGAGCCTTCTCCAATCCTGCTCTGTGCTCTCGTGGTTACTCTGTTCCTATCTCCGTCCCGGAACTGTCCCCAGGCAGAGCTGAGGGCCCGCACAAAGCGTTCAATGTGGCTGAATGCATGAATGGGAGTCCTTTCCATTGCCAAGCCAGACACAGGGGCCACCAAAAGGCCTGGGGTTTTGTTTGTTTCAATCCAAAAGCAACAGCAATAGCAGCTGGTGAGT
Organism: Grampus griseus; assembly: GCF_964374135.1. Taxonomy (NCBI): domain Eukaryota; kingdom Metazoa; phylum Chordata; class Mammalia; order Artiodactyla; family Delphinidae; genus Grampus; species Grampus griseus. The sequence goes on along the minus strand of NC_139000.1, from coordinate 13,920,379 downwards.
GGGAGGCTCTAGTTAATTAAAGAGCCTAGTTAACAGAACCAGCTGATAAGCCATGCAAGGCTGGTGGGTTACACTCTACCTCTGCATGCGTCCTAGCACCATAAGGCAAAGTCATCCCCAGCAGGGTTCCCCAGACGCTGAATAGGCCAGTGCCCCCAAGATCGGGTGCGAAGCATGCTCACGAGATGGACACAGTCAAATTCTTAGGATGAAACCAGAAGTTAAGCAGAGGTACTGTTGTGATGCGATACATGCTCAAAAAGAAAGAAAGCACGGCCAGATCCTCTTGTCAGAAACGTGCATGACTCGATGTAGAAAAGCAGCCGTGATGAGACACTAGGAAGCCCTGAGTCACAGGCAGGCTCACCTGATGTGAGCATCCAGAGGCACAGCTGCTTTTTGGTGCCCACGGCCCTGAAACAAAGCCGCGCCTTCTCTGGATAACTGCTCACTCCCTCCAAACATGGGGTTCTAGGGGAAGCTGCCAGTGATGATACACGAGCTCTCACACACACACACACACACACACACACACACACACACACGCGCACAACCACACACACACTCACTTCTGACAAAGAATGAGCATGTGACCCAAGTTGGGCCTCTCGATACCTCACCTGTCTGGCCCTCCAGACCAGGGGACAACAGGGGTAGTGGGGTGTGAGAGTCCTCCTTCATCTCATTTACTAAACTGGGGAGCTGTGATCCCAGCAGGGCTGGTAATGCTGGGTCCAACCACTTGGAGCTGGAGTAAGAGGACGCAAGAAAGAGAAGCCAGGGCTTCCCTGGTGGCGCAGTGGTTGAGAGTCCGCCTGCTGATGCAGGGGACACGGGTTCGCGCCCCGGTCCGGGAAGATCCCACATACCGCGGAGCGGCTGGGCCCGTGAGCCATGGCCGCTGAGCCTGCGCGTCCGGAGCCTGTGCTCCGCAACGGGAGAGGCCACAACAGTGAGAGGCCCGCATACCGCAAAAAAAAAAAAAAAAAGAAAAAAAGAAAGAGAAGCCAGCTCTCAGAGAGACACGGACTCGGTCCCGGCAGAGTTCCTGTCACCCCTGTCCTTCCAGCCATTTAGTTACCCAAGGCAATGCATTCCCCTTTCTGCCTAAGTTACTTAAAGCTGGGTTTCTATCCCCAACAACAAAAAAGAACTCCCACCCGTAGTATACTTCACTCTAGTCTCTCCCTCTCACTGTCACATGCCCCTTCCATTCCTTGCCAAGCATTCCTTGCTTCCTTATGAAGGCGTATGCATGTTACTTAGGAATAAATCTTATCAACAGCAGTCCAGAATTCTTTTAGAAGCACTAGAGTTTTCATGAATAAGTGAATTATGGAACCAACATTGTCTGATAATAGAGGGATTGGTAAATAAATTACAGCGTATCCACGTGATGTAATGTTACATAGCCATTTCAAGTGTAAGTTATAATGTAAAGAAACAATTACATATTTTATACACCTAGGTGTGTGTGTATGTGTGTGTCTGTGTGTGTGTATCTCCCAAATCCAATTTCTATTGAATAAACATTTTTATATGATACAGGGGGATGGAGGGGACAAACTAAACTGAAAAAAAAAAATGTTATCCAACAGTGAAGGATCTAAGAATTGGTTATGAAAACTGACCTCTAGAGAAGGACCCTCTGGCCAGTCTTTTCTTTACCTCATCCACAGAGGCACACGACTCAGACCTCACACTGCTCACTCAACTGAAGTGTCATCTCCGCTAGAAGGCTTCCCTGACTACTCTGTCCCACGAGGATCTTTCGCACTGACTGCGTAAGCTGCATGAATTAGCTCTGGGTTTTACACTGCTTTGCATTTTGTCATGTATAACATTTTCACCTCCCTTAAGGAAAAAATAAAACATTCAGGGCTCATGCCATGTATTTCCAACAGCATCTCAACTAGACACATTTGGTTTTCAGTAACATTGAATAAATATCAGGTCTTTTAATAACATGCAATAAACTGGTATACACCAATACTGCTGGTTGCATCATAAACTGGGTGAGCCCTTTGGACAAATAATTTGGCAGCATGATTAACTAGTATAATCCTCAGAATCTATCCTTGGGATTTCAAGAAAAAAAAAAAAAAAAATGCCTTTATGCCCAAAGATGTTCATTGTGGCATTACTTAAACAGCCAAAACGTCCAAGAGAGCAGGAAATGATTATTAAGTAAATCAGGTGAAATCTATTCAATGACGCGTATGCATCATTCAGCATGACTGCTCCGGAGCCTACACAACACGCGGAGATGGCCGTGAGAGGGAAAGTGATCAAAGAACACACAACGGCATTTAGCCTCTGATTGGACTGGGGCCCCAAATGCACCAGGACTAAAGGGTGATACTGAAAAACAGAGTTACTTTATGAGGGTGGTGGAATTATAGGCGACATTTTCTTATTTTCCTAAGTTTCCATTATTGCTCTCTTGATGTTCATTAAAATTTCTGTTAAAATAGACAAACATTTATATTTCAATCCTCTTGTCAGTGCCAGCCTTAGGATTTCAAACTATGGTCCTGACGTCCCGTCCCTGCCAACAGCAGCCACCAGAGAACTAACCTCTGGTACCTGCGGGCTCTCCTTCGAGCTCTCTACTCCAATGACTCTGCCTGCCCCAGGCGCCCGTGCAGGGAATTCGTTTAACCTGAGTGTCAACAATCACTCAGACTCAGTCCCTGTGCTACCCGACTGCACCGAGGCTGTGGATCTGGACGTGACTCTCAGGATGCGGAATACTTACATTTAAACCTAACAAACTGTAAAAGATCAACTTTTTTGTCTACCAAATTCAGAGAGAATTTCTTAAATACTAACATCCAACGCTAAATAGAGTACTCTTAAAAAAAGATCACTCTCACCTAGGGAAACGTGGTATAATCTTTCTGGAGAACAATTTGGGTGTATCTATAAAATAGTCTTTAAAATATTCATACTCTTTGACCCAGTAATTATACCTCTATCAGGAAATAATCAGTGGATAAATATTTATGTACAAGGATGTTTGCTGCAGCATTTGTTATAAGGCAAATATATATATAATGAACTAAACATCCTACAGTAAGGACTAGTTAAATAAACTGTAGCACATTCAAGTGATGAACCATTATGTTCACACACAAAAAAACACGTTTTTGAAGAACACTCATGACGGCCCCACACCAAAGGGAGAACATTGAATAAAAAAAAAAAAAAGAAACAATACAAAAATGCATTTTCAGCTTGACACCAATAATGTGCACCAATAATGTGCACGCGTGTGTGTGTGTGTGCATGTGTGTGACAGAAAGAGAGAGAGAGAGAGAATAAAAGGACTAGAACATCAAATAGCTAAGACTGGTCATTTCTAGGTGATGAGATGGTGAGTGAAATATTTTATATTCTTCCGGTTTTTCTAAGCTTTCGGCGATGAATATCTGTCTCCCTAAAACAGCCAAAGAGCCCTGGCCAGCGCAAGCGCCCTGCCCACTACCTCGAGGGCCGAGCGGCACTCACGTGGGTGATGCGGTCTCCCTTGCTCCTCTCTTGGTGGGCTGCCTCCAGCTCCTTCTCCAGTCTCTCCCTCTCCTGCTGCAGGTCGCTCAGCTCCCGGCTGACTCTCTTAATGCTCCTACGCAGTCTGTGGTTCTCTGTGCTCTTGGTGAGGTTTTCTGAGCGCAGCTCAGCCAAAAGGGCTGCCTTTTCTAACAGAGCAGCCTCGTAATCTTCAGACCCCTAGAAGAAGAGGAGGGGAAGGGGAGTTGGGCTGATTTTCACAGCTCAGGAAACAAACCAAGAAATCGGTGCTACTTGTTCACCAGTTTTGTTTTTCTTTTTTTGGTCGGGGGGGGGGGGTGGAGGGAGGTGGAGATTAACATAACATTCAGGACCCACAGCACAAATAATATGAAAGTTTTGAAATAACACAGGGTAGTGTTTATGTTACAACGTTGATGTTAAGGGGGAAAAGGCTACAATTATTGTGTAAAAACTTTTTTTTTTAAAGATGAGAAAGAAAAGCACAAAATGTTAGTAGTAATTGTATTTAGTAGGGTGGGAATACAGATGATTTTTTTCCTTTACTTCTCTGCATTTTCAAATGTTGTAAGGTTAGTGAGCATGTTATTTCTGTAATAGTTTAAAAAAACAATTTAAGTTATTTTTAAAAGATAGAAAATAAAGAATTTTATTTGAAAAGCAGAGATGGATTCAAGCACTGGCAATGTTCATCTCTGTTAGAGATAAACCCACAGTCATCTAGAGAAAAAGGAAGGTCAACCTAGTAATCGATAGCCACCTCAAGAGGCTACAAGTTCAGCAGAGTCGGAGGTCTACGCGTGTCAAGAAGATGTTTATTTCATTAATACAGTTTATTAGAGAAAATACATATGTGATTATCGTGCATATGAAAAAATGTCGTAACTCACCACTAATCAAAAAGAGCGAATTAAAACAAGCTTTCACTTAACAAGTGAGATTGTTTTAATGAGAATATCCAGTGCTGGCAAGCTTATTGGGAAATGGCACAATTAACATTCACGTTTCAAGAACTGACCAAGCATCTAGAAGCCAAGAAATATGCTGGCAGGAATGTACGTTGATAGAACTCCCCGTGGACAGATTATGTACATCAAGTATGTGTGTATTATATAAAGATGTTCACAATCATCCCAATAATTCCATTCCTAGGATTCAATCTCGGAGAAGAATCCAAAATATAAGGGGAAAAGCCTTATATACAAAGTCATTGGGGCTTCCCTGGTGGCGCAGTGGTTGGGAGTCCACCTGCCAGTGCAGGGGACGTGGGTTCGAGCCCTGGTCCAGGAGGATCCCACATGCCGCGGTACGGCTAGGCCCGTGTGCCACAACTACTGAGCCTGCGAGCCACAATTGCTGAAGCCCCTGTGCCCGGCGCCCATGCTCCACAGCGGGAGAGACCACCGCAGTGAGAAGCCTGCGCACCGCGGCAGGGAGTAGCCCCCGCTCGCCGCAACTAGAGAAAAGCCCACGTGCAGCAATGAAGACCCCAAAACAGCCAATAAGTAAATAAATAATAAATTCTTTTTTAAAAAAAAAGTCATTCATCAAAGAACTACTTAAAACAGTGAAAAATAAGAAACAACCTAAATGTGCAAGAATATGAAAGCGAATAAAGTATGACAAAGCCACACAATAAAACCTTAAAACTACATTTACAAAAAGTTGATAATATGTGAATATTTCTAAGTCACTATGTTACATTAAAAAAAAAAAAAATCCCTGGTGGCTCAGTGGTTAAGAATCCACCTGCCAATGCAGAGGACACAGGTTCAATCCCTGGTCCGGGAAGATACCACACGCCGCAGAGCAACTAAGCCCGTGCTCCACAACTACTGAGCCTGCGCTCTAGAGCCCACGAGCCACAACTACTGAAGCCCAAGCGCCTAGAGCCCGTACTCCACAACAAGAGAAGCCACCACATTGAGAAGCCCATGCACCGCAACGAAGAGTAGCCCCCTCACCGCAACTAGAGAAAACCCGCGCACAGCAACGAAGACACAACGCAGCCAAAAATAAATAAATTAAAAAAAAATCAAATTGTAAACGATCTAAAAAATAAAATCTATGCATAGGAGAAAGCCTAGAAGGAAAAACAACAAGGCGTTAATAGTGGTTGGGGGACTTCCTGATTTCCCTTTTTTCCCTTCTTGCCAGTCTTCTGAAAAAATTTTTGAAACATATATAATACTTATACTCAGAAGAAAATTAACTTTTTACAAAATCTGTCTTTTGAATTAGATTGAGGACAAGATTAAAAATTTTAAAGCAAGGGACACTTGAGCTGTCAAGGTCGCAGCTCAGACTGTGGAGTAAAGGGACTGGCCCCAGCTTCCAGGCCCTCCCAAGAAATCCATCTCTGCCTCTGTGGACAGTGAAGTCCTAGCTGTTCAGCAGAGGTGGGCTACAACCACCGTCACTCCGGAGGCAGAGGGGTTCCGCTGTTCCTGGGCCCCTACAACCCAGCCACCTGGTCCCATGCTTCCCCAACTATTGTCTAGGACACAGCAACAGAGGCTGAGGGAGAAAGCCATTCAAATTCCAAAGTAGGTTTTATTAGAAGCTTCTGTTTTAGTTTCCTTTAAAATTAAAATAAAGAAATGGGAAACCTAGGTCACGGGCCCACCCAAAAAATGTATCTGGGGCAGTGCTTATTTAAATAAACTCAAAAAGAGAAAAGAAGATAAACAATGATTTGGGAAAACGCTCACCTTGAACAATTTTCGTAGTTACCTTTTATTAAGCACTGATTATGTATGCGGGGTTAAACCAGGCACTTTTACACGTATTGTATCTCAGTCTCTCACAGGACCCTACAAAGTACACATTATTATCCCTATTTAAGTAACTTGAGGCTCAAAACTGTTAAATGACTAGCCTGTCATCAGGCTGTAAGTGATTAAATCCGGGATTCAAACGACTCCAGAGCCTGTGTTCTTCCCAGAGCACTATTCTGTCTTGCCCATTCCTGGGCAGATTCCAGTTAACACCAATAAACTACAAAAAATTAAAACAAGCAGACTGAATTCAAGGGGAGAACACCAGTTAGGAGCTTGTTAAACAAAGGATAGCAATGGTTGATACTAAAATAATAGATGTTATCAAGCGATCAAAGTTCTGTGGGATTATCATGTAAATAACGATAACAAAGCCTCTAGAAAAATCTGAGCTCGAAGAATTCAAATTCATACATTCGATTCACTTCATAAAAATACTTTCCATGTTAATTTTCCCTGAGATGGCCCTCTGGAAAACTTCTTTGGAGAATTTTTTTTACCTTTTCCTGCAAGACACCCTGACTTTCAGATTCTATAACACCAGTCAGGTGCTTATAAATCAGGTGGCAAATACCTGACCCAGTTAGACATGGTCAGAAACTAAAGCACCCCCTACCCACCCCCCTAAAAAAGAAACTAAAGCCCAAATAATATGAAACAAATTGTTCTTCCCCACAGTACAGAAACATGATGAGTCCAATAAAGAAAGAGTCAGAAGGCCCAGAGTTCAAAGACCAATTCTAGCTGTGTGACTTGGGAGAAGTTAACTTCTCTGAAGTTCTGTTTCCGCATGCGTGAGAATGATCTCTAGTTCACAGGGTTGTTGTGAAGGTAAAATTTGACACATAAAGTCCCATTTCAGCAGGTGCAGGATAAGTAAATCTAGGTTCCCTTTTCCATCACTTACTCCATTATCTTTCATTCCCAAGCAAGAGATAATATGGAGAGTTTCCTCAAACTAAAAGCTACGTGTATAACACCATTAACTGAGAAGCTGAAAATAGACCAAAGTAAAAACTACTACATTGTCATGCCAGAACTACATCACCCAACTTAAGGATGAGCTAACATTTACTGAGTTACCACCTGTGCCCAGATACTTGTTCTTATTTAATCCTTGTAAGGATTATGTGACGTAAATGTGACCACCCAGATTTTACAATGCGCAAGCAGGCTGGGAGAGCGCAAATATCTTGCCCAAGATGATACAAGTTAGTGAAGCAGAGTTAGGATTCAAATTCGTGTCCCACCCCAGGTTCTTCAGGGTAAAAATAATATGATACATACATATAATGGACTATATGCAGCTGTTTAAAAAGACTGTATAAAAAGCACACAACACACACACACACACACACACAAATGACTGCATGTCAAACTGCTGAAATCTGAGTAAGGCCAACAGATTGCACCAATATCCTGGTTGTGACACTGTCCTACGTCACATAAGATGCTAACTTTGGGAGAACGAGGTAAAGAGTACACAGAAGTCTACTGCATGTGAAACTACAATTATCTCAAAATATATTTTTTTAAAGATTGGTTAGATCTATATATACTGCCAGGGAAAAAATGTTAAAACAGAAGAGATTACATAACAAAATACATATTATAATGCTATTTAATTTTTCAAAGGTGATATATATATATGTACAAATACGCTTTGAAAAGAGTCAAGGTGCTAACAGTGAACATCTTTAGACGTGAGTTTACTGGTGACATTTATCAACCTCTTTCCACCATTTTAAATATTCTATGAGTTTCCTGCAACGTGCAATTTTACTTTTATAAAGCCGAGCAGGGAGGGGAGGAGACGTAACCGCTACTTCCAATTTGAAAATACATTGTTTAAATGGCTTCAGAGGTAGCACAGCCAGGCCACACTGCAACCTTCGCAGAGTCACACCTGTGATGAGAATCTACCTCTCTGCACTGTGGCAACTGCTCCAAGAGTCTGAATACCACTTGTCACTGTCACGCTTGATGCCACCCCTGTGAGCTTTAGCTCTTATACTCATGCTGCAATTAGTTCAAATCATTTGACATCCCAAAAAGGGCCCAAAATGTGAAAGACAATGCATTTGCAAATGTCTGTGCAACATTCAAATTATACACACCTCGCAGTGAATTAGCCGATATAAGGGTCTGGTGTGTATTGACTCACACACATAATCAGAAAAATGGAAGGAGCAGAGACTTTGGAGTCAGACTTTGAGTTCAAGTACTGGCAACCTGTCAAACGGGTGAGCACTCTGCCTCCATGGGTAAGGATTAAATGAGTGCTCTCTGAACAGCCAACGTGCCATGCAGAACCTGAGGAATTTCAACAGTGTCTGATCTCCATACCTTGCAAGATGAGAAACCCGGCCAACACTGTAAACTACAAGACCTCAAAGATCACTTTTAGACGAGGACTGAGGGTTATGAAATTAATCAATGGATGTAATAAGTCTGGGTAACACGTAAACGTGTAAGACTCTTTTCCTTCCTTCAAGGCCGAACAAGTAAAATATCACAAGACGTAAGGATGTCTGGTCTCTGCTTACCAATTGCCAACATACACTTTTTCTTCTCAAGGAATTGGTTTTGCTAAGAATTCAGCTTTTAAGGCTTGTTATTTTCTAAGCAAGGGAAAAAAACTCAGTGTAAAGTGTAATCTCAGCTCCATTTCATCAACCACTGTCAAAATGGTGGGGAAGGCAAGTCTGCAAGTCCAAAGACAGAGATTTGTCTCTGCTTCTAGTGCACCCGGACTTAAATCAAATTACTTCAATTACTCTTACTGTGAACCAAAGCTCTGAAAAGATAAGGCATGGGATATGAATCTGAAGAACCAAACAGTCTTAAATTAGATTTAACTACTAACTTCTACTTTATAACCAAAAACAACATGGGAGGAAGAAGTGGGAGGGTGGAGCTTTAAGGCAGTATGGGCTTAATCCCATGATGGAGCATTACTGATTCATTAGTTATTAGTAACAGGTATACACTGTAGAGGGAAACTAGAAACATGGGAAGAAAATGTTAATTCAAAACACTGAACTTGGGCTTCCCTGGTGGCGCAGTGGTTGAGAGTCTGCCTGCCGATGCAGGGGACACAGGTTCGTGCCCCGGTCCACGAAGATCCCACATGCCGCAGAGCGGCTGGGCCTGTGAGCCACGGACGCTGAGCCTGCGCGTCTGGAGCCTGTGCTCCGCAACGGGAGAGGTCACAACAGTGAGAGGCCCACGTACCGCAAAAAAAAAAAAAAAAAAAAAAAAAAACACCAAAAAAAACCACTGAACTAAAATTAGCAAGAAAGAGGGAAGATTGAGGGGATGACCCGCAGGAGCCCTTGCTGTGCAACGCTGGAGGGAAAACAAAAGGCGGGTCAAATAACCAAAGCCTGGAACAGAAAGCTGGCAGGGAGCAGGCAAGCCAGGTGAGGAGACGTAGGGGGTGAAGGGAAAAGCACAGGCTTGGGAGCGAGACTGATTCAGGGGTCAAATCCTAGCTCTTTCGCTTACCGCTTCTGTGACCCTGAGCAAGCTACTTGAATCTCTGAACCTGGATTTCCTCAGCAGTAAACAAGGATACGAACAGTGCCTACTTCGTGGCGCTGCTGTACAGATTTATTGAGCTAATCCACGGAGAACACCTGGCACAGGGCTTGACACATAGTACATGTTCAATAAACGGCAGCTTTTATTAGCAGCAATTACCACATTTAGACCCTGGTCCTGTCATTTGCAAAGCTGTGTGACCGTGAATATGCTGTATACCCTCACTGAACTTCACAAAGCCCTCAAATACAAGGGGGGTGAAAATTACCTTCCCCACAGGGTGGTGAAGATTAAATGAGATAATCCACACATCTCGCACGGTCTACTCCTGGCACAGCCTAAGCTCAGCACTCCTAACTGTGGGCGTAGTGGTCACCATCTTCACTGTCATATTGAGGAAGGGGCTGGAGAAGCACCCAAAGCTGCAGAAGACGCTCCTTTAATTAGACTGAGTGAACTCTTCTACTAAAGACCACTCAGAGGACTTCCCTGGTGGCGCAGTGGTTAAGAATCCGCCTGCCGATTCAGGGGACACGGGTTCGAGCCCTGGTCCAGAAAGATCCCACATGCCTCGGAGCAACTAAACCCGTGCGCCACAACTACTGAGCCTGCGTGCCACAACTACTGAAGCTCGCGCGCCTCGAGCCAGTGCTCTGCAACAAGAGAAGCCACTGCAATGAGAAGCCCGCGCGCCGCAACGAAGAGTAGCCCCCGCTCACCGCAACTAGAGAGAGCCCGCGCACAGCAACGAAGACCCAATGCAGCCAAATATAAATTAATTAATTTTAAAAAAGACCACTCAGAGCTCCCTTGGTTCCTTTCAGCTGCAAAGTCCTGACATCCCCAGGAGGAAGGATCATGGAGAGAGCCACTTCAAACAAAGCCAACACTTACCTGGAATGTCTGGGTCTGTGCTTTCTGGGGGGCCTCTTGGGCTTTAGCAAAGGCGGCATTGAGCTCTTCAATTTCAGAGTTAAGTTCTTCAATCTGGGTAAAAACAAGGAAGAGCAGCCAAGTATGCACTGGGCTCTCCTCTCTGTGCTCAGCCCAGAAGCTTTTCCTGCTGGACTGGGAAGGGCTTGTAACCGAGGGCTCTGTAGTCAGAAAAGCGGGATTTCCAGTTTGCCTGTCTACTAGCTGGATGACTTCAGGCCAGGCGCTTCATCTCTTTGAGACTTAATTCCCTCAACTATAGAACGAAGATACGACCACTCACCCAACCACAGCACCGTGAGGCTTGAACAATGTTAACAGGTACGGGCGCTCAAGTAATGCCCGGCTCACGCTAAGAGTTACTATTATTGTCCACAGAGATGACCCACCCAACCACCGAGCCTGGCTCTTCCCAGAACGCCTCACCCTCCAGTGACCTTCTCCTCTGGCCCAGAGTCAGCGAGGAACTCCCCTGGCCACACCCTGAACTCTGCCAGCAGCCAGAACTGCCCTACCACCGGTGCCCTGCACAGCAGAGGGTCTCCGACGACCACTGGGCCCTGAACTCCCAACACCCGAGACAAATCACACTGACCGTGATTATGAACCAAACCTCCGCTGCGGCTGACACTGGTGGTACTCAAACTCCTACCTCCTCGGCTTCCTCAGCCCCCGTTTCCTGGTCGGCGTCCCACTCCTGCAGCCATTCCTCCTGCCCCCTTTGTGCATTCCTCTCCCTGTTCCTGAAATTTGCTGTCCCCTGTGGCCCGATGCTCAGCCTCCTTTCCCACCCCATGCTATCCTTGGATAAGTAGATCAACTCTCAGAATTTTCACTCGTATCTGTGTACGACTGACTTCCAGACCTATACCTCCAGGCCTGGGCCTTCTCCAAGCTTTAGACTCGCGGATCCATCTGCCTCCTGGACTTCTCACCTGAACGGTCCATGGGCTTCTCAAAGTCGGTACCTTCTGAACAGGCTCATCACCTCCATCGCCGCCCCCACCTCACCATGATCCTCCATTGTCTATGCTTTTAAGGGAGGTGGTGGCACACCATATCCCCAGTCACGCAGCCAGAAGTCACCCTTGACTGCTCCTTCTCCCAAGTCCTACGTCTAATCATCAAAGTTCCCCAAATTCACTTCTAATTTTTAATTATTTCCAGTTGTATTTCTTGAATACGCCCCACCCCTCCACTCCTACTTACTGTGACCGCTGCTCTAATTCAGCCTTTCTGAATTAGGGGGCTCTCACCTCAGCTACTGGCCTCCCTGCCTCCGTTCTCGCCCTTCCGCCGTCCCCTTTCCCAGTACAGCCACAGGCTGCTCTCGGACGCAAACGTGACCACACCCCTCCGCTCGGAGCCTTCAGTGGCCTTGCTACCCTCTGAGTTCCACCACCTCCGCTGCCCCTTGCAACCCCTCCAGCTTCTTCTCTCGCCTCACTTCAGCTCTGCGCTTGATGCTCTGAGAACCTCAAACTGTTCTGTTTCCACAAACACACACGGGGCTCTTTCCTAACGTAAGGCTCTGACCAGCATTCTCCCCTCTGCGCGAAATGGCCTCCCAGTCTCCGCCTCCCTTCCCAGCTAATTCCTGGTCCTCCTTTAAGATTCAGCTCAGACACCTCCTCCAGGAAGAAGCGCTCCCCACTCCCCGCATCCACACCCTAACCTGGACCAGGCCCCCTTCCCTCTGCTTCCACAGCCCCCTGCACTTCCCTCAATCACAACACCTTCATGCTGTCTTTTTTCCCCACTAGACTGGCAAGCAGAGCTGTGTTTTCTTCTCTGTATCTGTGCCGAGGAGTTATTGAGACATAACTGATGGCTATACTCGTGACAGGAGAACCGCAAAGAACCATGAGCCACCACCTTGGATCCCAAAGGCAACAAGCGGAAGGCAAGGGCGACTTCTGGCTGGCACGGCTAGGGATACAGTAGTGCCACCAACGCAGGCAAGAGCAGAGAAAATGGAGTAGGATGGTGAGATGGGGGCGGCGATGGAGGTGATGGGTCTGTTGAGAAAGTGCCGGATCTGAGGAGCCTGCAGACCACCCAGGTGAGATGTCGCAGTCATGGTCTTGCCTCCCAAAACTCCTTTATCTCAATTTTCTGTTGTCTTTCAAAAGATTAGACCCACGCTGTCCAATACGGTGACAAAAGTCAGAGTTTAAAAATGTTAAATACCTCATTGCTATTTTTCTTTTATTGATTACATGTTGACATCTGGCATGTATGTATTTTAAAGTTAATTTCACTTGTTTCTTTTTACTTCTTTTAATGTGGCTACTAGAAAATTTTAAATTACATACATAACTCGCATTATAATCATGCTGGACAGCACTGAATTACTCTACAAAAGAACTTCTAATTGACTACAGGACCCTTTCCCCACTTTCTATACTCATCTCAGCTCTCTTATAAACTTTTTTTTTTTTGAGTTTCATTTATTTTTTTTAACATCTTTATTGGGGTGTAATTGCTTTACAATGGTGTGTTAGTTTCTGCTTTATAACAAAGTGAATCAGTTATACATATACATATATCCCCATATGTCTTCCCTCTTGCGTCTCCCTCCCTCCCTCTCTTATAAACTTTTTACCTAAAGCTAAAAATTCAGGGTAAGACAGGCCTGTCACAGAAGCTAATAAAGAAAAGTCTCACTTCAGGGGTATCAGACATACCTCTTTTTCCTTCGACTTTAGTGCCATGGTTAGACCCTGAATGGCTTTATCCCTCTTTAAACTATTTTTCTTTTCCGTAGCAATTTCTCTTTCCTTCTCTCTCAAGTCCTTCTGAAGTGCCTAAATTAGATTAGAAAAAGATTCACTAAGTTGATGCATTTTAACCAAAATGCACTGTAAATATAACTTTAAGAGCACACTCAAACGCAGTTATTCTATCATTCCTGTCAACCTGTGATTAATGTTTCCAAGCAGAGCTGAGAATCGTGGCATCAGCTCCAAGTTACTGCTTTACCACTCGCGGCAACAGGGCTGGGTGTAGGAAGGGGATCAGATCAGTTAAGACGATGACAGCTACTCCCGTGGAAAGGACTCCAATGCCTTCTGGAATCTGAATACAGTCACAGCAGAGCCTTTGAAACCGTAGCAGGTTATTTGGGGGAAATGACAGATCATTAATTTCACCCCTTAATGCTACAAAAGCCAGCAGAGAATTTGGTCTGATGGAGAACGAATATATACATTTATAGTCTTGAGTTCATTTCTAAAGATATTCACCGCTGCCTCCCTCCCGGGCTGTTGTGAGAATCAAATGAGATAATGGACGTGAAAGCACTTTCTACGCTGGCAGGCGCTACACAAATGGCGGCCGCTGTGACTAGGGGACCCTGCAGCAGTGGCTCTGCGATTGGCCTGGCAGGTCTGAATCCTTGCTACACCTCTTCCAACTCTGTGACCCTGGGGACGGAGCCTCCCCTCTCTGAGCCCCATGTGTTACATCTGCAAAATGGGAACGCCTACTCCAGAGTTATCGTGAAGGCTACGAAACCCTCCTCTCTGACACACCTAGAGCTTGACTCAACGAGTGACAGCTACTGTCACACAGGATTATCTGTTGCACTCAGAAGAAAGCAAGAGGCAGGGATAAATCCTCAATACGTTTGTAAAAATTGTGTCAACATACCTGGATCCTCTCTTCAAAGCGATTTCTCTCCTTCTCCTCCACCATTTGTGCAGCCTAAGAAAAGACATTCATTGGTGCTCGGAAGGGATCCACAATCCAGCAGCTTCCCCAGAACGGTTAGAATGAGCACTGCATTTACTTTCCATTCCCCACCCCACTGCTGAGGAGCTCATGAAAACAATCATCCACTCCTTCTGTCTCCCCGGAAATGCACCCGAGTTAAGAAAATGTAAAGACAAACAACCCGCACGGGCTGACCACCAGCCCCATGGAGCGTGAACCAAAGAGCTACGGGACGGCGCAAAAGCCACTGAAGCACAGCGCCCGCAGGGCGAGAAGGGCCGGAAGGAGGAGCAGACGCGGGCTAATCACAGCCAACAACCAGCGGGGAGGCCGGAGGGTTCGCTGCTGTGGCCGGGACAAAGGAGACCCTGCTCCACAAAGCGACTGAGACAGTCCATGAGCGCTGAGACGTCCCCTGGCGTTTAGGGACCACACAGGGCAGCCACCCTGGGTCCAACCAGGACCAGAAAGCCGCTACCAGGCCTGCCCACCCCCTTCAAAACAGCTGGGCATGGAGGTGGCCTGGGGGAGGGGGGGCAGGGGTCCAGGAGGGCTTTGGGGTCTCTACCAGCAACCCACCACTTGGAGCCTGGGAAAATATCACGACGCGTCTGAGCGTGTTTCTCTACCCGACGAGGGGACCGTGATCTCTGCCTTGCAAGGTGCCAGGATTAATTGAGGTGCACGCTGACACCCTTCGAGTGCTGCCAGGCCCGATACAAGTTATTTCCCTTCCCCGCTGCTTCTGAAGTTTCCAACCGAAGGTGGCCTCAAGTCTGCCTCTAACCACAGAGACAAACCAAACCCAGTGGGTGCAAATAAAGTCCCCGGGCATCGACAAATTAACCCATAGGAAAACAGAGGCGTGCAGGTGTGGACTATTTTGTTTGTTTTAAAGGTTTTGTTTTTTTTTTTTGGCTGCGTGGCTGCATAGGGTCTTAGTTGTGGCACGCAGGCTTTTCGTTGTGGCGCACGGGCTTCTCTCTAGTTGTGGCGTGCGGGTTTTTCTCTTCTCAAGTTGTGGCACATAGGCTCCAGGGCGTGTGGGCTCCCTAGTTTGTGGCACGCGGGCTCTCTAGTTGAGGCGCGCAAGCTCAGTAGTTGCGGGTTTATTTGCCCCAAGGCATGTGGGACCTTAGTTCCCTGACCAGGGATCAAACCCGTATCCCCTGCATTGGAAGGCGGATTCTTTACCACTGGACCACCAGGGAAGTCCCTGGACTGTTTTTTTTCAACCGACTCTACATGAACACGAGACTGGAAGGATAAAAGAAATGCCAGGGCCCCTGACAAAGGAGGTTTCTGGTAACTCCTCAGCAGACAACAGGGAGCTAATATTTTGAAGGCCACTGTGTGCGAACCCTGGGGACTGAATGTGCATCCATTTCCCACAGGGGGATCAGGTCTGCTAATTAAAGTCCCCCGCCATGTCCCGTCACCTCACCTCGGTCCCTCTCTCCTCATCTCCCCTCGGAGCAGCAGGAAGTCCTCGGAGCTCTCCAGATGACACGTTTTCATCTGGAGATGCCATCCGAGATTTCTCCTCTTTCAGGCACTGAATTAAAGCTTCTTTGCTCTTCAAAGACAGCTTCAACTCCTCAATCAGTCTGAAAGAGGACAAAATTTAAATATTAATTCTAAGCTGTTCTCTTAGCTCAGTGTAGCAGGAGGAGGTAGGTAACAGGGCCAGACATCTTCAAAGTAGACGCGTCCAACGATCGAACATAAACGGAACCACATTTTGCAGGTGGGAGATTTGGGGCCAGCATTCGCCTCCAGCCCGGCCCTGGTCGATCCATCCTCTGAGCTGCCAGACTACGGTCTGGTCAAGTCACACTCCCGCTCAAAGACTTTCATTGGCCCCCACCATCGACAGCAGTGGATTATGAATTTGGGGGGCAGGGGGTGGGGAGGGGCAAGAAATCTCTCCCTAAGGAATCTGTCAGTGAGACTCAACAAACATGACCAGTAAAGCAGAATGGTTCCAGTGAGCGTGAAAACCAGAGAGCGTCTCGCCAAGGCTTCCCAGGGCAAAGTCTAAAACAGACTGGCTTCCAAAATAAAGGCCAAACTCCTCAGCAAGGCGATCGCGGCCCTGTCTTTTAGGGCCTAGTAGATCAGAGGTGCTGCTGACGGCGTCCGTCGCACCTCTCACAGGAAACGGACACCCTCTTCATTGGCTCTCAGGGCCTCCCTCCCAAGCCTGTCCAGGAGCTGGGCTGCCCTGCGCACACCACGCCCTCTACCCAGAATGACCTTCACACCTCTGCTCCTGCATCCACCTGATAAACACCCATTCATCCCGACACCGCCAGTGAGGCGTTACATCCCCTCAAGACCCCAGAGGCCCTCCTCAGGAAGAGCTGAGCACACCCTTCTCCGGGCCACCGAATTACCCCTGACCACGGCCAAGTCATTTAACCTCTCTGAGCCTGCACTGCCTCGGCTATAAAGTGGCCATAACTTGCTTCTGTGGAATGGAGATAAGCTATTTAAAATGCTGCACAACTCCAGGCACATGGCAGAACTCAACAAATAACAGTGGCTATATGGCTATAATTATTTTTTTTTAAAACACTGAGCTATTAGCATTTTGTCAAAGGACTCTCAGAAGAGTCTCTCCAGCTAAGCCTAGAAAGCAACTCAGTAGGGTAGAAAGAGCAAAGGCCTGGAAGTCTGAGAGAGCTTCCCGAGCTCCCAAGGCGAAGGTGAGGAGTCAGCTAAAAGCAGATAAAGCGCCTAGCAATGCGTATTTGAGTATCTGAAAATTTGTGTCCACCCAAAATTCCTATACTGAAATCCTAACCCCCAAAGGTGACAGGATTAGGAGGTGGGGCATTCGGGAGGAGATAAGATCTTGAGGGTGGAACTCGCATGAATGGCAGCACAAATGGAACTCCAGAAAGATCCCCCACCCCTTCCACAAGGTGGGGACACAATAAGAAGTCTGCGACCCGGAAGAGGGCCGTCGCCCAACCACGCTGGCGCCCTGATCTCGGACTTTCGGCCTCCAGAACTGTAAGAAATAAGCTTCTATTGTTTGTAAGCTACCCAATCTGTGGTATTTTGTTATGGCGCCCCAAAAGGACTAAAATAATTGGGTACAGAGGGAACCGGGCAGCACCAGCGCGGTGCCCCGCAAAACTCGGAGGAGTAAGACTGCCCTCTAGGGGTTCAACTTTGAAATCATCACACAGTCAACTGGAGAGGTAAAAAGTCGCCAAACTATACACTTAAAATGGATGTGTCGTGCTGCGTGCAACTTATACCTCGATAAAATTGATTTGCTTTAGTGACCTTAAAGCAAGTTCTAGACAGGGATGGAAATGAGCAGGGAAGGCCTGTGGGGACTGTAGCCAGCCTAGTGCCCCAGCCCGCCTAAGAGAGCAGCCTCAGTCCAGCAAAACCCTGACCCAGTCCTGCCACGCCTTCCGGGTTTTCAAGAGAAGCAGGAAATCTAGACTTTCACGTGAAATTAGGTGTTTGTTTTTTTTTTAACATCGGCAACGAATTCCATCTTTTCAAAGTACTGCTTGGGTCAAATAAAATATGTCTGTTGGCTATACTGACCTGCAGGGCTCCTCAAGGCTGACTGTCTTAGAGATACAGACTAGCTGTAAGGTCCAGTTGAAGGAAATCAAGGAGCTAAAGCATGTACCTTTGAAAAGGGTGGCGGGAGGCCAGGACACGGGCAGTGTCCGTCCTGGTGAGGGCCCTGCTCAGCGGTGGTGGTCAGTCACGCGGCAGACCTGGATCCAGCTCACCAGGGCGTGACGAAGGGCCCCTGCTCCATCCAATTCACTCACACCTCTGACCTCAATTTAGCTTCCTGGGCAGGTTTGCCTTCAGGGGCGGAACACACTGATCCTAGGCCCAGAAGAGTTCCACCACAGAGGGCCACACCCAAGCGAGCGGGCAGAAACCCAGAGCTGGCTGCCGGGAGCGTGCCTGAGGCACCTCTAGCCCTGAGAGACGGGTGCACTTGCAGGACTGACACATCACGTTTCGGTGCCTCCCCAGCCGGACCGGTAGGAGACCCCAGGAGCAGGCAGCCTTAGGGAGGCCCCGACCTGATCACCCACGTCCACGGAGACCCCACTGCCCGGACCACAGTCAGTACTCAGCAAGCATTAACCCTTCCCCAAAAGGGCTCCGTCTGCCAAAACGATGGGCAACCAAGCTTCTCCAGCGTATGCTAACAGGGACCGAGGCTGCTCTAAACTGTGCCACGCGTCCCACCTTTGAGGGTGCCTCACCCCAAGCCCAGAGCTCTCCTCTCCTAAGCTCTCCCTGCCCCACACCCAGGCAGAGCTGATCACTCCCTGGCTTTTGTCACAGCCCAGACCCGGAACTTACCTCCAGCACCAATCGTGACTTGTGACTTTCTGTTTTTAACGCGTGTTTCCTCCCCCACATGGGAGCTCCATATAAGGAAGACAGTGTTCACCTCTGCATTCCTGGCACCCAGCCCGAGGCTAGGCTCAGCAGCTGGGGAAGGAATGAACCTGCATCTCCTTTAATTCAGGCCTCACTCCACAGGCCCAGCATCTCCTGGACTCTCCTCTTGGTGCCTGCAATCCCTCAACCCAATGCGTCCCAACTGAAAGCTCATCTTCCCACCTCCTCCACCCCAAAACATCTCCTCTTTCTCCCCTTTTCCCACAAACTCGGCAAACTGCCCTCCCATCCCACGGTTGCTCACGCTCAGGACCTGGGTCGGGGGGACCTCTGCGGCCTCTTCCCTCATCCACAGGTCCAGCAGCCATCAAGCCCTTCAAGCCATCACGCCAATCCAACCTTCCCAGTGTCTCTGCCTGCTCTTCCCCCAACCCGAGCTCTGTCAGCTCGGTCCTCGCCACCATCACCTCTTATCTGAACTTCAGCATCATCCCCCTGCCAACCCATCCTCCGGGGGCAGCCAGAGGGAGGGCTCGAGATTTAAATCTGATCCTGTCATTCCCCCCACCCCCATCCTTAGCTCTTCAGTGGCTCCTCACATGCCCTGAGGACAAAACCCAAACTCTACCAAAAGGCCCACAGGACCTGCCCCAGCTTCCCTCTCCCCAGCTCCTCCTATCGCCCCGCCCCCGTTCCAGACCACTGACACTCGGCCAGGCTGTACTCTTCCAGTTCCTTGATCGCGCTTTAGAACAATTTCTGCCGACTTCCAAACTAGCTTGGCTCTTCAATGAATGGGCCAGAGGTTAGCCAGAAGTCTCACTTTTGTTTAGTTAACTCAACCTTCCACTTAGTAACCACCAAAGCAAGGCAAGAGTATCAAAATGCAAAAACGGTAAAAAATAAAACCTCCACCCTCTCCTGACCAGTTTTGATTCAAAGTTTGGTTGCGAGACATAAAGGGCATTTAAGATTGCCGAAAAGCCGTATGGCCCACGCACTTCTCTGGACCAAACGGCACATGTTTTATTTCTGGACCATTGAAGAGCTCTGTACTTGGTCTACATTGTTTTGGTCCCTCGCACTGTACTAATCTGGGCCCTCAGACTGCATTAAAAGACATGATGGAAAACAGGTCACAAAAAATTCACTAGTATTTTACTGTGGGGATGGAGTCACTTACTACTCCCTTTGGGAAAATCTACAAGAGAAATGTCTCTCTGACAATGACAAGTAAAACTGGGCTTCTCCTGAGTTACTAGCTTGTTTTGTCTTGTGAGCAATGTGAATCTTATGTCCACCAAAATTGTTTTTCCCTTTTTCCTTTGGCTACCAGGAAGCTTATAGCCAAAACCTGAATGCTAAATTTAGTATCTGAGTAGAACTTTACAGCAGGAACTTCTGTCTACTAATTCTATCTCTGTCCTCATATCACTACCCTATTCCTTTCCCTTTCACCCTGATTTTATCCCTAGTTTTCTCACTATGGGGAACAAGTAGAAAAAGAAGGGGAAAAGGGTAGGAAGGCAACAACTCTTTCCGTTTTTTTTGGATCATGCTGCCAGATAAATGGATGTCAGAGCATCACAGGGGTAAGAGCCAGACCTGTCCTTCTCTTCCAGGACCAGAGCCGTCTCCAGATCCCCCTCGTGCATCTTCTTCATCTCTGAAAGCTTGTTTTCCAAGCTTAACCGAAGAGCCTTCTCTGTTTCTGTTCCAGCAAAGGCCTTTTCCAGCTCTGCTTGGGCGACTTTCACATCCTAGAGTTAAATTAAACGCATTTGATGCTATTTTTCAATACAATTGGGAACACTTTGAAAGGAAATTGGATTAAAATATAAATATTTATGACTTTTTCTCCAGCACATTTCCCCTCTCTGAATTGTACTACACATGGGGAGAATCAGTAATAAATACATTCACCAGCCACTTTTCCCCTCTTGTATCCTGAAGAGTAACAGGCATTTCCAATGGAAAAGACTCTACAAGAACCGTATTTTGGGTTTTGAAAACTCTGATCAATATTTACAGTTTCAATGAGAACGAGGAGAAATGTGCCTCTCGATACCTAATCATACATAAATTCCTAGGAGTCACCATAATCTCCATGCAAATTCTTCCCACACCCCACTGCCCCCTCACTACGTTTAAGATAATGACTACACAACTCTAAAGTGCATTTTCTGTATCTCCAAGGTGATTTAGGTGGTAAAAGACTCTTATGTTCTTCCTGAGAGCTCAGAGAAGCCAAAAAGGAAATTGCCTAAATCACGCAGGCAGCGTCTGTGTTGGGGAAAAAGGTCCTGGTGCTCAGGAAAGGGACCGAATAGCAGATGTGAGTCTCCAAGCCCTCATGCCACTGCCTCTGACTGCATCACAAAGATGAAAGGCAAATCGAACTGGATTCAAAACCCAGCTCTCCCACCACTTACTTGCTGGGTGACCTTGAGTAGTCCCTTAACCTCTCTGAGCCCATTTCCCAACCTATAAAACAGGGATAACCACCGTCTCAAAGAGTTGCTGGGAGACTGTCAAATGCCTGCTGCGTCACAGGAAGCTCAAAATACGCTGGCTTCCTCTTCCCTGCCCTTCCCTCCACGGTGCTTTGAGCAAGGAGCTTTACTTATACTATCTTTGATCCTCACTCAATCCTAGAAAGTTACATACTGACAGAGAGACTAGACCAGCCCAGAATGCAGGCTCTACAGCCAGACCACCTGGCATTTACTACCTGGGTGACCTTGCGCCAAGTGACTTGGCCACTCTGTGCCTGTGTCATCATGTTTTTGGTTTTGTTCCTAAAAAGGGATAGTAAAAGCATTTACCTCATACGTTTACTGAAGGGATAAACTAAGTCAGTGTATGAAAAGGCTGAGAAGGGTGCCTCAGACATGGTAAGCCCCCCATAAATCGTTAGTTCACTGCGGGTACTACAATTACCCTTGCAGGGCAGACACCACTGGCCTCATTTCACAGATGAAGCAGCAGAGGCTCAGAGAAGGCAAATGTCTTCTCCAAGGTGACAAGCTAGTGATAGAGCAGGGATTCAGCCCGGTACTGTCAGTCACGCTGCTATCCTAAAACCTGGGGAAGCACTTACTGGGAAAAATAAGATGACTGAACCAACAGATTAAGTCTCTTAGAAGTCTCAGAATTACATTTTAACTAAAGTTCAGAATTCGGGCTCAGCAGACCCTCCTTTTGGTTTCAGCTCTACTGCTATGACCAAGACTAAGTTTCCCAGCTCTCTGAGCCGGTCTCGTCTGTAGTTTGGACCTAGGATCTACACACCCCCAGGGGGCCGATGTGAACATGACAAATGGAAAAGACCACTATAAGCTGTAAAATACAGTACAAATGAATCTGCTCTTTGTATCTAGAAGTGCTTTGTGGTGTCATTTCTCCTCTTATCTGCCAAGAAGAATCAGGGTTTTGGGTAGAGAAACAACAGACTTCAAAGATCAAGAATTAAAAGGAACTGGTATCACTCGATGACGAGCTTAATATGGAGGAAAGCTTTTCAACATCTAGGAGATAAAGTTGTGTGGCCAAGGAGCGCCCTGATTCCCACCACAGGCTGAGAATGGGGGGAAAGAAGAGCTACACACAACGGCTCCCCGAGAGGAAGCAGGCAGTTGGCACAGGTGGGATGGAGGGATGGAGACTGGGCTCTGGGGACAGGGGCTGCGTGGCCACGCATGGCCTACGAGTCAGGAAACCTGGCTCCAGGCTTAGCTGTGTCAGGCGGGTCGCCTCCCCTCTCTGGGCCTCAGGCCTCAGCTCCCTCTTCTCTAAAGTAAAGGAACTAAACTAGATAAAAAGAAGGGTGGTGTTGCAGTCAGGACACAGGCTGTAAAATCAGCTGTTGTAACTTAAATCCGGGACTAAACGTGGACTAGTTAGTATTTCTCTCTGTACTTCCGTGTCCTCATCTAGAGGATGGAGACGATAAAGGCCAGCGCGCAGGGTGTAAGGGTATAAATTCCATACGCAAAGTGCCTAGACCGGGGTTGGAGCGCAAGAGGTGCTCAGCAAGGGGGGGCTCTTCTCCCTGCTGAAACCCTGACAGTTTATGACAAGAGGAACAAAATTCTGCCCACTCGGTTACGAACCCGCTGTAGGAAACACATTCTCCTCAGGGCTTTCAGACTTGCCTCTCTTTTTTTTTTGACCGCACCACGCAGCATGCGGGATCTGGTTCCCCGACCAGGGATCAAACCCACACCCCCTGCAGTGGAAGCACAGAGTCTTAACCACTGGACGGCCAGGGAAGTCCGGACTTGCCTCTTCTAAAAGGAGTATTCTCTTGGTTAGGAGCTCTTCGACCTGCCGCACCTTCTTCTGAGCATCTTCCTTCACCCGCTGAATTTCAGAGCCACCCCCTGCAGTGAGGCTCTCAACTGCTTTGCTGCGAAAAGAGGCAAAGGCATAAAATGCACAAGAGTGACAGTCAGATGGTGATTCCAACCGCTCCAAAGAGACAAAGAATATTTGTTGGTCACTTCTCCCACAGACCTGTGCTGAGCTTTTTTTTTTTTTTTAAATTAAGATTTGTAATTCAAAAGCACAGATAATGCAATATATAAATGTAGCAAGTCAACCGTGCAGTATACCTTGAACTTACACAATGTTATATGCCAATTACATCTCAATTAAAACACATATATAGGGGCTTCCCTGGTGGCGCAGTGGTTAAGAATCCGCCTGCCAACGCAAGGGACACGGGTTCGAGCCCTGGTCCGGGAAGATCCCACGTGCCGCAGAGCAGCTAAGCCCATGCGCCACAACTACTGAACCTGCGCTCTAGAGCCCACGAGCCACAACTGCTGAGCCCGCATGCCACAACTACTGAAGCCCGTGCGCCTAGAGCCCGTGCTCCGCAACAAGATGGAGCTACCGCAATGAGAAGCCCGCACACCACAACGAAGACCCAACGCAGCCAAAAATAAATTAATTTTTTAAAAAAATAAATAAATAAAACACATACATATGATATATACATATAGTTCGCCTACTATCCAGGGATTTTCTTAGGGTCAACTCCTAGAAAGGGAATTACTAGGTTAAAGGATAAGCTCGTTTTTAAGACACTCGACAGCTACTGCCAAATTCCCCACCACGAAACTTCCGATAAAGCACACCTCCACCGGCAGCAGGAAAGGCAGGGCGCTGGTGTGACAAACCAGTGCGCAAGGAGCTGGAGACAACGA
This sequence comes from Grampus griseus, assembly GCF_964374135.1. NCBI lineage: Eukaryota > Metazoa > Chordata > Mammalia > Artiodactyla > Delphinidae > Grampus > Grampus griseus. The sequence continues at coordinate 13,896,273 of NC_139000.1, read as the reverse complement.
AAATAAACCTGCAGGTAAAGGTCCTCTGCCACTGGAGGGAGGAGCATCTCAAACACAGCACGACCACTCGGCAAGCACGAGCGGCAACTGAGGGCCTGAGGAGAGGAGGTTACCCGCCCTCCACCACCTCCAACATAACAGGCAGACTTCACATCGCCGGCATCGTGGAACATTCTCTCTGCTTGACCAGCATGCTGGGGCTGGCCCACCAACACCAGACACAGCGCTACGACCACAGACGCCTTTCATTTTGGTTCTCGAAAAACAGCGCCGGATGTGAATTTGTGAGACACAGACTCAGAGGCAGGTCTCATCAGATTTCTAAAATGACTGCGGGTTTCCAGAAGGCAGAATGATGAAGGAGACGGCTCCACCTAAAGCTAGCTTTTCAGAAAAGCTGCAAAAGGATAAGTCTATTCACCACCAGCCTCCCATGCCCTACTTTAAGGGTATATAACATTTTTCCAACCAGGGGCCACGTGATCAGACACTCACATGCACAGGCCATGTGAATTTCTGACTGAGAACAATGCAAAGTCAAGAGGGCCATCTTTGCTGCCTTGAACATGAGTCGCCTGCAAATAAAGACTTTATTCATATCTTGTTTCCTTTCACCAATAAGCCTTCAGAAGGCCCCAGTGTCATGATATCATTTTAATGGAATTCAATGTGAACAATTGGAAAGAAAGAACAGGGACTCTGAGGCTGAACAGATCTGCTTCCAAATTTTGACTCTATTATGTCCTCAGCGTGACTCTGGGTAAATTACCTCTTACACCTCAGTTTCCTCATTTGAAAAATGAGATGATTAGCTCTTAGAACTAATGTGCTAACACATGTGGTGGCCGTAGCGCGGTGCCCTTCCTCTCTGATCTGAGTGCTACCTGCTGGCCTGTTGTCCCCGAGGCCACCGCAGCACTGGCCCCTGCTGCGCCGCTGTGAGAGGCCTCGTTCCACCGCCTCTGCTGGCATCTGAGCTGAGAATGGATCCTCTCTGGCCAGAAGTAAGACCACCACGGTCACCTCCTGATCACTGCTATGAAACGTCCTGAGCCGCCACTCCCTCAGCTCATTTCCTGATCAGTACTGTCTGGAATTCACAATGATTCACAATCACTTCCATCACTCCTCAAGAGGCATTATACATGGCTGGAAGATTTCTGTACTAGAAGCTTTTCCCTCCTGAGCCTTGGACACAGGATTTTTCCAGTCCCAAATTTCCACTAACCACCAGAAATGTTTTAGCCCTTGGGCTTCATAGAGACTGCTCTAGAAAATGGCCTGCTCGACTGCCTCCCCCTCCCCCCGCCTCCACCACCCAGTACGTGCAAATACACCGGCTCCCTCCTATCAGCCCAGATCAAACATTTCTGTTTTGCAGTCTGAATCATATACATCGTCGAGGGGCTGACTACAATTTTTAACAAGTACTGGTATTATTCAGTTTGGCTGCACTTTAGTTACACCAATAAAATATATTCCCAATAACAAATGTTCCAACTTTTCATTTATCATCTTTGTATCTCTGTAGCAATAAAATTTATACTCAGCAGTATGGCGCAATTTTCCCCTACTGATGGAATTATTGTTTTTGTTTGTGTTTTAAAGCCACAGAGATAAAATTTACTCCCGACAATATGTCTGCTTTCGTTTTTAATGCCCCCTTACTGTAAGTGAGAAATACAAGAATAGAAAGCCGGCAAACTATATACTTACTCCAGAGCAAGGCAGAGCGAGCTCAGACCAGGCCAGTCCCAGTTCTGTCACCAACCTGGGCAAGACTTCCTACTCCTCTGAGCCTCAGTTTTCTTTCCACTCAAATGGGAACACTGGCTGCCTCAAACAGCTGTTGTAAAATCAACTGCAATAAAGCATGTCAAGCGCCAGGCGCAGGGTTTGGGGCAAAGCAGGATCTCAGTAAACATTCGTTCTCTCCTTCTGCCCTTTCTCTCTTTACAGAATCTGGGGCAACAGATGAGATAGACAGCAAGGCCTAAGGAGAGGAAAGGTTTACAGAAACTGGTCTAATCCAGCTTTCCACCCAATACAAGACAGAACTGTCTATAAACACCACCCTCACTACCCTTTCTAACCCTCAACATTTCCTCTTGACTCTTTCCATTCTAATTATAGTTTTTTAGAAAAAGCAGGGGCTTTTCCTGTGACAGGTGCTGGGCATTTCGGGGTAAAGAAAGGCACCTTTAGCAGACGTGTGGTGGACAGGGCACCTAGCCTGTGGCAGGTAATTCTCACAAAGGCCCCATGAAGTAGGAACAGCTGAGAAGCCAAGACTCAGAAGCCAAAGACCCACCTGCTGGCAGAGCCAAGCCAGAGCCCCTGCCCCTTCCACTGGCCCCATCGCCACTCAAGTAGGGGAGCAGGCTCTTGGCCTCACAAGATGTACAGTCATGTTAGAGAAGTGAGAATCACATACAGGAAAATAAAGAACATGAAACCTAGTGCTAGGCTAAAAGTCAGGGACTTGAGTTCTAATCCCAGCTCTGATCTTTCTAAGTGATTTTGTCATGGTCCTTCCCGTCTCCAGGCCTAAGTTCCCCCCGCTACAAAAGGTTTTCCTAGAAAGTTGCCTAGCTCCCAGGATAATGATGGAATGTATCAATAAATGGATGTGAAAGCGTTTTATAAACTGTAAAGTGTTACATACACATGGGATTGCCATTATATGCCAGAGCAGTCTGTACAGAGGTTGAGATGTGGACCACGGGCAGCCACGGGTCTCAGCATGAGCCTTTACGGAGGGGAGGCGACAGGAAAGGCATCTGGGCCAGGAGGGGACGGGAAGCAGAAGAGACCTGCCAAGGCAAAGCTAGAGCAGCAGGGGCAGGACATTTTCAGTACCTGTGCACTACTGGGATAAAGCGTTGGTGGAGAGAAAGCTGGAGCAGTGAAGTCACTGTGACTTTCTTAAACAGAACCCCTGCCCTAGAAGGCATCCTTGACATCGCCCTTCCCACCATTACCAAGCCCTGTGGACTTTGCTTCCCAACCATCTCCCCAGTCCCCCCATGCAGCTCATCACGAATCTCTTGCCTAAACTACTGGCCCAGCCTCCTAACTCGACTCCCTGCTTCCACCCTGGCTCCCTCCACAAAGCCTCCCCCCACTCAGCAACCAGAGTGACCTTTGAAAAAACAAAGCCCTGATTGTGTCAGCTGCTTAAAACCCATGACTGTTTTCCATCTGATCTCAGGATAAAGACCAAAATCTCTAGTGAGGCCTCAAGACCCTGCAAGACAAGATCGAGCCCCCTAGACCTGTCGTATCTCCTGAGACCTGCACAGTCCCTCCTCCTTCAACACCTTCTCCACCCTTTCCCCCTGGTCAAGGCCTACTTACCGCCAGATCCAATCTCATCTCAAATGCCACCTTCCCGGCCACACACCTATAGCTACGGACCTATTCCTGCTGCTCTAACTCTCCTAGCTTCCTCCCTTTCGCTCACAGCTCTTTTCCCAACTTGTATTTATATATCTATTACTCCAAGTATTCTATCCCGATCACTCCTTCCAGAATGTAAGCCCCATGTGTCTGTTTGGATCACGGCTCTATTTCCAGGAACCTAGGCCAGTGCCACACACGACAACTGCTTGATAAATATTTTCTGAATAAATTAATAAAGCTGGTCAGACCAAAAAGGGCCTTGGACACCAGTCTGGGCAGCTGGAAAATCTGTGCATACAAACACGGGCACCAGCCCCCAAACGCTCAGCTCGGTGCGCTGGTACTGAGGCACGCACGTGGCCTTTTTGAGTCCGGGTTTCCATGTGCACACGCCTGGCTAGAAACAAGTCCTGGCTGAGATCTGCAGCAGGCAGGGTGAACAGAGTAGGAAACAGACAGAATTCTGCTACTGACTTCTAGGCTTGGTAAAGTCAATTTGACTTCCTGCCCAGAGAACGATGTGCTTCCAAACAACAACAACAACAAAGGCAACCAACAAAAACAACGTGTTAAGGGAATTCCCTGGCAGTCCAGTGGTTAGGACTCGGCGCCTTCACTGCCTTGAGCCCGGGTTTGATGGGGAACAAAGATCACGCAAGCCCAGCAGCATGGCCAAAAAGAAAAAAGTGTCAATCTAGTTTGTTCATTCATTCATTCATCACTCACTCACTCAGAAAATACCACGTGTGCACAGTCAGCGTAACTCAGAGAAGCCTGGGCCAGGGAACCTCTAGTCTACTCAGAGCCCACAGCAGTCCATGCCGGCTGCTGGCTGTGTGACAATAAAAGGAATTGTGTGGCCTGGCCCAGAGCAGTGCAGCTGTGCCCTAGGCCAAAGGCCCTACGCCCCTGGGCAGCCGTACCCAGCAGGAGCTCTGCTGCTAGGACAGATGAAGCGTTCCCATGTAAGCTTCCAGCCAGGTCCTTGGTGGGTCAACTCTGGGAAGTCTTACTCCTCTCTCACCAAGCGAAACTCAGCACACTTAGGTGCCTCACCCCGTGCCCACAAACGCCCTCTGTCACTGCACCTCCAGCATACCCCGTTCACAGGCTCACCCGTCTCCAATGAGCTCCTGAGGGAAGGGACATCTCTTCTCAAGTCCTCAGCGTGTGGCACACTTACGTGAGAAATGTTTATGAATGAATGAATGACCAACTGAGTCACAGACTGTATCCTCTGAACTGTGCTTGTTGTTCAATAAATATTTAAATTAATTAACTGATTGACTGACTAAGGTAATAGTTTTCCAATTTTTTAAAGCAGCAGAACCCCTCTTATAAACTAAACATTACAAGGGACCCTAGTACATAAAACACACGCAAGAACGCGCTCCTCTGGTCGAAGCCCCACCCTCCGCCCCCCTGCCTCACCCACCACAGGAGTCCTTCAGGACCCTGAGGCCCCCCAGCCTTTCACAGCAATGAAGATGAAGGAGCTGCTGATGTAACTGACAACAGGGATGGATTTCACAGACACATGGCTAAGCAAAGAGGCCAGACACAAAAGGGCGGGTGCACAGTGTACGATTCCTTTTCTATACAGTTCAAAACCAGGCAGAACTAAGCAATGCGGATGCTAGCGGTGAGCAGCGGTTATCTTTGAGGGAGAAGGGTAAGTTCTGGGAGCACAAAGGAAGCGTCCGGGGGGCTGGTGATGTTCTGGTTTCTGATCTGGAAGGTGGCCCACAGCTGTGCCTGCTTTGTGAAAATCATCATGCTGTATGTACACTTACGATCGGTTCATCTTCCTGTAAGTATGCTACATTTTAAAAGTTTGTTGAAAAATAATTAAATAAAAATGTAAATTTCCTCGCGGTCCTCAGAGCCCCGCTGGAGAAGAACTGGCTTAGAAACACAAGGTTCTCTTGTACCGACGCACCCAGCCTCCACCACCAGAACCCTGGGCGACCTGTGAGCTCGCGGCAGGGGGACAGGCACTCACAAGGCTTTGAGGAGCAGCCGCTCTCTCTCCTGGAGCTCCAGCTTCAGACTCTCTACTTCCACCTTGAGCTCGATGTTCTTCCGGACAAGATTAGGAAAGAAAAGAAACAGTGTGAAGCACAGGACATCCGAATGCCTATAGTGGGAAACCTGCTTTCAGCACGGACTGGCTCCGTGATGCTCACAATAGACAGATATTAGATTCAAACCCTCATTAGCCTCGGGGCACAGGGAAAAGGGAATTACTGAACACTGGTGGGCTCCAAAGAAGGCCTTGGATTTCTCAAGGCTTGGAACAATTATGTAAATTTTCCAAGCTTCTAAGAGCCAGAGCATTCAAACGTTCAGGCATAAATGTCATACAAGTGAGGCTGATTTAAAAATTGTTTGCCCTCCACCAGGCAAGTTTACAATCAATTCTGCAGCTTGCTTTTACCATTCCAAGGCAATTACTTCTGGTTGTTTGCAATCATGCATGTGGTGGTGTAGCAGTGGGAATGTGTTACAGCATCAAAAAAATAAAACCTGTGGATGGATGAGCAGGAAGCCACATCACCGCCTGTCTCATTTCAGTGTAAGATCTCAGGGTGCTCCCTTCCCAAAGAGCCGTGACCACACAGGGCCCGCTGTCTAGAGGGGACACCACAGTGTTCCCCAGCCGTCTTCCTCTTAAGTGACTGGAACGAAGGGAGACACACATGGTCCTGGGCTTGTAACTCACGTGAGAATCCAAAGACAGACTCTTTGGCACACGGGTCACAACGTGAGGCAGCGGGGAGAGATCAGCTTCGCAAACCAGTCCACAGATGTACCCCAGACGGAATATTAGGTGAATTCATGCAGTAAAGAGGAAGGTCTGAGTGCGCAGCCTGCAGGGGACTGCTGTAAATCCAAGATTTCTCTAATCTTGCTCCTGCTTTATTTTAATAATTTATGCCAACTTTACATTTTATTCCACACTACATGTGTATTATTTTAAATAAAAATACCATTTCCGGTAAAATGTACAATCTCCGAGGACAGGTCTACCTCCTTTTAGCCAAGGAGCCCTGGGGGGAAGAGCACCCCTGACTGAGAAGTCAGCCAGAATGGAAAGACCACAGCCTTGGGACTAGACGGACCTGGCTTCAAATTCTGCCTCCACTCCTTCCCAGGAGGAAACCGTGGCAAGTCAGTGGATACTCGTTTATTTACTCATTCCTTCACTTCACAGACATACACCAACCCCTGTGACAGGCCAAGCACAGGCTAAGCACCAAGGCCACCACGGTAGACGAGGCAGACGCAGGCCCTGCCTTCCTGCTCACACCCAATATGAAAGTGCGAGTGCGAGCCTGTAACTGTCCTTAGAAACACAAGCCCAGGAGGTCAGAGAGCAGGTGTCTCCTTTCGGATCTCTCAAGTGTCACACGAAAAACATGAAGCCCACCTGACATGGTGGATTTGAGGATTGAATGAACTAACAAATGAGAAGAGGCTACGAGACAAGGCTCAGACTGTGTTATTTTTTTCACTGTCAAACAACAGGAACTAAAGAAGTCATCTCTGCAGCAGAACTTTTTCTAGAAGAAACTGATCTTGGCATAAAGGACACTGAGTGACAGTGCACAATGTCTTCAACTGTGGTTTTGTGAAAACTGCAGAAACACCCTTCAAAGAGAAGATTCCTGTTCCAGCTCTCTGAAGGGCAGAGGGCTTCTATGTAACAGCTGATATCATGTTCTGAGTGCTTTGCTTTCTGATGAACCAACTGGCACCCCAGCCCAGCAAATTTAAAAGAATGGACTGCTAACAGGTCCACTAGACTTTTTTTTGCAAGCTCAATACTTCAAGTTATAAACTTATATACATGGCGACCATAGTGTCTAAACCAAAAATCAAGACACCTTATAAGCATAAAATGGAATATCACTATAAAAAAGAATGAAGAAGCTCTTAAACCACTATTAAGGAAAGATATTCAAGATACTGTTAAGGAAAAATGCGAGGTGCAAAGCGAACATGCTCGCATTTATGTGAAAAGGGGGTCTGTACACATGTACGTACACACACAGTGCTTGCTTGTGTACACATAAAATTTCTCTGCCTGAGGAATGAATGATATTGGTTAGATCCACGGAATCTAGGAGACAAGGGTGGAAGAAAGTCTTTCCAGTGTATACCTTTTACGCTTTTTGATTTTGAACCATGTACACCTATCCAAAAAATTAAAATTTAAATAAAAGTATAATTAAATCAAGTCATCTAGCCAAACAGTGGAAAAGAAGAGCTGAAACTGTGTAGTAGAATGAGGTAGGCAGACCCGGGCCCAAAACCCATCTCACACAGCAGCTATACGACAGGGAGCAAGCTGCTGATCTTCCCTGAGCTTCAGCTGCCTCTCCTGCAAGGCGAGGACCACCTCCATTGTACAGGACCGTCTTGAGAATTAAAACAAGCTGATGAATGCACAAATGCCCAGGACAGGTGCCCGACCAGGAGCAGGCAATTAACTTCCTTTGATGTCCTAACGCCCATATTCGTTCTGAGATACATGATAATTATACTTGCATACAAAATATTTTCGGTTACTGGGTTTTCTTTAAAATTCTGATTGCACCACCACTTCCTTCCAGAGAAGGGGAGACCCTCACTGTCCTTCTCTCCCACAATAAAGAAAGAGAAATCGTGTCCTGAGGGACAAGGGAGCTTTTCAATGGTTGAAAAGGCCCAGAAGTACAGTACAATCCCTCTTCAAGACAAGCCCATTTAAGTCCGTCCGCTAAAACTCAAGGAGAGTTCTTTTTCCTCCTTCAAAAGCTTCCACTGGTGCAAACTTCCGAATAGAAAAAATGGAAGAATTCTCAGGCCAAGGGCTAATCTCCTAGAGAAAGTCAAGAAACGGGCACTAAAATATTGTTTGTGCTCATGTCTCTTCAAGAAAGCCAAGTTCCTTTTTCAACTTTCAGAACCAAGGTTTGTTTTCAGGCGGAGACCTCCAGGTCAAGACTTGAGATAGGAATAGACTCTTTCTTCTGACAGTGATAAGCAGGCACACCAGGAATACAGAAGAGTCAGATCACAGGAAAAATGACAAGCCTACCTTCGGGCCGCCCACGGAAGCCCCAAGAAGACAATGATGATCATTGTCAAGCGCTGACTGGGTGCTGAGGCTTTTCATCTGTCAACTCATTTTAATCCACACAAATAACCCCAAGACAGAGGGATTATCACTTAACTCTGGAAGCAAGCCCAGAGAGCTGAAGTGACTTGCCTACAGTTACACAAGTTAGTCAGTAACAATAGGATTCAATTCCAAAGACATTCTACCATTTCACTGTCTTTGTCTAAATTACAAATAATGAGAAAAAGGCAATTGAGATATGGTAAATCAGAATTCCCACTTTAAGAAGAGAGAAGGACTCCCTTAAAATTAATCTTGTATCGCCTTTTGCTTAATATTAAGGTCATCCTATTATCTCTTCATGCTCCCTGTAATCAATTCAAATGAAGTGAAAGCAGTGCTCTCTACTCATGCCAACTCTGAGAACAAATATTAATCAAACTTCTGCTTGGAATGACTGTTAGAAAAGACACTGGGAATGGTGGCAAGAAGCAGGGCACTCACGGTTTTGTAGACGTGTTCAGTGGGGCCATCAAATTCCTGTTGCATCCTTTCCTCGAGGAAATAGATGCGGAGCTTTAGGTTAAAGTTTTCTTTCTTCAATTCAGTGATTTGCTAGAAAATAAGAACAGATGGGTCATCAGAAGTAAGATCTAAGGGACAATACCTGCATGAACCCCCATAGCTTCCAAGGCTACAAATGGAGTAAAAGCTTACCGTTGCTATAACTGTACTAACCCAGAAGTAAGAGCCAAACTCAGGACCATCTGAGCACTGAGATGCATGATGACTGAGTGGAGAGAGGATTCATGACTCCACACTGACAGCGAGTAAACAGGTAAAGAAAGAAAAGGAAAGGAAAAGGGGAAGCTCTTCTTTACAAAAGAAATCCAGTTAATAAATGCAGAAGAATAACAGGAAGAGAAAATCACCCTTATACAACTGCTATGGTAGTAAGTGACTCAGGCAGGAATCATCAATGCGTAAAGCGTCAGGTGAAAGAACACTGGAAGCCACGATATTCCCAGCCCACAGATGGCTTGTTATTTACAAAAGGAGGGTATCTTCACAATTTAGAAACCTACTAGACACCACCCTAATCAAGAGAATTATTTAATACCACCTCCTGGTGGAACAAAATGACATCTCGTGCCTCCTGAACTAAATCACTGAAAGTAAGCAATTGCATTTAAAATGTTAAAACACCTACAGTCTTTTTGTTTTTTCTTCTCGCACCTCACCATTTGCAGGATCTTAGCTCCCCGATCAGGGGTCAAACCCAGGCCCGGCAGTGAAAGCACCGAGTCCTAACCACTGGACCGCCAGGGAGCTCCCAAAATGCCTACAACCTTTAACTTGCGTCTAATCAAGAGTTGTCAATCAAACAAATCCAAATTGAAAGACATTCTACAAACAACAGGCCTGGACTCTTCAAAAATTTTAATGACAATCTTAAGGCAAAATGGCTGGGGGACTCTTCTAAATAAGTGGAAGTAATAGAGGCCTGACTACTAAGTACAGTGAAATCATATAGTGAATCTTGAAATTTTTTTAAGCTCTATGGAGATACCTGGGGGAATCTGAATAACAATTTTATATAAGGTAAGAGTATTATGATTTTGTAGGAGAATATCCTAAGTAAGAGATACATGCTGAAGTACTTAAGGGTGCTGTCACATGCCTGCAACTAGCTCTCTAATAAGTGGGGAGGGAGGGAAAAAAAAGAGATAGAGCAGATGTAGCAAAATATTAATTGATAAATCTAGATGAAGAATATATGGTTGTCTGTTGTACTATTTTGCAACTTTTCCATAAGTTTAAGATTTGTTAAAATTAAAAGTTGGAAATTAAAAAAAAACAGATTAAGAAAACTAGTATTTACCAAGACCCTGCTATGTAAGAGACACTGAGCTTAGGTAATTTAAATACAATATCTGCACCCCTAAAACAACTCTGAGAGCAGATTACCCCCGCTATACACATGATCAAAAATCACATAGCCAGTGCAAAAGCTGAGATTCATATCCTGCTCTGTCTGGCTCTAGTGACTATGATGTGTCAAGTAAACCTCACTGCCTACAGAAAACACCTGATTGATTTGTAACATCCAGCAAGCTTTCTAAAGCAGGTTAACCTAACTCCAAGAACAGAAATTAGCATACACACTAAAGCTACTTATATGTTCACTTTTTTTTTTTTTTTTTTTTTTTGCATTATGCGGGCCTCTCACTGTTGTGGCCTCTCCCGTTGCGAGGCACAGGCTCCAGACGCGCAGGCTCAGCGGCCATGGCTCACGGGCCCAGCCGCTCTGCGGCATGTGGGATCTTCCTGGACCGGGGCACGAACCTGCATCCCCTGCATCGGCAGGTGGACTCTCAACCACTGCGCCACCAGGGAAGCCCTATGTTCACTTTTTTGATAATTTATTGAACCGTTCTCACGTGATTTAAACGTGCTCCTACATGTATGTTACAGTTCATTTTTCACATTTTTGAAAGTCAACAGTCCATGGTTATAAGTAAATTATGATATGGCCACTCAACAGAATCTTATAGAGCCACTAAAAAGAATAAGAGATCACTCTGTGTACTCAAAGGAAGTTATCAAGACACACTGTTAAACAAAAACACTATGGTATAGAATATTATATGTGGCAGGCTACCATTGTGAAAAGTAAGGGGAAGATATGCTTACTTGCTTGATATAAATGGTATGTATCTGGAAGTATATGCTATATAACCTTTTTACCTTTTGAATTTTTTTAGTATAAATTTCCTAACAAAAAATAACTTAAAAATAATATTAGATGAAGGCATCCTTTTTAAAGACTATTTGAACTGTGAAGAGACTGCTGATGATGTTGTATTAAACCCAGTGTGTCTGCCCAGGCCATAACTCATGCATCTGTTGTTCCCCTTCCATTCTCCAAGTCACTACTCCAGCTCAGTTCTCAAAGGCAAAGCAGAAAGATCAGGGGCTTTGGAGACAACACTAAGTTCAATCCTAACGCTTCTCATAGAGTAACCCTAGATTTGTTACCTTTCAGAGCCTCAGTTTCTTCATTTATAATATAGAGATAATACGCTTTTGTCAGTACTAAATGAAATAAAATACTGTATAGAGGATGCCTAAGACAGGGTCAACAAAAGGCACAAAGAATGAAGAATAAATTATATGATTTGATTATATCAAAATGTAAGACTCCTAACTACAAAAAGACTCATAAACATGGTTTAAAGTCAAGTGATTAAGGTGTTGGCAAAATGCCAAGACATAGGGTGCACCGTCTTGAAATGAATGGCAAAATGGAAGTCTCAGCAGAGAAACAGAAAACGTAGAAAAGAACCAAATAAAAATTTTAGAAATGGAAAATACAAAAACCAAATAAAAATGGACTGGGTGGGCTCAACAAATGGGGATGACAGAATACTCAGTGAACTTGAAGACAGATCAACAAAAATTATCCAATATGAAAACAGGGGGGAAAAACTTAGAAAAGAAAAAATTAAGAGAGCCTCAGGGACCTCTGAGCCAATACCAAAAGGTCTTTCATCAGAGTCCCAGAAAAATAGGAGAAAATTAGGAGAGTGTAGTATAAAAAAAAAAATTGAAGAAATACAACTTAGAACTTTCCAACTTTTGAAAAAGGCACAAAACATACAGACTAAAGAGGCTTATCAAACACCAAACAGGATAAGTTCAAAGAAATTCACATCTAGCAACCACTGAAAAATAAAGACAAAAAACATAAAACAAAAACAAACAAACAAAAACTCTTGAAAGCAGCCAGAGAAAAATGACACATTTATCAGGAACAAAGATTCAAATAACAGCAGATTTCTCAGTCAAAACCATAGAGGCCAGAGGGCAGTGGAACAATATTATTAAAATGCTGAAAGAAACTGTCGTGCTAGAATTCTTAAGCAGTGAAGGTAAAATGAAGACATTCTCAAATGAAGGAGAACCAAGTGAATCCACTGCCAAAAGATCTGCTCTAAAAGAAATGCTAAAGGAAGTTCTTCAGATCAAAGGGAAGTGATACTACAGAGAGAGATGGAAACTTCAGAAATGAAGGAAGAAGGAAGAGAGAAGGAAGGAAGAGAAAAGCAAATGGTAGTAAATCAACTATACTTCAATTTTTAAAAAATGATAAATATCTAGATAACTATCTAGAAGAACAGTAGAAATGAAAACACCTCAAGTTCTTTAAAACATTTATGACAGTAAAGCAAAAGTTAAAACATAGTCTGGTGGTATTTTCAATGTTTTTGGATATAAAATATACTGGGGATAGGTGTGGCAACGTTTTTACATTTCACTTATGGTGAAATGAAAAGTTCCTATAATCTCTAAAGCAACCACTAAAAATTCTTTAATGTTTTAAAATAACCTATACAAAGAGATATGTTCAAAAACTCAATAGATAAATTTAGATGAAACAGTAAAATAATTCTAATAATCCAAAAGAAGATTTAAAACGGGAAACAGAAGAATCAAAAACAGAAGGAACAGGGCTTCCCTGGTGGCGTGGTGGTTGCGAGTCCGCCTGCCGATGCAGGGGACACAGGTTCGTGCCCCAGTCCGGGAAGATTCCCACATGCCACGGAGCGGCTGGCCCCGTGAGCCATGGCCGCTGAGCCTGTGCATCCGGAGCCTGTGCTCCGCGACGGGAGAGGCCACAACAGTGAGAGGCCCGCGTACCGCAAAAAAAAACAGAAGAAACAACAGAAAACAAGTAAGAAAATGGTGGGCCTAAATTAAAATACATTGATATATGTTAAATGTAAATGATATACACAACAATTAAAATACAGAGGTTATGAGAATGGATAAAAAACCCAAAGCTGTGTACAAGAAACCCACTTCAAATATAATGATAGAGGTAGATTAAAAATAAAAGTTAGAAAAAGAGGTACCATGCAAACACTAATTAAAAGAAAGCTGGAATGGTTATTCATATCTGAGAAAAGTATTCAGGCATAAAAGGGACATTACATAATAATGAAAAATAACAATCCTAATTGTGTATGTACCTAACGTTACAGCCTCAAATTCATGAAGCAAAAACTGATAGAATTGAAAGGAGAAATGAACAAATCCACAATTATTGTTTGAGACATCAATACTCATCTCTCAAAGAAAAAATAGACCAAAAAAATAAACAAAATATAAAAATGCTGAGCAACACCATCAACCAACTAGATCTGATTTACACTTACAAAATACTCTAGGGATTCCCCTGGTGGCTCAGTGGTTAAGAATCCACCTGCCAACGCAGGGGACACAGGTTCAAGCCCTGGTCCAGGAAGATCCCACATGCTGCGGAGCAACTAAGCCCGTGCGCCACAACTACTGAGCCTGTGCTCCAGAGCGCATGAGCCACAGCTACTGAGCCCATGTGCCACAACTACTGAAGCCCGCACGCCTAGAGCCCGTGCTCCGCAACGAGAAGCCACCACAATGAGAAGCCCGCACACCGCAACGAAGAGTAGCCCCCACTCACCGCAACCAGAGAAAGCCCGTGCGCAGCAACAAAGACCCAACACAGCCAAAAATAAATAAATTTATAAAAATACTCTACCCAGCAACTCAAGTGAACGTGGAACAGTTCCCAAGATATCCTGGCTCATAAAACAAACCTTAACAAATTTAAAAGAACTAAAATCAAACTATATTCCCTGACCATAATGGACATAAACTAGGAATCAATAACAGAAAGAAAACTGGAAAATTCCCAAGTACTTAGAAATTAAATAGCACATTTCTAAACAATCCATGGGTAAAAGAGAAAAATCAAAAGATATTTTGAATAAATGAAAATGAAAATAAATCAAAATTTGTAGGATGCAGTTAGAGTAATATTTAGAGGGAAATTTATATTATTAAATACTTTGGAAAAGAAGAAATATATACCTATTATATATAAAGTAGATAACTAATAAGGACCTACTGTATAGCACAGGGAACTCTACTCAATACTCTGTATTCCTATATGGGAAAAGAATCTAAAAGAGTGGATATATGTATATGTATAACTGATTCACTTTGCTGTACAGCGGAAACTAACCCAACATTGTAAATCAACTATACTCCAATAAAAATTTTTTTAAAAAGGAAGAAATATCTCAAATCAATAATCTAAGCTTCTATTTTAAGAAACCATGAAGAGAGCAAAATAAACCCAAAGCAAAAAGAATGAAGGATATAATAAACATACGAGCAGAAATCAATGAAATGGAAAAGAGAAAAACAATAGGGAAAAATCAATTTAAAAAGGAGATATGGGGATATATGTATATGTAGAGCTGATTCATTTTGTTATAAAGCAGAAACTAACACACCACTGCAAAGCAATTATACTCCAATAAAGATGTTAAAAAAAAAAAAGATAGCTCTTTTCAAATGATCAATGAAACTCAGACCTCTAGCAAGACTGGCCAAAAAATAAAGACATAAATTACCAATATCAAGAATGAAAGAGGAGTTATCATTACAGATCCCACAGTAATTAAAAGGATAATATGAAAATAATGCATACAAACCTATGCATGGAAATTGGAGAACTTAGATGAAATAACACAATTCCTTCAAAGGTACAAATTATCAAAATTCACCAAAGAAGAAATAAGAGAAACTGAATAGTCCTACAGCTACTTAAAAACTTAAAATTTGTAATAAAAAACCTTCCAAAAAAGAAAATTCCAAATCAAGATGATTTCAGTAGCAATTTCCACCAAATACCTAAATTTCTACCAATTTTACACAATCTCTTCCAGAAAATAGAAGATGAGGGAACTTTCCCACTTCATTTTGTCAGGGCAGCGTTACCCTCATAAAATCAGACCAAAATATTACAAGAAAACTACAGACTAAATCCTTCAGGAATGATAGACACAAAATACTCAACTAAATTTTAACGAGTTGGAAAAACATATTAACACATCATGAGTGGGATTTATCCCAGGAATGTAAGGTTACTTCAATATCCAAAGTCAATCCATGTAATCCACCAAACTAAAAGACTGAAGAAGAAAAAATACATACGACCACATCAACAGAGGCAGGAAAAAGCATTTGACACTCAACAGCCTCTCAGGATAAAAATTCAGCAAACTAGGAATTAAAGGAAACTTCCTTTATCTGCTAAAGGATGTCTACAAAAAAACACACATCTACAAAAAACATATTTACTTAAAGATGAAGAATTGAATGTTATTCCCCTAACATCAAGAATAAGGAAAGGATATCGGTTCTCACAGTTCCTATTCAACACTGTATTTGAAGTCCCAGACAGCGCAGTAAGGCAAGGGAAGAAAACAAAAGGCATCCAGATTGGAAAGGAAGAAATAAAACAATCTTTATTTGCATATAATGACCATACATATTAAAAAATCCCAAGGAATCTACAAAAACAGCTCCCAGAATTCATTAAGTGAGTTTAGCAAAGTCAACTTGCAGATATCAATCATATTTCAATATACTAGCAATGAACAATCAGAAACTGAAAATTTTTTAAATACCATTTACAATATCTCCAAACAGCGAAATTTTTAAGTATAAACCTAATAAGACATTATATATGCTTAAGAGCACACAATGCTGATGAAATCAAGACCCTAAATATGTGAGGAAACTTACTTACCAAATTCATGGATTGGAAACCTCAATATAATAAAGTTGTCAATTCTCTCCAAATTGATCTATAGATTTAACACAATCCCAATCAAAATCCCAAGAGTTCTTATAGATAAAGACATGCTGATTATGAAATTTATTTGGAACAGTAAAAGAGGTGAGTGAAAACAATTCTGAAAAAGAATCCAGTGAAACAGAATACAGAAATAGACCCATACAACTATGGCCAATTGATTTGTGACAAAGGTGCAAAGACAATTCAATAGAGAAAGGATAGTGTTTTCATTTTCAACACATGACATCGGAACAATCAAACAACTATTTACAAAAAAATGAACCCTGATCTATCATACTTTAAACAAGCATTAAGTCAAATTAGATCACAGATCTAAATGTAAAACGTAAAATTGTACCTGTAAGGCCAACTGGCCCGAGGCAGGGGAACACAATCAGATTCACAGGTTGCATCAGACCGAAATTCTCCGGACCACCCAGTTCCAGAAACTGCCCTGGAGACATTCCGGACCACCCAGTTCCAGGAACTGACCTGGGGACTTTGAACCCAGCCCAGCCTTCCCGCCTTTCGAGGGGCGGGTCTAACGGTCCCCCAGGATACCCGAAAAGACCACCAAATAAGGAATACCCTGCGCCCTCCCAGATTCACCACACCCCTTTCCCTTCTTCCCCTATAAAATCTTGCCCAACCCTCGCCCGGGTGCGACTTCTCTGGCCCCCTTTCTCTCAGACCAGTGAACCTCGCCCGGGAGTGCTCCCTAATAAAGCTCACTTGAAGCTTTCCTCTGTTTCGTGATGCCGTTTGTTAAGATTCGACCTTACAGTACCTTTCAGAAGAACACACAGGGAAAAATCTTCGGGACCTACAGCGAGGCAGAGTTCTTAGCTATAATATGATCCATAAAAAACTTTTTTTAAAAATCAATAAACTGAGCTTCATCAAAATCTAAATAAAACGTTTGCTTTGGAAAAGCACAGTGTTAAGAGAATGAAAAGACAAGCTACACAGAGAGAAAATATTTGCAAATCACAAATCCAAGACAGGAACTGCATCTAGAATACATAAATAACTCCCAAGATGTAATTGTTAGAAAACAACTCAATTAAAAGAAAAACAAAAAACAGGCAAAAGATTTGAAAAGAAACTTCACAGGAGAAGATATACAGATGACAAATAAGCACAAGAAAAGATCTTTAACATCTTCAGCCATTAGGAAAAAGCAAATTAAAACTACAATGAGATACCACTACACAGCTATTAGAATGACTTAAAAAAATTTTTTTTAATTAACAATACCAAATGCTGATAAAGATGTGGAACAAATGGAATTCTCATACTCTGCTGATGGGAATGCAAAATGGCACAATCACTCTGGAGGACAGTTTGGCGGTTTCTTACCAAAAAAAAAAAAACTACACGTACCATATGACCCAGCAATCCCAGTCCTAGGTATTTTCCCTAGAGAAACAAAAACCTATGTCCACACAAAAAAAAGTACACAGGAATGTTTACTGCAGCTTTATTAATAACCACCAAAACATGGAAAGAACCTGAATGTTCTTCAAAGGGTGAATGAATAAAGTGTACATCCATATGATGGAAAAATATTCAACTACAGTGATAAACGACAACATGAATGAACTTCAAAGATATTATGGTGAGGAAAAGAAGCTAGCCTCAAAGATTACATACTGTATGCTTCCATTTATATCATATCTGGAAAAAGCAAAATTATAGGGACTAAGAACAGAGGATTAGCTGCCAGAGGTCTGGGGTGAACAGTCTGACCACAAAGAGGCAACACATGGGCATTTTTTGGCATTACGGAACATTCTGATTGTGGTTGACAGTCACATGAGCCTAAAGCCGTATACACCTATACCAAAAAAATTAAAAATAAGTAAATATATATTTTTTCGATTATGACGAAAGTTACAAGGGACTATACATATGTCAAAACTCAGCCAACACTTAGGGCTTCCCTGGTGGTGCAGTGGTTGAGAGTCCGCCTGCCGATGCAGGGGACGCGGGTTCGTGCCCCGGTCCGGGAAGATCCCACATGCCGCAGAGCAGCTGGGCCCGTGAGCCATGGCCGCTGAGCCTGCGCGTCCAGAGCCTGTGCTCCGCAACGGGAGAGGCCACAACAGCGAGAGGCCCGCGTACCACAAAAAAAATAATAAAATAAATTAAAAAAATTAAACTTGTGAGTTTTATTTCATGTAAATTATATCTCAATAAAGTTGATTTTAAAATAAGTAAAATAAAATATAGCAAAATATTAATAGCCATACTTGAATGCCAATACATCACCATAAACATACGTTCATTGGCATTTTTCTTCAGCATTTTAAAAAATAATTGGTAATAGTATGTAATACTCTTTCTAAAAAACTTTTTAATACTTTTATGACTGATAAAAGAAAGAGATTAACATATTCTACATTAAGTATATTTCAAACTCTCTGCCCCTGGCCCCTTGTTAACACTTAAGGTTTCAATTTTGTGGCTAAGAACAGCAGCGCAAGAAACAACTGGTAGGTTCGTTAAAGCCTCCTTTTAAATGTTTTAAGGAAACAGCACATAAAACATTCATTCAAACAAAAAAGTCTACCCCGCCAGATGCTTCCTATAAAGAGAAACCTTATTCTATTACTCGGCTACCAATAAATTATTTATGGAGTGGGCTTAGAATGCCCACATTGTGCGCACTGCTAGAATTCTTAGCAACACTTGAAAGAATATTTGTCCTATTTATAGGTAAAGAAGTTGTTGTTTTTTTTTTTAATGAGAGGAAGGTAAATAAGCCTTCAGAAGGTCACTGCAAATGCCAGACAAGCCCAAATGAATACAATGAAATACAGGCAACATCTTTTCTGCAACAACGTCAGCCTCATTTCTCTGCTTAATACCACTGCCCTCATGAAGTTTTCTCTGACTACCCCATCAGGCTGTACTGGGGTCCTTCTAAATGTTGTCACACACCCTCTAATTTCTTTATCATGGCAACTATCACACTGCATTGTACCAGTTGGGTTATTTGCCTTTCTACCCAATCCATCTCTAAGAGATGGGGAACCATATCTTTGTGTGTATTCTAGTCTAAAACATAAGAGATGGTCGCTAAATACCCAATGGCCGGATGAATGGACACATTTAAGAATTTCTTGAAGGCAAAGTGAGGCAAGGAGAGACCCATAGGCTTCAGAGTCAGACAAATCTGGTTAACATCACTCCATTGCTTTTTTTCTATCACTCTTGGAATAAAGCTTCCTGCCGTGGCCCCAGGGTTGTGTGAGCTGGCTCCGCTATCGGCCTCGGGTAGAGCCCTCACCCTCACCGCAATGCTCCAGCCTCCCTGGCCTCCCTTCTGGTCCTCACATAAGCCACCCTGTCTGCCTGCACAGCTCTTCCTGCAGCACTTCCCGGGGTGGCTCAGTCTCAGCCTTTCCATCTCAGCTCAAATGTCAGCACCTCAGAGACGCCCTTCCTAGTCACCTGCTCTAAAGCAGACCTGTCCCCACCACCTCCACCAAGTTACTCTCTAACACAGACCTCTTGTCTTCTTGCTAGAGGTTGTCACAATCTGTATTCATACTATTTACTTACACGTGCGTTATTTACTATCATGCTTGTCACATGAACATAATCCACTTCTAGAGGGCAGGGACCTCATTATCTATCTGCTCATGGCTATTTCCCCTGAGGTTTTAGCACAGTGTCTGGAAAACAGCAGACATTTGTTGAATTTGTTGACATTCAACATTTGTTGAACGAATGAATAAATTAATGAATGAATACAGTCCAGACTACCTTACTAGCCATGTGACCTTAGTCAGGTTCATTTTTCTGTGTGCCTCAGTTCCTTTATCTATAAAAATGGGATTATAATAAGGCCTGTTTCAGAGAGCTATTATAAGGATTAAAGGAAATTAATTGGGATGTTTAGTATTGTGCCTGGCACAGCATAAGAACTTAAAATATTAATATTCTTTTCATTTGTACTTTTCATCTGTACTTGAAACAAGTTCAAGAAATGAAAAAAAAAATTGAGTTGGAAACACTGGAAACACCTTACCATACAGCAGTTATAAATACCTCAAAATATAAAACCCACCAAATATGACAGAAACTCAATGTTCAAAAGTAAGCTAGGGACTTCCCTGGTGGCGCAGTGGTTAAGAATCCGCCTGCCAATGAAGGAGACAAGGGTTTGAACCCTGGTGCGGGAAGATCCCACATGCCGCGGAGCAACTCAGCCCGTGCGCCACAACTACTGAGCCTGCGCTCTAGAGCCCGTGAGCCACAACTACTGAGCCCGCATGCCACAACTACTGAAGCCTGCGTGCCTAGAGCCCATGCTCCACAACAAGAGAAGCCACCACGAGGAGAAGCCCGTGCACCACAACGAAGAGTAGCCCCCGCTCCCTGCAACTAGAGAAAGCCCGTGTGCAGTAACGAAGACCCAACACAGCCAAAAATAAATAAAATAATAAATTAAAAAAATAAAAATTAAAAATAAATTAAATAAATTAAAAAAAAGAAAAGTAAGCTAACACAAGACTGTACCTGCCACATTCCGGCTCCTGCAACTCAAGTGTGACTGTGGAGCTGCAACATCTGAAATGGGAACCATCCCAACTTGATCATGGGGTGGAGCTTTCAGGAGCTGGAGCAGCCGCAGCTCAGCAGCGGGACTGACCCTGAAGGAGCTACTAGTTGGTCATTATGGCTTCCTCCCATTCCCACTTCCAACCCCACCCCCCATCAAAGGCCTTCCTAGCCTACAGCACATCAAAAAGGGAAGAAAAACAAAAGCCAACAACATAAAAAAGAATCAGGACGACCCCAACCAACTGAACTCTCAGCAAGGTGCCTAACTCTGGCAATCAGTTTCAACGGCTTGCAAGAGCCTGGGCCTCCAAAGCTGAAGCTCACCCACCAGATCACCTTTCAATTCAAGGCACAAGGAATAAGAGCAAGGGCCCTGGGGTCAGCAGAATAGGAAACGGATGTTCAGCCGCATAACCTTGGGAAAACTAACACCTTTGAGTCACTGTTGGCTCATCTATAAAATGAGGATAAAAATCAATTACCTCGCAGGGGTGCTGTGACAACTAAATGAGCTGAAGTACCTGGCGGAGCCTGGCACGGAGCAAGCAGAAAACCAGGATAGCTTCCAAAAGGAGTCCAGTTCTCACTAAGCCCCAATACGCAGATCTTCGGGCCACTGTCAATTTTTTATCCTCTTTGAAAGTCCAAAAACTGTTAGACCCTTCACCTAGACAACAAAAATCCATGAAATCTTGCTGCCCAGAGTTCATCTCCGGTAAACAATACTGCATGTAAGGCAATTCTGCCAGCAGCAACTAAGTGAGGTTAGTACAATGAGGAAGACACTTCGGAATTAGTTTCTGATTCCAGTACTCTCCCGGTGTCCTCAAATCATCCAGAAAACTGTTACTAGGCAAACATCTATTTATTAACAAACAATACTGTAGCAATGACAGAATTTTAAAACCCAAATAACACTTGGAATACAACTATCTTACGAAAGCAACTCTATTTATGTTCTTTTCAGCCTTTGCTCATGAATACACATCTTTTTGTAAAATTATAACATAAGTGAATTTGTATAATCCATTGTTTTCCCCTAACATATCTTAAATATTTTCATGTTGCTGCATAATTCACATAATTATCACTTAAAATGACTGCACTAAATTCCACTGAATTGATTCACAGTCCATCACTTAACCCTTTCTCTCTTGCCCACTTATGGATCCAGTGTGCTCTAGGAGAAGCCTACAGGCTTTACAACCAGAAAGACCAGGTTTGAATTTTGCCTTCTTTTTTTAAATGTTTTATTTTATTTATTTATTTAGCTGCACCGGGTCTTAGTTGGGGCATGTGGGATCTAGCTTCCTGATCAGGGATCGAACCTGGGCCCCCTGCATTGGGAGCGCAGAGTCTTAACCACTGGACCACCAAGGAAGTCCCAATTTTGCCTTCTTTTTGTTTCTCAATCACGCTAAACTCATGGGCAAGTCGTTAATCTCTCCAACCTCCACTTCCTCACCTGTGAAATACCTTCATCACAAGCTTGTTGCAATAAGCCAAAGAGATAACAAACGTCAAATATAATTCCCTTGTTCCCAATTTTTCCCCATTACATACAATGTGGCAACAAACACCGTCATGCCCAGAGCTTTCTTCCTCCCACTGGGTTGTCTCCTCAGGACAAATTTTCCCAAAATGGATTATCGGGCTCAAGAGTAATATTATTTGTATGACCATCAAAATCTCTTTTCAAATGGCCTTCAAAAAGATTGTAAAGATTTCCTGTTATTGTGTAATGCTTAAGTTGTATGTCACTGTTTGAAAATTTTAAAACCTATAGTAGCTTGCTTAAAATTACAAAAGAGAAAAAAGCGTTCACACAAAAATAATTTTAAAATAGTGGATTTTGAACATTATGTCATTTTAGGAAATAGCAATAAAATTGCAACATCATTTTTTTGGACCACATTTATAGACAAAATTCATCACTTTGGATCATTTCCACAAATCTTTTAACTTGTTACTTGTAAAAAGTTACAAATAAAAGTTGAGTTTTGCTTCTTAAAAAAAAAAAAAAAAAAAAAGATTGTAAAAATTTACACCGCCCAGCCCGCCATCTGGCCAGGTCTTTGGAAGGCATGGCTGGGACGTGCAGAGGTCCGAGAACTCACAGCATTCGATCCAACACACAGGAGGCCATCCTACCACACAAGTGAACCTCTGCACGGAGCACAGACATCCCACAGCCAGAAGCCCAACTTGATTCCCAAGGCCCCAGGCACTGACAGGCCCCATCTCCTGCAGAGCCAGCACCCCAGGGTGGCGGCGACACCCACTCTGTCAGCTCCAGACTTGGCCTCAACCACGTCCACCGGCCTGCACCCCACGCGATTCTTGCTCTCCTGCCTGGTTCTAAAGGCGTCCCTGTTCTCCTTCTCAGCCTCCCCTCGCCCTCATCACTGCCTGCTCTCCTAAGACTGGGGCGTCTGCGTGCTCCCTCCCTGCTGCTACACTGCTCCAGCCACTTGATTCACAAGAACGTGGCAGCCACCCGCATCTGCTTAAGACCCGGGATACCAGGCACTGTCCTGGCATATGTTACTTCATCCTCACCACGGCCCTAGGAGTTAAGCATTACTTTTCCCATTTCACAGATAAGGCAACCAAAGTTTACAGCTTTAGTATCTTATACAAGGTCACAAATTCATCTCATCAACAAGCATTTATTAAGCGACTACCATCTTGTTCAGTTCGGTGCTGAGCACTAGGGACGAAGCAGAGGAGACACGTTAAGCACCCACACCAATAAAATACACCATTACAGACAGTCATGGGACTCACGGTGGGAAAGACTGGGCCCCGAGGGCTGGCTGGGTCCCCAGCGAGCTGGGGAAGGGAGTGAGGGACGGCCTCTCGAACAAGGTCACATCAAGGCTGAGACGTGAAGGGCAAGGGGCCTGCCCCTCGGGAGGAGGAGAAAGGGCGGCCCCAGCAGAGGGAGGAGACGTGGGAAGGCCCAACTGCGCAGCTGAGAGCAGCCTGCGTGCTGCAGCACCAAGTGTACCGCCGGTGACACAGCGCAGGGTGTCGGGGCCGTGGCAAGAAGTTAGGGATTTCATTCCAAAGCCAAAGAAACATCCCAGAAGGATCAGCCGAAACTGACAACTGATGGGGCAGAACCGAGGGGCCTGTGATAGAATCCTCAGCTCCACACCAGCAGGCACTGGGCACCCACTGTGTGCCAGGCATCACGCTAGGTGCTTTCCACACCAGAACTCATATAACCCCCATGACGATTCTGAATGAAAGACCGTATCAGCCCCCAGGTCAGTTAGTGACAGGGCCAAGACCTAAAACCCAATTCTGGTCATCTCCAAGTGCGTGTCATGTCCCCGTACCACCGTGCTTCTGAAGCTTCAAGGGCCGTGCAGGCCTGGTGGGGCTGGAGATTGAAGGGGGCTATTCTCTGTGAGGAAGTAACCCACCATATGGAGGTTACAGAGCAAATCTGAAGATGCAAATCTCCTGGCCATACCACAGATAAAACATTAAACTTGACCAGCTGCCTCGGCTCAGACCAAGACTTTTCAACAAAAAGGAGTAAGGGCCTTGAAACGAGAACACCAGCACCTCAGGGCAGGTGGATTTGAAACAAGAGCAGCAGGGTCTATCCTAAGGAAATAACCACATAACTGTACAAAGACACATGCGCCAGGATATTCACCACAGCTTTGTTTATAATAGTGAAGAATTAGAAACAATCTGAACGTCGCACAGGAAGAGATTACGTAAATTATGGTTCAATCCATCCCTTTGAAAACAAGTCTTCATGAACTTAAGACAGTCATTAAATAATACTAGCCACTTGTATCAACAGACGTGGAAAGCTACACGTGTCACTCTCTGTCACAGTAAAAGCCAGAATTAAACGCTTCTACATACGGATAAAGATAGCTACCCGGGGCTTCCCTGGTGGCGCAGTGGTTGAGAGTCCGCCTGCCGATGCAGGGGACGCGGGTTCGTGCCCGGTCCGGGAAGATCCCACATGCTGCAGAGCGGCTGGGCCCGTGAGCCATGGCCGCTGAGCCTGCACGTCCGGAGCCTGTGCTCCCCAACGGGAGAGGCCACAACAGTGAGAGGCCCGCGTACCGCAAAAAAAAAGAAAAAAGATAGCTACCCGGACTGGACATGATGAACCAGATTCTGGGTCTCCCCACTTGCTCAAAACATTTTGAAAGAAACAAAGGGAGAGAGAGACAGAGAGAGAGAAACTGCAGTCTCTGAAACAGATCACACCAGGTAAGCACAGTCCTTTACAAAACACATCTCAGCCAATACTCCTCTGGTCCAGGGAGCCCCCCACTATAGTGGGGAGCTAGAAAGGCTCCCACTGAAGACCAGACTGATAACTGATCTGCCAACTAATCTGCTAACTAATCTGCCAACCTCCTGCTATAAGGCCTGCCGTGCGGGTGATCACACCTCAGCTGACGAGGGCACTAGACAATGGGTCACCAGTTTAAAGGCCCACAAGAAGGCGTGTGGCTTTTACATGTCAGAAGAGGACTCAGAGTGTAACAGAAAGACCTCCTGTGCCAGAGGCCTGCGGTCAGAACCCAAAGAAGTCCCTCTGCCTCTCTGGGCTTGAGTCCCCATGTGTCAGATGTAGGGTGAGCCGACAATGCGGGCAGACTTTCTTCCCAACACCTCCGGACCCCTCCCCTTAGCTCAGGCATCATCCCTCCCCCCGACCATGACTCACTGTAGTCTTTCAACCCATCACAGCGCCACCAGCCTCGCTCCCTCCTCCATCCATGTAGTCACCAGCCTGGCCGATCTTTTGAAGCAGGATTCCGGTCACTTCCCTCCCCAGATTAAAATCCACCACTGGCTCCCCTTCATCTCCAGGAAAAAACTAAAAAGAAGCAGTGTAGCATACAGGAGCCTGCAGAATCTGACCCCTGCCTGCTTCAGTGGCCTCACTTCTCTCAGGCCCTCCATCCTACCGCCTCCTTCCAGCCAAAGGGAACTTAGATTCCCAACCTCCTCACACGCCGTCATGCCTCTCTCTACGTCGTCACACGTGAGCCCTTGTGCCTGGGGTGCTCTCTCAGTCCTCTCACCTTGGCTAACCCTAATCCCGACTTTTCCTGATGACCCTCCTCCAGGGAGGCTGCCCTAAGTCCCCTAGGCCAGGTTCGGGGCCCCTGCTCTGTGCCCCAGAGCACCCCGTACTTAACCCCTAGCACTGCACTATTTTCCTATCCATCTCCCTAACTAGACTGCGAGCCTCTTGACAGGGAGACTTACAGGGTCTTAATTTACTGCCAATTCCCTAGCCCCTGGCACAGCCTGGCACGGGACATGTATTTGAAAATATTCACTGATGAATGGATGAACTCTAAGCAAAACCAGGAGGCCCGTATTTTGCTAGACCCTTGCTAGTAGACTCTGATGTTCAGATATCTGTCATCTAAGACTAGAATAAAAGAAACCACGAGTTTCCCCTTTAAATCAAAAGTATTCTAGTCCCCTCTTTAACACGCACGCGGACTTTAAAATCAGCATCAGGCGCCAGGAGCATCTCCCATGAGCACCCAACACAGAGATCACGTATTTAGTAGCGCAGGCCAGAGGAAAACGTTCAGTGTTTTATAAAGACCTGAAAGCGAGACACTGAGAACAGTGTGGTCATTTCAATTTCAACTGCAGAATTTGCTCTTGAAAATGCTACAATAAAAAATATCAATGCCATAAAAAACCTAACAGCAGCCAAAGGACCACAGTCACGAAGAAAAAAACATAAATCCTGAAACATACTGGCAGAGAAGGCTCTCCCTCACCTTTAAGAAAATCAGTATTTGGGTCATCAAGAACACATCTGAGCAAGGGAAACGTGAATCACATGGCAGAGTAGACAAAAATAACAACAATAAATAGAACAGTAAGAAGGAGAAATAGGTAACACACAAAATGAACTCTGTGCTAGGCATATGTGTTTCACATATATTTACTCATGAATCCACACAACAGCCCTATGAAGTAGGAACTTGTAACATGTCCATTTTAAAGACAAAGAAAGTACAGAGAGGTTAAGTGACTGGCCCAAGGTCACCCAGCAGAAGTGGATGAGCAGGCAGTCTGGCTCCAGAGGCCGTGGTCCTCAGGCAGCACAGACTGCCTCTGAAAACAGCTTTGCCATGTTGCATCCCTCAGCCTCTGTTTCTCCTACATATAATAAAGAGGGTTGGATTCAATTCAGAGATTTCTCCCAGTTCAAAAGGCAGACAACAAAACGTGAAGCCGAAATTCTGAGATTCTGTTAAATTTTTCCATCTAGAAATAAAAATCAAAACTGTGCCCTTCAAAACTTAAATAACTCTGTATCTTGCAGAGCTGCTTCAATATTAAACTAATATATATGAAGAGCTTAACGCTTCAAGTTCCCAGCTCAGAGCAAGAGCTCAATAAACAGTAGCTATTATTACTCTTATGATAAAGCAGGAACAACCATTTAATAGTAGAGCACACTTTAATTATACACGATGTGGAATCATCAAATCTCATCTGTTTCAGGCCCCAGGCCCCACAGCATAGATCGGGTTGTAGAGTTGAAATTGTAACAACTCAAAGCTCAGAAATTACTTGTTTCCATTAGAGATCTGACAAGTCATTTCTTCAATTGGTCACTGGTGGTTTGCAGATAACTGATAGCAGTAATGAGTATTCTAAATTAAATCCAGAGACAGTACCACTCTTTTCAGGAAAGACAACTGGAGAGAGAGAAACATGATGGTGGTATGTCCTTCCCTCTGTGTCCTCCATCTTCTCTCTGATAAATATCTCCCGTGTCCTGCACAGTATGGATTTCATTTGGTTGCAAATGAAGAAGAGTCTAGATCTTCCCATGACAAATGAGAGCGTTGAGCAGGTAACTTGTTAAGGAGAACTGGAATTGGGAAAATAACCTTCTTTTCCTGTTACTTGACAACAAACCCCGTCCACTAACAAATGAAACACACAATGCTGGAAGACAGTAAGCACTGAAGCCAAATCCATCACTGAGCAATCCATTCTGAGACAATCACCACACAGCAGTGGGAACAGGCCGCTCATGTTTCATTCGACAGCAACGAAGATGCAGCCTGCAAAATGCAAGGAGGCCACACAGCGCAGCAAAAAGAATAACTTTTTTGCTTTGGAGTCATTAAAAACCTGGATTCAAACCCCAGCTCTGTCACTCAAGTATGATGTGACCGTAAGCGAGCCTCCCCTAGTCTTAAGATTCTTTACCTGTAAAATGCGGATAATACAAAATACCTCCGTCACAGTGAGGATTCAATGGGGACCATAAATAACACGGCTTACATCACAGGAAAGCCCTTAATACATGTTAGTGCCTCTCAGCTGTGCTACATGGTGACATCCTCTTATTTGGGACACCAGAAATACACCAAACTCCCCAAGGCTGGAAACCACTGATCCTGTTGGAACCCGTAACTGGCCTGTGTACAAAGGGCCGTCTGTGTAGGAATGTGAAGGTCACCCAGAGAGCACCCACGAGCTCTGGCATTCCTCCCAACCCTGGCCTTATCCAGTCTGGATGCTTCTTAAGAAATACAGCTCCCTCCTGGGTCTGGCTGGACAGTGGCTGCAGACGTGATTTGTGAGGGATGGTAATTTGGTATCTCCACTTACGTTTTCAAAGTCCTTCATGTTCCGGGCTCTGGTGGGAGACACCATTTCTTCCGACACATGTGGGAGCACTATAAAAAGGTAAAACAGACACAGGAAAACGTCACGGTATGCAGACTGCCCAGCATCCCCATTGGGGAAGAAAAATAAAAATGACTAGCTTCCACGATATATTCTGTCTTGTGACTTGAGTCTACAGAAAGCTCTAGCCACTGTATTTCAAATATTTACGAACTACTTGAACTAGCCCCAATGTAACAATGTAAATGTCAGAAGATGAATCCGAAGAATACATGGGGCAAACAAAGAGAACTGCCCCGCTATGTACATCCTTACTGCTTGGCATAAAATTATTTTGCTGAACAGGATATCATCTTCACGTGTCAGCAATTAAAACAAACCATGTCTGACTGACTTGACAGCAGGGGTTGGCAAACTTTTTCTTAAAATGCCAGACAATAAACATTTTAGGCTTTGCAGGCCATACACAAAGCCTCAAATCCGTCACAACCACTCAACACAAAAATAGCCATGGACAGTTCAAAAACAAAGAAGCTGTGATCCAATAAAAGTTTATTTTCAAAAGCAGGCAGTGGGTCAGAAACTGGCAAATCCTGCTTCAGAGTGATTCAAGACTTTGCCAGTACCCAAATCTTTCCGCAGCTTCTTTAATTCAACAAACATGTATTACGCCCCTCCTCGGCGCCAAGCACCACGCGAGGTGCTGGGGAAGCAACGGTGAGAGAGACACTGATCCTGCACCCAAGAGGATCCCGATCCCGTGGGCAAGACAGAGATGTAAGCAAACTGCTCCACGCTGCACAAGTGCGTGGCGCTTTTCAGGTGTTGAGGAAATGTGTGAGTGAATGAATGAATTCGCTCTTCCCACAAGAACGCACTGAGGGCCTACTCTCTGCTTGGCACCATTCTAGAAACAAAACAAACAGAAGGAGCTGACAGTCTAGAAAGAGGAGACAGACAATAAACAAAACAATAGGTAGTTACAGAGTATGTTCAAAGGTGATAAATGCCACGGAGAAAAATACAGTGGGCGAGGATAGGAAATACCAACAGCAAGGGTGGGGTGAGGACTTGCAGTTTCGAATAAGGTGGTTAAATTCAGGAACGGCTCACTGCGGAGGTGACCTCTGGGCAAACCTGGAGAAGGCACAGGGGAAAGGCCTGGTGTGGGAGATGCCCAGTGGATCTGAGGACCAGCCACAAGGCCGATGGACGCGAGAGCAATAAAGGGGCCTATGTGGGTGAGCCAGGTGGGTGAGCCAGGTGCTGGCGGACGGGCTGGGTATGGCCTCACTGGCTCCTCTCAGGACGCCGAGGATTCTGAGCTCAGGAGCAGCGTTATGGGACCTGGGTTTCCACAGGCTCCCTCTGCCTGCCTCGCGGAGAACAGATTAAAAGGCGCTTTGAGAGAAACAAGGAGACCAGTTAGGAGAACACTGGGAGAATCCAGGCCAGAGGTCCTGATGGCTTAGACCAGGGAGGGAGGGTGAGAAGGGGTCTGATTCTGGGTACTTGTTAAGTAGCCAACGGGAACAGATGAAACGAAATGCAGTGAAATACATACGGTTCAGAGAGGAAAGCACACCTAAGGCAGCCTAGGGAGAGCCAAGGAGGCGGTGGGCTTGAGTTGAGTCATAAAGACTCAGGCAGGCAGCAGGTAGATGACGACAAAGGCCCAGAGGAGGGAGCGGGCGTGGCGCTCGGCGCTCAGCATTCAGCCGACAAGCGCGGCTCAGGAGCGGGGCGGTGGGGGACTGTGCAGAGCCCCGTGCGCCAGACCGGGGGCACGCGGGTTGCCTTCCTGTTTCTCAGACGGGCTGTGCTCTGTCACCTGTGTCTGTGTCCCCACCTAGGTCCCACTCATTCTTCAAGTCTTGGCTCCAGTTCAGCTTCTTGGGAAACTCCGGCCCACCCCCCCTCCTTCATCTGAGAGTAAATCTCCTTCTCATCCCCTCTCCCCGCTCCTTTCACTTCTTCGCTCGTTACACTGACCGTGTGATCTGTCCTGATCCTTCTTTAGCTGTCTGCCCTCTAGGCTTGATAGGAACCATGATCGGAATCCCAGCACTGAGCCCAGAGCCTGGCGTGAAGCAGATGTATAACACGGGCTGAATTGAGGAGGAGGCCTATGAGTTTTCTGCTCCTAACTGCCTGGGCAGGAAAAAGAGAAACCAAACTGCGGGATTGTATGTTTGAAGTAAAAGTTAATAGGTTCTAAAGGAAACCTGAGGGTGGCCTGTAAGTTACAAGAGTCTCCAGCAATAAACCTTGTGAAACTTACATCATTGTCTGCTCTAAAACCTTCTTCCTTTTGCACATAATCTCATCATTCTGGGGGGGGGGAACAAGTCACAATATCTCTAAGATATTTCAATGTGGCAAATTATTAGCACTTCCCACAGATACTTAGGATAGCATCCACTTTTTTCGGAAACAAAAATTATGAAGAACGCTTAGCAAAACCCAAACTGCAAAACAGAAAGTCTCCTCATGGTCCAGCTTCAACACAGCAGACTGCCTATTTCCTCAGCGCTGTCTCCTGTGGTCTAACCAACTATTTGTCTCCAAAGGGCAGGCCCGTGTAGGAATGCTGGGCCTCAGCGGGCAACTGGAATCCAGCAGCCTGCCAGGAAGGCCTTTGCACACTGAAGTTTGGACAGCAGCCCTCAGGGGCCTCCAGCCACTCGGCAGCAGGGACCAACAGATCCTCCGAACCTGACCGAGTCACCGATTCAACGTCCAGCCTCCACTGGTCATTCAGTTCAGCAAACACTGGCTGAACCCCTATAAGCGTGGTAGCAAGAAATGAAACTCATGAAATATGGCCCAAAGGACATCAATTCCTCTAGTCCAGTGTTTATGAAAGGACTAAGTAGCAGGTCAATATGTATACAAAATACTGTGTACCTCCTGGGAGCACCAAGCCATGCCAGGCTAGTTCTGGACCCTGGAACCATCAAAGCTCAGGCCCAGGCTCAAGGCCTGAAGGCCCTCGTGGCCTCGCGTCTACTTCCCTTGTTCTTACTTTGTGTACTTACCACCATTTCCCAAACCAGCAATGGGGCTGATGCCATCCAGGTCATCTGGTAAATTGGGAACAAGGCCACTAGGAGAGAACACGTGTGATAAAAGAAGAGTCAGTGTTTGAACAGCAGAGACTATCAGACGGACTGTCCGTCATCAGGTCACAGCCAGCCAGCTACCTGTGAGGCATGCAGTGCAGAGGTTAAGAACTCAGGCTTTGGGGCAGAGGTCTGGCTCTAACACTTAACAAGTGAGTAAGGTCAATCATTCATTCACACGTCAAGGGTTCTGTGGGCCACAGATGGGCTAGGTGCAGAGGCACCATGCCAAATATAAGCTACTGATGTCCCTGAGTCTTACTTTGTTAATTCGTTACATGGGGATACCACCCTCTACCTGTAAAGATTAAATGAGTTAATGTATCAATATATAAACACTCAGCACACAGTAAGTGCTCGCTAAATGGCATCTAGCGTTGTTTTTGTCATTACTATTATTATCATTATTAATATGCCTATCACAACCAAAAACTAAGCTTCCAAGAATCAGGCACCAATTCGGATGCTTTAAGAATATCAAATAAAAATGCAAAACTCACTGATTCAAGAAGTTTTACTGGTTGAATTATAAAAACAGGTTCAGTGAGGATCTGGAGACACTGACAGAAAACTAAACCATAACAGGAGGTGTGGTTCAACACGAAACACACCTCCCTGGATTCTGTTCTAGGCTCTGCCACATACCTCTCCCAGCCTCGCTTCCTTCGTCTGCAAAAGGAGAACAGCAGCTACTTGATAGAGCAACTGGCAATTAACTGAGACAACAAGTGTCCGGCAAGTACCTGGCGTATTGTGAGTATTCCATAAATGGGAGCAAAACACCCCGTCACCTTGAAACATACAATGCTCTATAACTTACAAAAGATTTACCATCATGAGAACTACCCAATCCCCTGAGGGTCTATGCATTTCTCAAAGGAAGGTGCTAAAGCCCAGATAATTTCAGCAGCCTCCTCAGTCTCACGGCAGTTAAGCAGAGAACCAAGGCCAGAATCCGAGCCCTTTATGTCTAACCCCCAATAATGCTTCCCCGTCCCAAGCTGTAAACTAAGAGTTGATGGACGTGCAGCTTGACTTCTTGGCAGTTTGCTCTTTCCATTCTGTTCCTAGGACAATTTTCCCTGATAACCAAACTCTGGTGTTGGAATGAACCTTCAAGATCAGAACCAAGCCAAAAACTGGATGTCGTAAAATTCCAACATCAAGAAAATGATTACATTAAAAGTGTCTGCTATGAGGATAACTGGGAAAAAAAAAAACCTAAGTAGAATACACCTTCAATTATTGAAAAACAAAATACATGTACACTAAAGACACCTCAAATCCTTCTTGGAAACTAGGTGGGCTTTAAATATATATAACAAGACAACCGAAATATTAAAAAGCATAATTTGCAGGGAAATGAGAGATATTTTCCTCCTTTTTAATTTTACAATTCTAAATTTCCTCCAATAAGTATCACGAGAAGGACAAACTCCATTTTCTAAACTGAATTGTAAAAATTAAAATCAAGTTCGATCACCACCCTTTGCAGATGGTGGCCCAGTGGCCCAAGATCACAAACCAGGTTACTGGTCAAGCTTAGCCTACAGTCTGGTCTCTACATTCCCAAGTTTGGGGTTCTCTCCACCATGGCCATTAATTTACTACTATTGGAGGAAACGGCCCATCAGTTACTCAAGCCAAGGTCAATCACCCTTGTAGACCACATGGCAGGCAAAGCCAGAGAATGTGGTCTTAGGCAAATTTCCAACAGGCAACCAGCGAAGTCTGAAAAATGACATTTGACACCGCAACTGAGAAGAAACCACTATTTAATGCAGCAATTCCGGCCTGGTTCCTGCCAAATTTCCGTTTGGACTTTACCTGCCCACTTTTTAAATGCCATGAACCTCTGTCATGCGCAGTCTCAGTCAGTTCCAGCCACACCTCCACCTTTAAGAATTCACCTTTTTGTAGCCCATTCTGATCATTCACTCTAGGCCTGAGAACTAAAGTTGGGGCTTCATGGGGCCCCACCTGTAGTCAAAACTAGGCAAGCAAAGGAAAAGGGCTTAGACATGATTTTGTCATGGTATGGATGGGGGAGACTAAGGCCCAGAAACGGAAGGAACATATTTGCTCAAAATCACAAGCGGGGGCTTCCCTGGTGGTGCAGTGGTTGAGAGTCCGCCTGCCGATGCAGGGGACACAGGTTCGTGCCCCGGTCCGGGAAGATCCCACATGCCACGGAGCGGCTGGGCCCGTGAGCCATGGCCGCTGAGCCTGCGCATCCGGAGCCTGTGCTCCGCAACGGGAGAGGCCACAACAGTGAGAGGCCCGCGCACCGGCGGGGGGGGGGGGGGATCACAAGCGGTTGGTAGTAAAGCTGAGACCAAAATCCCGGTGTCTCTGTGTCCTTGACACTCGCTAACCAGCGTCCGGGCTGCCCAAAGCTCCTACTCAATGGGGCACATAGTCAGGGCCAGTTTCCTCGCATGCAAAACACAGCCTAAGCGTAACCACTACCCTGCAGGGGCACCGCGCTAAACAGACCCCACGCTCAGTGACAAGCAGCCTCCCGCCTACTACTCACCACAGCCCTTCAGTGGTAGGTGGTAGTTTTTAGATGTTGCCATTTTTTTTAATGAGGAAAAGGGAGGCCCAGGAAAGTTAATAAGCTGAAAGACCAAGCTGGCCTGACTTCAAAGCCCGTGCTCTTAGCCTCTACACCAGCCTGGCCCCCGCCAGCACCTTCCTCAAGGGGCTGTGGCGAGGTCCCCATGAATCGAGGCAGGGCCTTCCAGAGTCTGCACAGCGCACGGCCGTGTGGCTGCTTCCTGTCCACTATGTGTCGGGTAAATGAACGAACGCTCACCTGCGCTTCACCAACCACTTCATCCTCCTAGCTCGCTCCACCGCCACCCAAAAGGGGCGATCTCCTGAGCCTGTACATGGCAGCCAACAACTGTCCATCCACGCAAGGTCCAACAAGGATGGAACGTTTCACGGACAAAGTGCTATGAGAGCCATGGACGGACTGGACATCACATTCAGAAAACAACTATACCAAGTACAGTCTTGTCTGTCTTTCAACAACTTGTTTTTCATTCTATGTCATGTATTCTTAATGAGAGAAAAATATATATAAATACAAAATAGACAAGTTTCAAGTTCTCCTTGACTACTCACTCCCATCTTGGTCTCCTCCTAAGAGGTAACCACTCTTGTCAGCAAGACATTCCAAACCTTTCCCTATGTATGTAATCGTATATGCAGCATCTTTTCTTCACTAATGTGTCCTAAAGATGTTTTCATGACAGTACAGATCTACCTCAGTGTTTTTAACTCCTACAAAGCAATGTACAGCAGTGTCTGCAAATTTTATTGACCCCAACCCATAGAAGGAAATATATTACCCTTCATTCTTGAAATTCTTTCTATTCTGTTCTACTCAATTTTTTTTTTTAATTCTGGTTGCAACCTACTACATTCAGTTTCATGAGTTGCCAATGGGTCACAGTCTGAAAGACACCTGAGAAAAGATGTGTATTTACCAGGTCTCCTGATGGTAGTTCAATGTTTCTAAATTGTTCCTTTTACAAACAATGCTGGATCTCCTTACACAGGTCTCATTGTGCACATGTGTGAGGATTTCTCTAGTCAGATAGATAGCAAGAAGTGGAATTGCTGGATCTAAACACATTCACATTTTTTTAATGGGCAAAGGATTTGAAAATATACAAAAGGCTAATAAGCACATGAAAAAATGTTCAACATCATTAGTCATTAGGGAAATGCAAATCAATACCACAATGAGATACCCTGTCACATCCCCAAGGATAGCTATAAGCAAAAACAAACAATAACAAGTGTTGACATGGCAATGGAGAAATAAGAACCCTCATATACTGCTGGTGAGTGTGTCAGGTGGTGCAGCCACCTTGGAAGAGAGTTGGGCAGTTCCTCAGAATGTTAAACATACAGAGTTACCATATGACCCAGCAACCCTACTGCCAGAGAAACAAAAATTTATGTCCACACAAAAACTTGTACCCAAATAAGTGTTTATAGCAACATTATTCATAACAGCCAAAAAAGCAGAAACAACCCAAATGTCATCAACCAATGAATGAATAAACAAAATATGGCATCAATACCTGTATATAATGGAATACTATTCAGGCACAGAAAGGAATGAAATACTAATACATGCTACAACATGGATGAACCTCACTAAAGACCACATATAGTAAAATCCCATTTATATGAAATGTCCGGAATAGGCAAATCTATAGACAAAAAGTAGATAGTGCTTGCCTAGGGCTGGGGGGAGGGGAAGGAGGAGAAATGTGGAATGTTATAGACTAAATGTTTGTGGCCCCCCAGAATTCATATGATGAAACCCTACCCATCCCCCCAAGTGATGGTATTAGGAGGTGGGCCTTTGGGAGATAGTTAAGTATAGACGAGGTAATGAGGGTGGAATCCTTGGGAATGGGATTAGTGCCCTTAAGGGTTCCCAGAGCTCTTGCTTCCTCTCTCTGCTCTCCACCATGTGAGGATACAATGAGACGTACCAATAGGTAGTCTGCAACCCGGAAGAGGGTCCTCACTAGAACCTGACCATGCTGGCACCCTGATCCTGGACTTCCAGTCTCTGGAACTGTGAGAAATAAACTTCTGTTGTCTACAAGTCACCCAGTCTATAGTTTTTTTGTTACAGCAGCCCAAGCTAAGACAGGGAGCGAATGTTAATGGGCACAGGGTTTCTTTTTTGGATGATGAAAATGTTCTAAAATTAAGATTATGGTGATGACTGCACAACTCTGTAAATATACTAAAAAAAAAAAAACATTGAATAGTATACTGCAAATGGGTGAAATTTACGGCATATAAATTAGATTTATATCTGTTAAAAAAAGCTGTTAAAAAAAAAAACCACAAGGCACATTTTTAACGCCAAACTGTGTTCCACGAAGACTGTATCAGTTGACACTCTGTTGTGCACTTTTTCACACAGTGATTACAAAGCAGCATTTTACTACTAAATATGGAGCCTATATTCATGGTATTTATCTTTTTAAACGGAGACTGAACAAAATTGATTCATTCAACAAATATTTGTTGAGCCTCTACCATGTGCCAGACACAGTTCTAGGGCAGATACAGTGGGGAAGAAGCCAGACGTGCTGCCTGCACTCACTGAGCTAACACTGGCGACGGAGAACACCTCCTCAAACCTCACAGCCTAGGGGTACCTCTGGTCCAAGGGCGGCCTTGGATTAAGCTTTCAAGCCTTCACCAGAAATTTCATTCCACCATCCTCTTTCTCAACCTCCTTCTACGAAATCCATAAAGGCACTCTTTGCCCGAGAAAGTACAAACTGTGTACAAAGCTATAAGAAACATGTATTTTTGGTCTGCCCCTAACGGGGCAGCAAGCACTTAATGGCCATGTACTTGAGGAACCCATAGATGTACAAGCCTGGGCCAGGCCTTAGGAAGCTCACAGGGAGAGGCAGAATCCTGGGCATGAAAACAAACGGGTGAACCCAGGGGTGTGGGCACAGAGGACTTTGTCCAGGAAACAGTACAACATGGTAACGGTGAAACAAAAACAGCCAACATTTCATGTACTCCCCAGTCGGTGCTAGGTACTTAATACATACAATCTTGCTTCATCCACAAAGTCACCCAACAAAACAGATATTATCACTGAAGAGAAACTGAGGATTAGGAGGGTGAAGCGAATTACTCAAGCAGCACAGCTAGTGACTGGCTGAGGCAGGATGCAGACGCAGACATCCTGCCTACAAAGTGCAGGTTCTTTCGACACCATCAGGCAGGCCCTAATGCAGGGCCTTAGCTCAGGTGAGGCTCCAGGGGCCGGAGCTCTTGGGGCACCCACAGGTGATCAGGTTTGGAGAGAATAACACACACTGACCTAATTCAACAGAAGTCCAAGGACAAACTGGACTCTGGTCTAGTCTCTAAAACTGGGGCTTGGATGTTAGCAAGCAGAAGAGGACTCATGTTAGCATAAAAAGAGATTTTACTGCAGGGATTTTTCTCATCCACTGTGACCACCTGACAGAGAAGCTGACTCTCTCAGGACGTTTCCGCTACTCTTTGAGGGCCAGTTCAAGCACCAGCAGCTCCAAAAAATCCTCCCAGAATCCCCTCAGAATTGGTTCAGAGAACTGGCTGGAAGGCAAGACATGGTACTGATAGCCAGGCTTTGGAGTCTGTAGGCCTGGATTTAAATCCTGGCTCGATCATGTACTTTTTGTGGGACCCCACACCGTTCATTTCACCTCTCTGAACCCCAGTGTCCTCACCTGTAAAAGGGGGATAAAACTGTCACCCCACTAGATCATTGTTTATTCAGTGATTTAACAAATGGTTACTGAGCCCCTACTATGAGCCAGATACCACATTAGGAAGTCGGTTACAAAGATGATCAACATGCAGCCCCTGCTCTCACATAGGTCAGAGTCTGATCTGGGAGACAGACAAGTTAACAGTCATACCTGCTGTGGCCAGTACAGGAGCCACCAGCCACCTGGACCTACTGAGCACCTGAAATGTGGCTCATTCAAGTTGAGAAGGGCTGTAAGTGTAAAACACATACCGGACTTCAAAGACTTAGTAAGATCAAAAAGAAGATAAAATATCTCATTAATAATTTTTTTCACAAGTTAGAATGATAATATATGGAAATACTGGGTTAAATAAAACATTATTAACATTAATTTCACCAGTCTCTTTTTACTTTTTTAATGCGATTATTAGAAAGTTTTAAATTGCATACGTGGCTCAAATTATATGCTGACTGGACCACACTAGTTAATCAAATTCAGTGAAGTCATGGGACTTCCCTGGCATCCCAGTGGTTAAGACTCTGAGCTTCCAGTGCAGGAGGTGTGGGTTCGATACCTGGTCGGGGAACTAAGATCCTGCATGCGGCGTAGT
The DNA here is from genome assembly GCF_964374135.1 of Grampus griseus. Taxonomy (NCBI): domain Eukaryota; kingdom Metazoa; phylum Chordata; class Mammalia; order Artiodactyla; family Delphinidae; genus Grampus; species Grampus griseus. The sequence goes on along the minus strand of NC_139000.1, from coordinate 13,857,806 downwards.
GGGGCCAAAAAAAAACAAAAAAATTCAGTGAGGTCAATGAGGGCTGTGAACAGGTCAGTGACGGGGGGACTAGAGGAGAACAGAGGGCCCAGGTGGGGATAGGGGATATCAGTGAAGACTTCCTGGCAGTACCATCTAAACTGAGACCTGAAAAATAATAAGGCAAGGGGGGGGGGGCAATCCAGGCCGCAGGGACAGCGAGTACACAGGCCCAGCTGTAAGAAAGAACAAGGCAGATCATTCATAACAGTCTGGCAGCCAGCAAGAGTGACGGGCTTGGGGAGGAGACGGGGAAGGAAGAGGGAGCACAGGAGGTTAGTGAGGTAGATGCACCAGAGTATAAAGAGCTCAGAAGCCATGTTAAAGAACTTCATCTTGAGGGCAGAGAGGAGCCAGGGAGGGTATGAAGCAGGTGGGTAAGAGATTAGTTACCAGCAATGTATGCAGCACCAGGATCACCAGCAAAGGCAGGGAGAGGAGGGAAAGGAGAATATCTGATGCTCTGTTGAGCTGCTACTCTGGGTCAGACATTAGGCTAAACCCTTTTAGACGCACCCATGTTACAGATAATGAAAACTGAGGGTCACAGAGGGTGACTTGCCCAAGGTCACAGGATTCTTAAGTGGAAGAAATGGGATTGAAACCCAGTTAGGTCTAGGTCCCAAAACCCAAGTGCTTGGCCAACTGGTGCTGAGATGTGAAAAGCTGTCTGAGAGAATAATAATGGACTTTACCTTAACGGCAATGAAAAGCATTAAACATGTAAAGCAGCAGACTGAGACAATCAGATTTATATTTTAAAAAGAGCTTTGAAGCTGTAGTATAAAAGGCTATCAGAGGGCTTCCCTGGTGGCGCAGTGGTTGAGAGTCCACCTGCCGATGCAGGGGACACGGGTTTGTGCCCCGGTCCGGGAAGATCCCACATGCCGCGGAGCGGCTGGGCCCGTGAGCCATGGCCGCTGAGCCTGCGCGTCCGGAGCCTGTGCTCCGCGGCGGGAGAGGCCACAGCAGTGAGAGGCCCGTGTACCGCAAAAAAAAAAAAAAAAAAAAAAAAAAGGCTATCAGAGGTGTGAAGGAAACCACGACAATCCAGATGAGAGGTCATACTGCAATATACTGGGGCAGTGGCAGAAAGATGAAGAGAAAGGGACATGATGCAGGAGCTGCAAAGGGCCTTGCTCTGTGCCTGATAACTAGTAGGTCCTCAATAAACAGAGTCACCATTTGTCCAAGGTTTGCCCAAGACACAGGACCTGTTTATGCCTGCTGCTCAGGCATAAATTAACTGTGCCCATTTTACTCTTAAAACCGTCCAGATTTGCACAACAAATAACATGTCACCGTTTCAGTTAGGATCTGTTGACTAAAAGAAGCAGCCTGTCCCTAGCAGAGCTGGATAAACACTGCAGATTCTCAGTTAGGGATCACCTCTGAGACCTTCTACCCTCTCCCCAACCAGGAGCCCAGGACAACCAAAGGGCCCCAACCCTGCAGCAGTGCAGGGCTCTGTCAGGCCTTCCTACCAGGAGAGACCCCTGCCGCACCAGCAATGTGGACTCCAACTGCCTCTTGGGACAGGTGCGTGGGGAGGCCACTCTCAGACATTATTCCCCAATTTGTATTACTGTTGATGATGATAATGATGATAATGACAACACCGAATCTCTTTTTTCATCTTTTGACCCCGCCCCGTGGCATGTGGAATCTTAGCTCTCCCACCAAGGATCAAACCCGCATCCCCTGCATTGGTGTCGTCGAGTCTTAACCACTGGGCCGCCAGGAAAGTCCTCCGAATCATTTTTTAAGCACTGATTATATGGCAGGCACTACTCCTGCCAACCAAATTGCTGGGTGGGCATCTTCTCTTTTGATCCTCACCCCAACTCTGTTGGGTGGATATTACTGCCAGCCTCCTTTTACAGATGGGAAAGTAGATTAAACCATTTTATCAAGGTCATACAGCTAGTTAGTTTAAAGGGCTGGATTTGAATCCAGTTCTGTTCAACTCCAGCCAAGGTTCCTAACCGGTGCACTCCATAGCCCGAGTTTTGGTGGCCACTATGTGACCCCATAAGCAAAGCCTGGACAGACCAAGTGCACTCCCCATAATGAAAGCAAATCCCCAAACCAGCATGAACCATCAAGTACCCTCAAGGTCCCCGGCCCTCAACTAGCCCCCACTAACTGCACACTCCAAGAGGTCCCCATCTCCCACCCTTTCAGAGAACCCTTTACCTGTCCCTCACCGCCTCTTCAAAGTATGTCCCGAAATGCTAGAGGCGGGCGTGGGGCAGGTCGGGACCGCCCAACAACCTACACTCAGTATCAGTGGGCGGGTCGCCAAAGAGATTTCCCCCCCCCAAGAAACCCATCCCACATACTGACCACGTCCAGAACCCTCAAACACCCAAAGAGCAAACCCCAAGTCTCGGATGGAGCAAACCCCAATCAGCGGGAACCCCGGCCTGGTTACCGCGAACCCCCGAAGGCCAGGCCGCACCTGCAGCCGCTGCGTATCCCGGGGAGGGTGACGTCCTCTTCCAACACCGAGTCCATCATGGACACAGAGGAGGTGGCGGCGTTGGTATCTGGCGGCGTCGCCACTGGTTTCCCTCCCCCCCTCCTGCCCCCCGTCGCGACCCGCCCGGCTCCCGAGGTCCCCGCCCCCTCCAACCCAGGTCTCGTTGGGACTCCGGCGGCGCCGCTGGAATTCAAACCGCAGCCGCTGCCATCTTTCCCGGCGCTTCTTCCTACGGAAACGAGGCGGGGTCACCGAGGAGCGCGCTGTGAAGCCGAGGCCGGGCCGGGCAGCGCGGGCGGGCGCCATCTTAACTAATGGCAGGGGGGCGGGGGGGGGGGTCTGCACTTGCGCCAGCAAGACTTAAGGAAAGAGAGGCAGGATGCCATTTTTAGTGAGGGCACTCGGGCCGAGGCCAGGGCAGGTGCCATCTTTGTTGAGGGCTGAATCGGCCTTGGGCCGTTAATTTAAGCGGGAGATGGGAATCCAGCACCTCTTGGCACCCGCAGAGTACCTAACCAGGTTTGTACTTTTCTAGAATAATGACTCCGAACCTTAGGGTCTGGGCATCCCAAAATCTTCCACCTTGAGTTGAAACTCAGATAATCCGGTGCTGCCTCGCTTTAGAAAAATCCTACCTACAGAATCCTGACTCAAGCAGTAATTTGCACACTTAGTTTGAAACGAAGAAGCTCATCCCTATGAGCCTAGTGGTCAGGGACTCTCCCTCTCCAATCTCTCACCTGGTGAGCCTTTATTACCGTTAGGGCTCAAATGCACCTGAGATCAGTAAACTGAGCCCAAGAGAGAGGAAAGCCTCACCGAAGGTCATGTACCATAAGTCGGTCAACTGGAGCCAGACCCGTGGTTCCTGCCAACTATATCCGAGCTCTCTCCATAACCCTGGCTGCCTTTCTTAAAGCAAATAGCAATCACCAAACACCTAGATAATTTGGCAGAGCTTGGCCAGTGAAATCGACCTTCCTCTCTTAACTCAGTGTTGCTACCCTTTCTCTGCAGACTGTCAGGACTGTTCTCAGTCCTGCCTGAAAATAACTTGAAAAGATGAGTGACTGGGTAGATGTACCTGTCCTCCGTCAGCCTCAGTTTCCTCGTTCTTTGCAAAAGAGGCCTTCTTTAATCCTCTAATCTACATCAAGCCCTTTCTTGTATTCTTAGCAATCTGTATTTTTCCTCTGTGGCGCTTACCACATTTTGCAGTTCTATACTTCCGTATATAATTATTTTAACTGTATCCCTTTTGCAGTAGACTGGAAGCTCGGTGAGGGCAAAGACTGTGTTCTGAATTGTTCACGGCTGTATCCCCAATACTTAGCACTGTGCCTGCCACCCAGCAGGTGTTTAAATATATATGTTGAATGAATGATTCAATCAATCTGGAAAATGGGGCTAATACCTATCCTGCAAGGGTTTTTTTTAATCCATTTTATTGAAGAATTATTGATTTACAATGTTGTGTTAGTTTCTGCTGTACAGCAAAGTGATTCAGTTACATGTATATACATATTTTTTTCATATTCTTTTCCATAAGTTTATTACAGAATATTGAATATAGTTCCCAGTGCTATATAGTAGGACCTTGTTGTTTATCCATTCTATATAAAATAGTTTGCATATTATCCTGCAAGGTTTTTATGACAATGTAGAGATGACCTAAGATACATTTAGTAGCTCAGTCAATGGTAATCCCATCTCTCTCTCTCTCTCTCTCTCTCACACACACACACACACACACACACACACACACACACACACACCCCTTTAGTGAAGGCTACAAGGCTCATGGTCCTGCACCTGTCCCTCTTCCATTCCCAGATCTTCAACCACCCCCAGAATCAGCAATAAAATAACAGCCTGAAAGACAGTGGGCAGGAACCAGCTGGCACACAGGGAAGGGGCAGTCCCTGAATCCCTGGAACCAACAGTCCTTGCCAATGCTAAGTTCAACCAGTGAGATGAGTGTGTCCAAAAGCAGGGAAGCTGGCGTGTCAGGATTCCTGCCCTGGTTCTGCCACTGACTCTCTCTGATCTTTGCCAGACTGCTCCTTTTCTCTGGGCCTCAGTTTCCACAGCTGTAAAATAAGAGGGTGGGACTGGATGGATGTCTCCGGACCTCACAGCTCTGGAGCAGATTTCTTTGTGTTGATTTCAAAGCTACTAACGCACAACCAGCTCTATTCTGGTGAGGGAGTCTGAGTTACAAATCATCACTTCCCAGATGAAGGAACTAAGTTTCCATCCAGCAGATGAAAGGTCTTGAGAAAGGACACAAGGAAGAGGATGTGCACAGTTTGACATTCCTTACGTGACACTCGTACCGGGTATATCACAGGCACCACCGCATCTAACCCTCACAACCACCCTCAGCTAGGTGTTACTGTTATCCCCATTTCTCTTACAGATGAGAAGACTGAGGCTGAAAGAGGTAAAAATAATTTATGGTCTCCCTGCTGCTAAGTGGCAGAGCTGGAATTTGAGCCTAGGTCCCTCTGAACCCCAAAACCCTAATTGTTTCAGGAAGCCTGTCTTCTCTATTTGTTTGTTTTTCTCCACTTTAGAATTTAGGATGAAGAGGTGAGGTCTACATTCAGACAACGGTATTTCAGGGATGTGTTCACTGGACTCTACTCCTTGGGCATGTGCTTCGAGGTGGCCATGAGATGAATCTGAGTGTGGGCAATATAATTTCAGGACTGGAAGTCTGGGCGCCTGGATTCTGACTTTGGAAAGTCCTCCAACTTATCCTGGGACCTGGCGTCTCTTCCCCTTGCTCCTCCTTGGTTTTTCCTGTGTAAAATGGGACAGACAACGCTGAGCTCACTCGGTTACATTGGATACTTTGGAATCTATAAAGAAGGAAGAGCCGGGGAGGAATTCTCCTTATGATTAATCCATTGCCCATTCGGTGAATGGCCATATTCCTGGTTTGTGTGCTAAACATTTTAGTGAACCAGGAAACTGAAAATAGAATCAATTGCACAAAAGATGGGCTATTTGGGAAGTTGTTTTCCTGTTTTCATGGTCAGGGACGAAGCCCTTTGCCCTGTCTCTGTCTCACCATGGCCTTTCTTTCTGCCAAGCCTGGAGGTGACGTCACTACCACCAGCTGTTTGGGCTATCTGGCGCCATCTCCCTGACGACAGCCACCCAGCCACAAAGCTGGCATTATTATTTCCTTGGGCAAGGTCATATTGAATGGCTGGGAGGAAGTCCCTTGCAGCCAGATGTTTCTCATTAGAGTAGAACCCTCAAGACACAGAAGCTGCCATTACTAACGGCAAGAATAGCTTTTTATAGAATCAATACATACACACTGCTACTTTGCACTATTTCATTTTATCCTTAGAACACTGTGAAGTAGATTGGGATGACTGCCCTGCGCTTCAGGTCAGGAAACAAGACTCAGGGAGGGGAAGAGATTTGCCCAAGGCCACACTTCCTTCCTTCCCTTCTCTCTCTCTCTCTTTCTCTCTTTCTTCCTTAGCTTTTTGTTTATAAATAATTTCAGGCTTAGAAAAAAGTTGCAAAAGTGTGCAAAGATTTCCTTGCATAGCCTTCACCCAGCTTCCTAAATTACTAACATTTTAGGGTTGGCTAAAAAGTTCGTTCGGATTTTTCCCTGCCATCTTACAGAAAAACCTGAATGAACTTTTTGGCCAACCCAATACATAACCATAGCACAATTGTCAAAAATAAGAAATTACATTGAAAGGATACGATTCACTACAGACATTTTAAAATTTAATCGATTTTCCCATTAATGCCATTTTTCTGGCTCAGGATCCAATCCAGGATTTGACACTGCATTTAGCTGTTATGTCTCCTCACCCCCCTCCAATGTGTGGCAATTCCTCTGCCCATGCCTTTCATGATGTTGACACTTCAGAAAAGTTCTTGCCAGTTATTTGATAGAATGTTCCTATTTTGGGGTTCATGTGGTGTTTCCTTGTCATAAAACTGAGGTTGTGCACTTTTGGCAAAAGTACCACAAAAGTGATGCTGTGCCTTTCTCAGGTACCAGGAGGCAGGTGATGTTAATATGTCTCATTAATTGGTGCTGTTAACTCTGTTTTCTTGCGTAAGGTAGTATCTGCCAAGATTCTCCATGGTAAAATTACTATTTTTATAATTAATAAAAATCTTGTGTTGATATTTGAAACTATGTAAATATCCTGTTTTTCATCAAATTTTCACCCACTTATTTTAGCATCCATTGATAATTTTTTTTTTTTTTTTGGCTGCATTGGGTCTTCATTGCTGCGCGCAGGCTTTCTCTAGTTGCAGTGAGCGGGGGCTACTCTTCCTTGCGGTGTGCGAGCTTCTCTTTGTGTTGGCTTCTCTTGTTGCTGAGCACGGACTCTAGGCGCACGGGCTTCAGTAGTTGTGGCACGCAGGCTCAGTAGTTGTGGCTTGCAGGCTCTAGAGTGCAGGCTCAGTAGTCGTAGCCCACAGACTTAGTTGTTCCCCAGCACGTGGGATCTTCCTAGACCAGGGCTTAAACCCCTGTCCCTTGCATTGGCAGGCAGATCCTTAACCACTGCACCACGAGGGAAGCCCCCATTGATAATTCTCACCCAAAACAATTATCACACGGCTGTTTGCTAGCTGACGATGTCCTGTTTTCATCATTCCTTCTATCTTTATTAATTGGAACTCCACTGTAAGGAAGAGCTTTCTCTTCTCCCCCATTTATTCAGTTGTTTATTTAAACCAGTATGAACTCGTGGATATTTGCTTTATTTTGTGAGTTAAAATACATTACTATCATTATTTCTCTTGTTGCCCAAATTGTCCTAGATTTGGCCAAGTCATCCTTTGAATACATAGGTGTGCCAAGGTTCAGACCCAGGTCTCTCTGGTCCCAAGGTCAGCAGTATTTCTGGCTTGTCACCTGCCCCCTTGCTCACAGGAACTCTTCCCAGCCAACCCTCACCACCAGCAGTCCCTGACCAGTTCCCAGTTGTTACCCACTGTCTTTCCCATAGTGTGCTTGGTCACTAAGCCAGTGATGCCTTCTAGGACCAGCATCTAACCCCAGGCTGTGCACATAGCTCAGTGCCAGTTTGCCAAATTAACTCAAGTCCTAACTTCTCAAGATGGGAAGAAAACTGAGAAATACTCCATATCAAGGGAAGAGCATGTAGATCATTAGGCTAGAGAGGGTAATACACACCAACACCATATGATCTCAGACCTGCCAATTCTACTTTCTCAGCTTCTTTTCTTACCTGTAAACTCAGTACATTAAACAAAAACATGGAGGCTCCCTTCAGCTCTGACATTCCATGAATAACTGATACCAGTTACCATGTACTGAGTGCTTTCTGTGTGCCAGGCGCTATGTTAAAACCTTACATTCAATCCTCACAGTAACCATTTGAAACAGGGACTGATTATGCTCCAATTTTATAGTTGACAAAACTGAGGCTTAGAGAGGAGAGGGATTTGCCTGACCATCCAGCTGCTAAATGTTGGAGCTGGGAGCTGAACCCAAATTTTATTCTGAATCCCAGGCTCTTAATCATTATGCCATTTGCCTTTCACTGAATTACTAGTATCCCTGCAGTCACCAACTGGTTAAAATGCAGATGAGTAATTATAAATCAAAGTAAAACATTTGAAATACTTTGTTAGTATAAGAAAAATAAGTGTAAGATTCTAGGGACACAAAGAAAAGAGATGAGTCATTCTGACTGAGAGGTTGGGGGAAGGTGTTTTATAAGCAAGATCTATGCCCTGCAGAAGCAGGGTAGAAACCTGTATATGCCATATGGGCCCCAGCTGCTCACTTTTTAATGCCAGCAGAAATAAAATAAAATTGCTATTTGATGCAATGCCATTTACAAAGCCCATGTCACTTTCTTTGATGCTGTCTCATAATTCAGACGTTTGTTATCCTTTATGAATAAGGAAACTGATTCTCAAGAGACATGAACTGATATTCCCAAAGTCACACAATAAGCTAGTGACAGAGAAAGAAACTTGGACCTCAGTTTTCTAATTCCCAAAAGGTGGTGCTCCTGAATTTTTTTTTTTTTTTGGAAACTTCCAGAAGGTGTCCCAAATCGAGATCTCCCTGCCTGAATTGATCTTGCTGAGTACCATGGCCAGATCCCCATGCAGCTAAACCCAGAGGCTTGGCTGTAAGAGAGTCAAAGACTTCTGGGAAAACTGTCCTAAGGTACCAGGGAAAGCTTTCAAGCACCCTTCCCAGCTGCACACTTGAATATGCAAAACAGCAACAGCTGTAGGCAAAGAAGGATAATTGAACTAATCAACTGTCTGGACATTTTGCAGGTTAAAAGAATCTTGATGTCTTACTAGTGATTAAATGTGGTGAATTCCTAATAAAAGAACAGACCAGGACCTAGCGAAGGTGGACCGCAAAGAGGTGGCTACAGCACCTATTTCCTCAAAGGGATCAATGTAAAGGCCCTTTGCCTTTGCATATGCCTTCCCCTCTGTGTGGCAAGCCACCAGGTACACTGCACAGGTTGTGCCCTGTTGAGGACACCCAGCCAAGGACGGGCGGAGGCTTGAAATCCAGTCCATGCTCTGCTTGCCAGGTTGTGGGCTCTGCTTCCCAAGCTGAGTCCATACCAAAGCAGGGGCATCTCTTCCTAACTCTCCCAAAGGAACTCTTTGTGCTAGTGGTTCTTTTTTTTTTTTTTAATATTTATTTATTTGGCTGTACCAGGTCTTAGTTACGGCATGCGGGATCTTTGTTGCCATGTGTGGGATCTTTAGTTGCGGCATGTGGTATCTAGTTCTGTGACCAGGGATTGAACCTGGGCCCCCTGCATTGGGAGCATGGAATCCCAGCCACTGGACCACCAGCGATGTCCCTGTGCTAGTGGTTCTTAAGAGTCTAGAATACCTTTCCTTCCTCTTCTCTGCCTAATTCCCAGAGTTTCCCCAACCATAGTTTAAGAGAATGTCCTGGGCCACAATCTGTATAGCTGCCCCACCTCTGAACTTGCAGAACACCCTGGTCTTATTTATGGCACTCACACAGCTCTGTAACTGTCCATTAACTTGCCTGTCTCCTCTATTAGACTGGGGTCCCTGAGAACAGGACTTTATTTTAAATCCGTTTTATTGAGATATAATTTATATGCAGTAAAATGCACCCAATTTAAGTATACATTCTGATGTGTTTTGACAAATGTGTACACCCATGTAACCACCACCACAGCCAAGGTATAGAACAGTGCTCTCCAAAAGAACTTTCTGGGATGATGGAGGTGTTCTGAATTAGCACTGTCCAATAGGGTAGCCCCTGGCCACATGTGGCTATTGAACCCTGGAGTTGTGGTTATGGGAATGAGGAACTTAAGTCTTTTAACTTTTTTGGGGGCGGGGGGAGGGCCTCACCTCGTAGCATGTGGGATCTTAGTTCCCCGACCAGGGATGGAATCCACGCCCCCTGCGGTGGAAGCACACAGTCTTAACCACGGGACCGCCACGGAAGTCCCAGTTTTTATCTTTTTTTGAAGTATAGTTGATTTACAATATTGGGTTAGCTTCAGGTGTACAACATAGTAATTCGTTTTTTGCTTTGTTTTTTTGCAGATTATATTCCGTTATAGGTTATTACAAGATATTGGGTATAATTCCCTCTGCTATACAGTAAATCCTTTTTGCTTCTCTATTTTATGTATTTTACTTTGAATCTGTTAATCCCATACTCCTAATTTGTCCCTCCCCCATCCCTCTCCCCTTTGGTAACCATAAGTCTGTTTTCTAGGACTGAGAGTCTGTTTCTGTTTTGTATATGGATTTATTTGTATTATTTTTTAGATTCTACATATAAGTGATATCATTAAGTATTTGTAAAATTTTTATCTTAAATTTAAATAACCACATGAGGCTAGTGGCAACTGTATTAGCATTGATATAAAACATTTCCATCACCCCAAAAAGCTCCCATGTGATCCAGTCCCAATCAATCTCCCTTCCACTTCAGGAAACCATGATCTACTTTCTATCATTAAAGATTTGCCTTTTCTAGAGTTTCAGGTACCTGGCGTCATACAGTATGTACACTTTCTGTGCCTGGCTTCTTTTGAAAACAGGTACTTTTTGGTTTTTTTTTTTTGGTTTTTTGTGGTACTGCGGGCCTCTCACTGCTGTGGCCTCTCCCGTTGCGGAGCACAGGCTCCGGACGCGCAGGCTCAGCGGCCATGGCTCACGGGCCCAGCCGCTCTGCGGCATGTGGGGTCTTCCCGGACCAGGGCACGAACCCGCGTTCCCTGCATCAGCAGGCGGACTCTCAACCACTGAGCCACCAGGGAAGCCCAAAACAGGCACTTTTAATTCTATATCCTAAAGTCTATCATAGTGCCTGGCAGATAATAGGTGTTTAATAAATGTTGGTGAAAGAGTGAATTATAAACCTTAATTAGAATTAATGATCTTATCCCAAACACTCTTTTTTCCCCACCTAATAGAATACAAGAGTGAAAAAGGCACTCACAGAGACCATTTAACTAAATGTCTTGGATGTACCAATGGAAATACTGAGACCCAGATGGGTTCCATGGCCTGTCCCAGTTCACTCTGTAAACTTAAAGCGAAGGTTACAGCCTACATGTGCAGACACCAAGGCTTGTACTCTTCTCACTTCCCAATACCCACCTGCCATCCGTTTCCCATAGGCCAACATGGCAACTCTGTGAATCCCTGTGGGATCACAGGGATGCCTTCAAGATGCCATGCTGCCTACTTCAGCCTCCTGTGGATGCCATCCTGGCCCTAGATCACCTACCGAACCACAGAAACAGCAGCGATTAAACTCAGAAAAGTATCTCATTTCATTCCAAGCATACCTAAAACCTAGGAGTGACCTTCCTCCAATACGGGGCTGTGGGTTGGTTTTCTGCTCAGAAAACAAGCCACCCGGTACCGCTCAATAGAGAAAGAATAACACTGCATTTATTGAAGACCTCCTAAATAAAAGGGAGAGAGGAAAGGACCTACCATTCATTATAGATGTGGCATGTGCTGGGGTGCTTCACATATGATTTCATTTAACCTCAGTGCGACCTTAAGAGGTCAGCATCATTATTCCTTCTACAGGTGAGGACAGTAGGATTAAGAGCCATCAGTTATCTTGCCCAGGATACTACAGTGTGGAGCCTGCACTGGAATCCTCTCTGCTTCCAAAGCTGACACTCTTTATACTACAACCTATTGTGTTTTAGAACTCAGTTAAAGAGCTTTTCTATTGATGTTCCAGGATGCATCCTTTCATTAGTAAAAGCTAAGTAATCTATATTGTTGTTTGCTGGGAAACTCAGCTAAATTAGGTGCCAATTGCTAATGTAGCCTTAGCCTAGCTTTGCTGGTATACTTCTATCTCCTCTTTGGTATACTAAACTGGTACTTTTATCCTTTATTTAGTGGTTTAATGATCTCTGTCTTTTAATACAAAAGGTGAGGTACAGATTATAAGTAAATGAAGTTCATTCTTTACTCAGGACCAATAACCTGTTAACACTGCTACCTTTTCATTTTAACTGAAGGAGATTCAAAATGTAACTGTTACCAAACTCTGATCCTTGCTCCTACATATAAAGGCCTCTCCATTTCAGACAATTGCTTTGGAGATTAATGGCCCATTGGAGTCTATACAATTTGCTTAATTGCCCCCAAATTATTATCTCAACTAAAACAGAATCTTCAGAGACAACCATTAATGTCTTTATCCTTGTCTGGAAGAATCTCCTCTCTTGGCAAAAATAGCTTCTTCAAATGAAACTGGATAATCCCCTGGCCATGGTTATTAAAGATAACAATGGCTCATTTTAAAAATGTTTTGGGGGAATTAAAAAGCTGAGATTTAGCCTGTTCTGCAAGCTATTGAAAATAAAGGCAGGAGGGGGAGGACAACAAAAGCATCCAAATATCAGACTAAGTTTGCTTCCTACCCAGTCAGCACAGGCCACAATGTTTGAGGATATGCAATCCAGTCTGTGGGCGAGATCTGTCTCTGCCCTATAGGAGTGAGCGTCATCGGCACCATTCCGCTGAAGGAAATTTTGTGCTGTTTGTTCCCAGTGCCACTCAGAAACATCCCTATTTACAGATGACTTGGTGCTGCCCCAGATAACAGTCTATTTGGTTTTTGGTTTAGGCTTGCATTACTTTAAAGCTTACGAACAGCAGTTCTTACATGCCTTTACCGTATTTACCAGTGTAAACCCTGCAGTACATTACTGTATTTACCAGTGTAAACCCTGCAGTACAGCAGATTCCATCACTCATTCATTCACTAACATTTATTGAGCACCTTTTGGTACCAGGGCCATGCTTCGTTATATATACATTAATGTATATATATACATTATATATATAAATGTATGTATATATTTTATATATACACATTATATATATAAATGTATGTATATATATACATACATTTAATGTATATATATACATTAAAAGATGTATACAGGGGCTTCCCTGGTGGCGCAGTGGTTGAGAGTCCGCCTGCCGATGCAGGGGACACAGGTTCGTGCCCCGGTCCGGGAGGATCCCACATGCCGCGGAGCGGCTGGGCCCGTGAGCCATGGCCGCTGAGCCTGTGCATCCAGAGCCTGTGCTCCAAAATGGGAGAGGCCACAGTAGTGAGAGGCCCGCATACCGCAAAAAAAAAATGTATACAGTCCCAGCTCTCAAACTGAACAGATAATTTGATAGTAGAGAGTATCATCATCATCATCTTCTTCTTTATCATCATGTTATTATCATGAATGAATGTTGGATTTTGTCAAATACTTTTTCTGCATCTATTGAGAGAATCCTCATAAGATTTTTTTCAGTCTGTGTGAATTTCATTGATTTTCAAGTATCACACCAACTGTGCATTCATGGAATAAATTCCAGTTGGTCGTGAAATACTATATATATATATATATAATATATAATTATTAAATTATATACTAAATATATTTTATATATTGCTGTATTTAATTTGCTTAAGTTTTCTTAGAAATATTTGTGTCTGTGTTCTATCTGTAGTTTTTCTTTTCTTGTGATGTTTGTCTGGTTTTGGCATCAGGGTAACGCTAGTCTAACAGAATGAATTGGGAAGTATTATCTCCTTTTTAATTTTCCGGGCCAAGTTTGTGCGGAATTGATATTATGTTTCATGGAATTCACCAGCGAAGCTATCTAGGCCTGGAGTTTCCTTTGTGGAAGGTTGTTAAATATAAATTCGATGTCTTTAATAGTTATAGGCTTCCTTAGGTTATCTGTTTGAGTGAGCTTTGGTAATCTGTGTCTTTCAACGAATCTGTACATTTCACCTGTCATCAAATTTATTGGCATAAACTCCTCTTATTATCCTTTTAATGTCTGTAGGATCTATAGTGACATCACCTTATTACTGGGTTTTTTGTGTCTTTTAAAAAATTTTTCATGATCATTCTGGCTGGAAATTTATCAATTTTATTGAATTTCTCAACTTCTAGTTCATTGATCTTCTCTTTTGTTTTCTTTTATATTTATTTTTGCCCTTATTTTTATTCTTTCTTATCTTCTGCTTACTTGGGGTTTATTTTTCTCTTCCTTTTCTAGTTTAAGATAGAATCTTAGGTCACTGATTCGAGATCTTTCTTTTCTAATATAAACAGTGCTTTGAACTTCCCACTAAGCACTGCTTCAGCTGCATCCCACAAATTTGAAATGTTGTGTTTTCATTTTCATTCAGTTCAAAATACTTTCTATTTTATTCATTTCTTCTTTGACCCGTGTGTTATTTACAGGCATGTTAGTTTTTAAGTATTACAGAATTTTCCAGATATATGTCTGTTACTAATTTTTAATTCCATGCAGAGAACATATTTTGTATGATTTAATATTTTTTAATTTAAGACTTATTTTATGGCCCAGTGTATGGTCTTTCTTGATAAATGTTCCATGTACAGTTGAAAGGAATGTATATCCTGCTATTGTTGAGTGAGTGTTCCATGTAAATTAGGTCAAGTTGGTGACAAGTACTTTGTATCCTTACTACTCTTCTGTCTACTTGTTCTATATGTTATTGAGAGAAGGGTTGCAATCTCCAACTGTAATTGTGCTTTTGCCTGTTTCTCTTTTCAGTACTATCAGTTTTGCTTCATGTGTGCTGAAGCTCTGTTCTTAAGTGCATAAATATTTAGGATTTTTATACCCTCCTGATGAATTTATTCTTTTAGTATTATGAAATAAAATGTAGTGGATTTGCTTTTTTTTTTTTTTTTTTTTTTGGCGGTACGTGGGCCTCTCACTGCTGTGGCCCCTCCCGCCGCGGAGCACAGGCTCCGTAGGCGCAGGCCCAGCGGCCATGGCTCACGGGCCCAGCCGCTCCGCGGCACGTGGGATCCTCCCAGACCAGGGCACGAACCCGTGTCCCCTGCATTGGCAGGCAGACTCTCAACCACTGCGCCACCAGGGAAGCCCAACACATAATGTATTTTTAAACAACATATTCCATTTCCCATTTTTGGCCATTATATAAAAGAAATTATATTGTATATATTCTATGACTAGCTTTTTTTGCTTGACATTATGTTTTGAGACTCATCCATGATATATATAGCTGTACTTCATTCATTCACTTTCAACTACTGTATAAAATTCTCTTCAAAGTATATGGATAGACCACAATTTATCCATTCTTCTACTGACAAACAGTTGGGATATTTCCAGTTATTTTGCTATAACAAATGATACTGCAATGAAGAGTTTGAAACGCGGGTCCTGGTACACATACATAAGAGCTTCTCTAAACTGTATACCAGAAGTAGAATTGCATGCACATTTTCAAAATATTCTATATTTTTCACTTAATTTTATTGTTTTTAATCATTCTTCCTTAGTCTTTTTTTTAAAATAAAATTATTTATTTATTTGTTTATTTTTGGCTGTGTTGGGTCTTTTTTGCTGCATGCAGGCTTTCTCTAGTTGCAGCAGGCGGGAGCTACTCTTCGTTGCGGTGCACGGGCTTCTCATTGCGGTGGCTTCTCTTGTTGCAGAGCATGGGCTCTAGGCACGCGGGCTTTAGTAGTTGTGGCTCACAGGCTCTGGAGCTCAGGCTCAGTAGTTGTGGCGCACGGGCTTAACTGCTCCCCAGCATGTGGGATCTTCCCAGACCAGGGATCAAACCCACGTCCCCTGCATTGGCATGAGGATTCTTAACCACTGCACCACGAGAGAAGACCCCCTTTTTCCTTATTATTAATGACAATATGTTAATTCAGCAGGTGTATGCACTAAGCCATGTCTCTGTTGTTGAACATCTAGAGTTTGTCTTCATTTTTTTGAATTTTATACACGACTCTGGGGGAAAAAAAAATTGGGGGGTGGGGCACAGAAGTCTCTGCTTTTCAGGTCATTTCCTTATGAGAGATTCCCAGAAGTGGATTCCTTGCATCAAGGCTGTACCAATTTACATTCAGTGGGGGAGGGGATTATTGCTGAAATACATAAAGTAATCCCCATCCTAATAGCTGTTAATCCTTTCGGGATCATAGATCCTTTAGATGCTGTGATTAAGGGTATGGACCTTTTCTCCAGGAAAAAAAAACACACACAAATTGTTTATATTCACAAGTAAGCATACAATCTCAAGAGTTTCTCAGACCCTCTGAACCCTGTATGCTGACATCTCTATTAAATAGAAACACTGTCTTACCCACTGAATATAAAATTTCTTATAATACCTCACCAAATAAGTTCACAGACCAACTGTTGTATCTGTCAAATACTTTTTGTTTTAAACCACCATTTACTGAGTACCCATAACATGCCAGCACTGTGCCAGAAACAAGAGACAGAAGAGGAAATGCTCCTGGCTTCAAGGAATGCAGTCTACTGAGGAAGACATAATATAACAAGTATTTGTAATAAAATATGTGCCATAAGAGAGGTCTTCATTAGGCAAATGGAGATATAAATTAAGGACTTATCAACCTTCTTTTATCAAGGGTTTGCAAAGAATGAATAAACATTCTCAAGGATGTTATAGATAGAAGAAACAGTACCAGCAAAGGGAGAAAGACATCATATAACCTGACATATATAGGAAATTATACATGAGTTTATACAGTTGGGTTAGAATGGTAGTGAGCATAAGGAGGGGCTAAGACTCTTCCTTATTTGGAGCAGAGATTAAGAAAAACCTATTGACATTACAGGACTTTAGCAACTGGTCCGACAACACAAAGGAAACCACAAAAGAAGATCTCCTCCCAAACACTTCATTACCCAAACCTACTCTTATTACATACAAAGAAAACATTTTGCCTGCTTTCTCTGCAACTGTCTGAAGTTCAGTGTTCAACACACAACACGTGTATTCTTTTTTTTTAATTTATTTATTTTATTTATTTATTTTTGGCTGCATTGGGTCTTCGTTGCTGTGCGCAGGCTTTCTCTAGCTGTGGAGAGCGGGGGCTACTCTTGCGGTGCACGGGCTTCTCCCTGAGGTGGCTTCTCTTGTTGCGGAGCACGGGCTCTAGAGCACAGGCTCAGTTAGTTGTAGCACACAGGCTCAGTAGTTGTGGCTCGCGGGCTTAGTTGCTCCGCGGCATGCTGGATCCTCCCGGGCCAGGGTTCGAACCCATGTCCCCTGCATCGGCAGGCGGACTCTCAACCACTGCGCCACCAAGGAAGCCCCAAAAACAGGATTTTAAAGTTCAAATATCAACCAGCTGAAGCTGAATAAACCAACTGAAGTTTATAAAGCTCTCAGGACAAACAAAGGCCTGACTTATTTTTTCTTCTTTTTCAGGGTACCCCTTGGATCTCTAGATGGCATCCTTTGAGCTTTGTCAAAATAGAGGATCTCCAAGGGTACCTCAAAAGAGTAAAAAAAAGCACTCTCATTACAGGTTATCTAACAAACACATAGAACATGGTTCCCTTCATATTCTAAAGAAAGGACATTTTTTACATGCATGAAAAAGAAATCCAAAAGGAGCAAGTTTTTTCTGTAATATTTTCATGGAAAACCCAATGGATCTCATTGGAGACAAGTAAAAGCACAAACAAGAATATATGTTAATATATGCTTTTTTCTCAGGGTGTTTTGTTTTGTTTTGTTCTGAGAGGGGGAAATCTTCGTGTGGCATTTCTTTTCCTAAGTGGAAAACATTCTTTAAAGGAACTTCCTAAAACAGAAAGCATGGTCAGTAAATGAAGGGTTCAAAGACTTTCATGAAGTGGTTTGAAAATAAGTGATCTGTGACATATATTAAAAGACTTCCAAAAACTCTGACCACATAAAAAAGTAAAACAACAAATCTACAATAAGTACAAATTATATACATTTATTTTTTAATAATTTTAAATAATACTCTTGTATAAATTCTTTCATATATTCAAATCATACACAAATTTAGAAATGCATCATGAAGCCTAGTACAGCATACGCATGAGACATGTTTTTAAAATTTGTGTTAGAATTTTAGCGACATAAATACAAGTTTAATGTTTCAGAAACACTCCCCAATTGCTTGGGCTGAAATTTAACGTAGTACAGAGTGCTTGTGCCTAGCATGAAAACGTCACTGTAAATCAGTTAGCTCTTGGACTAGTGCAGACCTAAAGCCTGGGCTCACGTTCTAGGGCTGCTGGTTCAGTTACTGCATATGCATGATAAGTAAGAAAGGTTCCCAATGGCCTTTGAAAAAGCATCATTCAACCACTGACACTGTGATGATCCAGAACTGTTCTAGTCCATGCGATGTCATTTGACTTCTTCCGATGAATCAGTGTGTTCTTCCTGCTTCTCCCCTTGGCATAATCACTGGCTCGGGGCTGAAGGGAAAGCTTGCATTAACCTTCCGTTACTCCCCTGCACACACCAAACTCATTTTAGCTTCCAAATTCCTATGAAGATGATCATAATAGACCAAAGGTTCTTCGTGGATGAGGCCAGAAATGCTTTCTTTGCTCTAACAGATTACACTGGGTTGCTTTTTACTTCTCTGACATTTCTGTCAGAGAGCTTTCCGTGAGATATATAAATTCAACTCCTTCCCACATACCTCAAAATATAAGAACCTGGGAATGTTCATGATAAGTGGTGCTATGTTCACCATATGCGCCACAGAAAATACAGGTCCAAGGTGAATGATTTAATGACCCAGTCCAAACTGAGACTGTCGGGAAGCAGTACTGTTGCTTCAGCTCTCTGGCTCCAGAATAGCACAAGAAGGACTAAGTGTCCTCAAGGCACTCAGCTGACCAAAATGAACTAGTGGGTCAGTGAGTATTGCTTTAATGGTCAATTTTCTGGGAATATTGGGGCTAGAGAGTAGACATATAATTTGATGCTTCCACAAATCCTCTGCCCCCACATCTCTCTCCTCCCATTCCACGTCCGCTCTGTTCTCCTCTCTTAAAATCCAGGTATCCCTAAGAGTAACACACTAGATCCACAGGACCTTAGTATAAATGAGGTTTAGTTTTTATTATCATTTTTCTCTATAACTGGAGAAATTCCATTAGAAGAGACCTCTGGGAGGTAGAGGATGGAGGGAGGGAGGGAGGGAGGGGAAAGTAAGGGAGGACAGACATACTTAGCAACACTACCGAGGGCATCTGTCAGAAATGTGGAAGGGCTTACTAAAATGAATTAATGAAGATAAAAGTATCACTTAATAGCAATATCTGTCATTCATCAATAAGATTCATACTAGTCTTATCTCATTTGAAAATAAACGCATTCCTAATCCTTAGACAAAAATTCTTCCAATATTAGTCTTTCTAAAGGACGTATGGGATCCTGGTGGTAAATGCCGTAGTTCATGGGGATCATGCCTTTAGAGAAATGACTATTGTACAATGCATTCCATACCGGTTTCCTAGTCTGATTTTGGTGGTAGATCACTTCATGATTGATTTCATTTTAGAGCAAAATTATTTCCACCAGCAGAAGCATGGGACACTAAAGAATATTATTTAAAATAGATTTTAAGACCTTAATTTTTTCCATCAGGACAAATTGAGAACATGACCTAGGAACTGTTCATAAATATTCAAAGGTAAACATTCTTTGTGGTTCAGTTTTTGCAATATCTTTTAAAGTGTGTTTCATGGAATCTCTACATGGCCAGAATCCAGACTATTTGGCTTTGGCTCTTAGACGCCAACAAACTCTTTCTTTCTCTATTCGGTTAACTTGTGTTTAACAAACGCTTATTTCTCACCATCCTCAATCCCTGGCTTGAGGAGGTAGTCATCTGGGGGAAAGGCAGGTATGTCACTTTACACAATTCCTTGGAACTATGCACTGCACAGTCTATACACGCGTATGTGGCAGCTGCTGGGGAAATCAGGTTTCCTTTCCCTGCTTGGAAGGATTAGTTCACTTTAATGAAGCACAAACTGGTATTTTAATTTTCTTATCACCAATACTGGCTTCAGAGAGTAATCCTCCTGTGTTCTTTCCACAAAGTCCTTCATGGCTGTATGGCCCTGGATTGTACCTCGTACTTAGAAAAATTAGAAACGTTCACAGATGGGCTCTTCCTCCCAGCCTTCTTGTGTTCATGGCTGGGCAATTTCTGCACAAGCATATGGTTGAAAGAACATGTGCTTCAGAGTTAGGAGTCCTGATTCCAAGCCTAATAATGACATATTATATAGCTTTGAACAAGACATTTAACCTCACCTATAAAATGGGAACAACAATTATTCCTCAGGGGCCTATGGTGAGGAACAAAGGACACATATATAGAAAGATGCTTTGCAAACTGCAAAGGGCTATAGAAATAGTAACTAATTTTAATGTAATATAATCTCTACTTTCACGAACCATGGCCAAATATTCGGAGCACCTAAGGTTAATAGAAGTAGATTACCTGCCTGTGCATCCTCCAGAGCATCATCTCCAAACCCTGAGAACAACTATAGAGGGATGTGACCACATTCCAGGTTCTTCTCGGGGGAAGTTAGGCAGAGTTACCAACTTGGATTTCCGAGGTCTAATCTTTGTTTTTTTTTCCTAACCACTTGACAGTTTGCTCTCCTTCCTAATAAATATCTATATTTGACTTCTGGCTGCTTTCCTGGCTTGCTTAATCTACAATCTGTCAATATCATAATTAGATGAGAGCAAAGGTAGAGATAGCCTCTAAGAAAAAACTGCATCTAAAAGCAAGGACCAACTATAGCCACTCAATTACAGAGCTACCCTCTAACCAGACAAGAAGATACAAGAACTGTAGCACTGCAGAGAGATGGTACACACCTCATGGCATGTGAGTGACAGGCTACGTTCAAATGTAGGAAGTATTTTGGGGTGGGGGGAGAATATAAATATTTCACAGGCATGATATTTCACAGGGGATCCCAAGTAATAATGATGGCTTTTCTTTTGGAACTAAAATATTTCTAATTCCTTTGGAAGACTATGTTTTACATTAAAAAAAAATCTTTAATGAGAATATATTCTACATTAATCTATGTAAAATATAGAGAGGCTAATGTCTAATCAGGTGAGTAGTTTGGAGAGTGCAGCCTGTGTCCCAGCTTAACAAACACTGTCTGCAAAATCTATTGCTTGAATCTATGGGAAGCCAAGACCATAGAACTCTACTTTTAGATTGAAAAGGGAAAGAAAAATTAGAAACATCCAACCTCTTATGAATTTCAACAGTGTCCAAAGAGGGACTAAAAATGACTGGTGCTCACCAGAGTCCCAGCTCTAGCAATATTGCCATCTATTTTACAGTATTTTAACCCCATATTTTCTTTTTACAACTCCATTAACTGCTGTACAAATAAATTCTAGATGATAAAATATGACATGATTTTTTTTTACAAATAGATACAAATACAATGCTGCCCAGATATTCTACATTAACTATATACACCTTATTTCTCTAGAGGCAGGAATATTCCTTATTTTTAGACAATTTATCATTTATACTGAGACCCCAAGGAGGGACCATCAGCTTCCTGCTCCCAGATGTTGCCTCCCTCTCTCTACCATTAGAAGCTTATCCTGTGCTTTAATCTTATCATTGAGCAAGAATTCTGGAAGGAAAAAAAACCCTTCTCAAGATCTTCTTGGGACTTTTCTGCCCCTATTCTGGAAATAATCAAGGTTGTTTATTGTGATACAGCCCAAACATCAGCTTTTCCTCAATGAATATCACCCCTGACCCCTCCTTTAAAAAAATGTGTTTCAGGAATGGAGATGAAGTCTTCTGGCAGTCCTTTCCCCCTCCACATCCATCATCCTGTTTCCGCTGGTCTGATAAACACTTCCCCAGAAGTCTGTTTGGAGGTCAAAGTGGATTTGGGCTGCACTCTGCGGTTCCGCCTTTCTATACTCCCATGTGGTTTGGTACAAAAATAGACTTTACTTCAAGTCCTTATTGTCAGTGACTGCTTCAGATCTTCATGGGAAATCTAAGGGTAATAGGCTAAGTACATTATAAATTTGTACCTGAAAATTTCAGATGCACTATATGCCTTTGCTTTCTCATCTCAGTGACTCTACCCAGGCTTTGTTCGGCCCAGGCGCTGATGCTGTTTTAGTAAGCACTGTGGTCTCACAATCCAGGAGAACAGCTCTAGCTCCTTAGGCTTTATAGTTATGTATTGGTGTCGTCAGGGTCAGTTGCCCATTGGGAGCCACTTCATTGCCATCATCTTCCAACAATCCTGACACATCTGCATTGGGAATGCTGTCATGGTAGCTGCTGAAACTGATATTGTCTTCTTTCAGCTCAATGGTCCAAAAGGGGGCGTTGAGTTTCCGGTTTTGGTACTCCCGGTACATATATACGGCCCCCACAAAACCCATCAGCAGCACCACCACGATGATGATGACTGTCAAAATGATGATGTTAAACTGGGTCCATGATACATCAGCTAAAGCTGATGTGCTATTTTCAGCAGAGCTTACTGAAAAGATAGTCTGCAGGGCTGTAGGGGTAAATGTACTATTTATAACAGGGGTGGGCACTGATGTGGTCAAAGAGGCATTGGAAACCAAAATGGTAGAACCTTCAGGTGTTGGAACAATAACTTCTGAAAATAAAAACAGAGAATGAAATGTAAAAGACAAAATATCTTGTTTTAAGAAACCATAAAAGAAATACACATGGGAGTGGAAGTTGATATGGGATGCTGACATGATACACTGCTTTACGGTAATGCAAGTTAAAAATAACTTTTTAAGAAATATCATGAAAAGAATCAGGGTCTAGAAAGCTAGATTATTACATCCATGGCTGTTATCCAAAGTGTGTAATATCTATGCTAAAATCTTTGGGAAAATTCTAATGTTGGAGTTTTCCAACCTTCTGTACTCTTGAATAGATTCATACAAATTCCTAAAAAGGTAGTAAATATGTCACTAGAGACTTCTAAATCACTTGGTTAAAAGTGATTTAGATAATAATCATTTGAACTAAGTTCAACATGTCTGATGGCATTTCATAAAGGTAAAATTCTCTTCAATGGAGGCAAAAACAAAATAGGAAAAATTGTATTTCTAGTTACTTCTGAAAAACACATTTTAAATATCCAAAGTTGGTATCAGCCAAGACAGAAAACAGCCATTGCAAGCGTAGTGATTCTTCCTTTATGTATGTTATAGCTATTTTATAACTAAGGTACTATACTTTGTACTTTTAATGCAGCATAGCTCAGTAGAAATACCAAAAGCTTTGGAATCAAGTAGAACCATGTGGCAATAAGTAAGTCAGTTAATCTTTTTAAAACTGAGGTTCCTCATCAATAAAATGGGAATAATTATATCTACTTTGCAGAGTTCTTGGGAAGGATTAAATTAGATAATGTACTATATGACATCATCACATTTAATGTTTACAGTGCTTGGCACATAGTAGGCACTCAACAAAATGATTACTATTATCATTACAATTCACTAAAGTCAGACACATCAATCTATCCTAAAAAGAGGCATGTTTTACATTTCCTAATAACTAATAAGAAAAATCATCCCAGTCCTGTCAGCTAAGTATGGACAAGGTATGCCTCTAGTGGGAAAGAGAATTGAGTGACAGGACCTCCAGGCTAATGATAGGGTTCAATCTGAGCTTTTTAGCCTTGATAACAGCAGAATAAGGATATCAAGAAAATGGCAGAAGGATAACCCTTGCCACAGACCAACTGCCTAATCAACCCAGTATTCAGCATCTGTCAGAATATCAAAGAATGGTTTATAGAAGAGCATGGCCTAATCTCTATGACCTAATAAAGCCTGAATATCCCTAATTCATCCTAAATTTCTAATCATTAATTTTCATCTAAACCCTTACTGAACTTCCCTGAAAGAAACATTTTGCCATATAAATAACTTTCTCTTTTAAAAATTGAGGAATATTTTTACTGTTTCCTCCATCACACCTGGGAAAACTTAAGCCCAAAGTTAGGACAGAAGTTAGAATAAACCCTTGTTTCTCAGCTGGAACTTCTAACCAGATATAGGTTTCTACTTAAAAAGACCTTTGATGATCACTGGAAGTGATGAGAATACAGGAAGCAAAGGATAAAAGAAATGACAGGACTTTTAAAATATTTTTTAAAAAACAGATGAAGAGGAAATGTGAGAACACTGCAATGACTTTGTCTTGGTCCTCAGATTTCTAGAGTTGACTCTGGAGTCTCAGGAGAGCAACAGGAATAGAAGGAAATCTCTTTAGGCAAATATCTATCAAAATCTATTTCCAGAAAACTTCTCTGGTAGGATTGGAAGCTTTTACAAAGCTAAAAGTAGCTGTCCTGAAATTTTCACTGCTAGGTTTAAATATTAAATTTACAACCTTAGGTGAAGTTTTACCTTTCTTGATGCAATTTCCCTCGAGGTCTTGAACATAACCTTCTAGGCAGTTCTCACACCAAAACCCAGTGGTGTTATGGAGGCAGTCGATGCACTCACCACTCTCAGGCTTACAAATCTTTGGAGTTTTAACTGGGTCCACGTGGCCATGACACTGGCATTCCATACAGATGCTGTCAGAATTGTAATAGCCATTGTCACATTCATTGCAGTTCTGGCCCATGTAACCATCTTTACACCGGACACATTCAGGTTCCAATTCACCGAGTTCTGACAGAGAACATCAAAATAATTTAGTAAAATTTCAAGCTACAATTGAAAATGCAAAACTACTACTAGTCCCCCCACCAAAACAGTTTACACACCCTGCCTACTATCTCCTCTCAAACTTAAGAAACACATGGAATTCAAACTAATAATTTACACCTTATTTATTAATTGTCCAGTTTGTTGTGAGAATGATAGGGCCACCCAGAAAATCCATTTAGGTAGAGAAGGAAAGAAGTGTGCTTACATAAAGAATCTGAGTAATTGAGATGGATAGGCACTCAAAATTTTTTTATTCCTTCCTCTTTAGTCATGTCAGATGGAACAAAATACAGTTTTAACAAAAACTTCCTCATCCCTCCCTCATGTCTCATTTCACATATGTATTTGGATTTGATGCAAATTCCTAGAAAGGAAAACCTATACTGTTTTTATAACTCCCTTTCACCTACAGCATCTAGAACTTTATCAACACACTTTCTACCTATTGATAATTGATTCACTGATATTTCCTCTAAAAATGAAGATTTAGGGAAAGGCCTTACTTATGATACAACTGCCTGTAGATGTCACTGCTGAACAAGGGCAGCGAAGGCATTCTTTAGTGGCATCAGGACTCTGATAAAATCCTTCTTTGCATTCTTCACAATGATCCCCTCTGCTATTATCCTGGCAATTTAAACAAGCACCTAAAAGAAGCAAATCATTTCAAGAAGTTAAAGATTTACTCTGAAAGCACAGTAACTTTAAATAAATCATACCTGCAACCAAAAAACCTTAAGAGTTAACCAGAAAAAGTTATCCAACAGAGATTGCACAGAGTTCAGTTTCTACCCCATCTTATTTCTATACTAAACAGGCATATCAGTTCTGTGTCCCCTACTAGATTGTAAACTCTGTGGGGAAAGTCTAGGTACATGACTAGAGTCGCAATAAACCCTTGTTGATTGACTGACTACATACCAAAAGCAGGCCAACAATTTGCAAAGAAAAAATAAAAACAACCTAAAGACCTATTAAAAGAAGAATAGATAAATTGTATTATTTTAATAGTTGGGATACTGTAGTTAAGTTAGTGAACTACACCATATGTATGAACACACATAAATCCTAAAAACAACATTGGTTGAAAAAAGCAAATTGTAGAATGATACATAAAGAAGGAGAGTGCTTACTTATTTTGTAAAAATTGATTGACTGAAATAAAAATTTTAAAAACCACACTAAACAATACTAAGCAAATGGATACATAATACTCTAGGCAGATGGATACATACATATGCAGTAAAAATTAAATCCAGACTAAGAGGGTATAGGCAAGTTATATGCTGTTTGTAGAGGGAGGGAGAAAAACGAGAGCACGGAAGAAAACAAAGAGGAAGAATTCCAGCTCTATTTCAAATTTTCTATTTCAAATATATAACTACAAATATGTATAAATATTAAGCAAAATACCAAAGTGTTAATATTTATTAATTCTTTGTTATATTATTCTCCATATTTTTTTAAGATTTTTTTTTTGATGTGGACCATTTTTAAAGTCTTTATTGAATTTGTTAAAATATTGCTTCTGTTTTTTATGTTTTTGTTTTGGCCCTAAGCCATATGAGATCTTAGCTCCCCAACCAGGGATCAAAACAACACACCACCCCCTGCATTGGAAGGCAAAGTCTTGACCACTGGACCACCAGGGAAGTCCCTCTCCATATGGTTTTATATTTAAAAATTCAAAATAAAAATGAAAACAATTAATAAAGAAAATGAAAAGGAAGGAGGCAAGCAAAGTTATGTGTTTCTTAATAATACTCCTTTGGTTCCCTACTAGTAAGGACATTCTACAGGTACTGAAGCAGCATAACACCTGCAAACAGGAAACAAAAATGTGTAGAGTAATTTACATTCTACAAAGATTCAAAGGGACACTCAGAACTCCTATTACAGAAATAAATGAGTAAACTCTACAAAGAGATCTAGGAAGACAATGAAATTTTTACATGATAAGCTAAATATAGTTCAGTGCAAAAGTATCATAAGTAATTTTATTTGATTTCTTTTCCTTACTAGTGAAATATTTACAAAAAAGGGGAGCAAGAATGAGGCTGTGGAATAAAATGGTCTGACAACTGGAACAAGATTTGAAAAACCAAAAGAATGAAAATTATTAACATACATCTCAAATCTCAATGCTTATGTGATTACAGCAAAGTTCCTTGAAACTTCATGAACTTATTCAGAAAGACATTTTTTTAAGTTTATTATATGAACACTTAACTCTGAATTAAATCAAATTTGCATGTAAATATCACTTTTAATCATATAATTTGTTAAGGCCTGATAGTGTTAATGATGTATTTCATATATGTAACAAAGTAGTATATCCTCATACGTTGATAAACACTTAAGGTACTGGTTTCTTCGCAGATCTTCTTATATCCTGATCCCTCTTTAGCTGTGTATCATTGTGACAATAAAAATAGCTGAAAAATACATACTAGGAAACTGTAGATTTTGTCTCTAAAAATAAAATAAATGTCAAAGTGTTCTGCAGGTTGGAAAAGTCAAAACCTGCTTTATGTATAAAATCTGTCTACCTGCTCTCCCCCTATTAAAAATGTCCAACGGAAATAATTTTCAAGAAAAATTTCTGATAACGTCCTAAACTTTAATACAAAAAATCTCAAAAATTAATAGTTCTGAAACAGAATAAGGATGCATTCCAATAACATGCCATTTGCAATGTGTCAAGAAAAGGTCTTATTAAAAAACAGTATATATATATGCTTTTAATACTTTGCTCCTACAATGTTACTGGACCTACATGCTTATTATTTTGGGGCTTTCTACTATTCTAGGTAAGACCTTCAAATGTTTGTCGTTGTGCTTATCACAATACAGCTTCACTCTCCTAAACCATTTATATTAGAATATTTAATATTTTTTCCAGAAGAATTTCTTATTTCAATTTGTTTTAGGTCACAAGCCGCAATGAGAAATCAGTAAGAAAAAATAAGCCTACATGGTAAATATGTTATCTGAAAAGTAAAGGAGGAAATAAGTATAACAATAAAACTCATCAGTTTTTAAAAACTTATCACTCTACATTGCTTTAAAAATAGCATGCACATGGAACACAGCTATAGAAAAAGAAAATTAATAAATTAAAGACAGATAAGACATAAATACACCAGAATGCTAACAATAGTTGTGAGGGGCAACAGTCCTTTAAGTGTTTTTTTCCCCTCTAATTTTTAAATTGTCTCTAATATGCACTTATCACTTTTACTTTTACTATCTTAATTTTTTTCTGATTACAAAATTAATACATTGTAAAATGTACCAAATGCATATTGTAAAATATTTCAAAAGCTCAAGCAATTTTAAAACATTTCATGTACAAAACTGAAGACTGATTTTTACAATAAAAATAAAGATCATAACTTTTAAAGTCCATATAGAGCAGGAACGAATAATATGAATTTGCTTTTCTAACAGCTTACAACTCCTCTTTGGGAGGCAACATAACATAAGAAAAATGGTATGTATTTCATGTCAGATATGAGTTCCATTCTGAGCTGAACCTCTTACAGCTATGTGACCTTCAGCAAATAGCTTCTCTGAGTTTCACTTTTTTAATATGTAAAATGGGATAATAATTCCTTGCCCAATGATTTAATGTAATGTAAACATTTCAGAGGGTATATGTAGATATTCCATAGGATATAATGCTTCAAATTCCTCCTCTACAAACTAGGAAAGCTTAACTAGATGAGATCTAAATTCCCTTTAAAATCTGAAATTTGAGAATCTTTCTTTTATGATAAATGACATATAAAAATTAGCTGAAGTGTAAATTTGTTCATTATGCTCTGCCTGGAACCTCCCAAATATAACAATACTGCCTTAAAATTCACATTTTCTTTGCTGAAAGATGGCCAAAGGAGCTAATCCAAAAAAAAGAATAAGTGTTTCCTGAAGATGATCTCATGCTCCTTGGCTAAGCATCAAAAAAATCTGGTGGGGGTAACCAAGAAAATAACTGGTCAAAGAAAAGAATGTAGGGTTCTTTTCCAACCAAATTCAGTGACAAAGCTTTGAAACCATAAATCGCCACCTGTAAAAAGCCTTTTCCTTATTTATTTCGTTACCTCTAGTTCACATATAAACCTGTCAGAAATGCAGCAAGGTACTTTGTTATAAAAAGAAATGCCTAATCTTCTCTATGCAACAGAAGACAAACTTCAACCTGTTAAACAGAAAGGCCAGCCTAAGCAAACAAGGGAGAGGGTAACAGAAGATAAGGTCAGAGAGAAAGGCAGAGGCCCAAAAAATGTAGTCATGGAAGGAAGTTTGAATTTTATTCCAAGAGGGATAGGAAGACTTTGGAGGGTCTGAGTATGCGAACGACATGATCTGGTTTTACATTTTTAAAAGATCACGCTGGTTGTTATGTGAGACTGGACTGTGGTGGGGTGGGGGTCAGAGGATGAGAGGACAAGAGAGAAGGCAGAATGGTCAGATGACAGCGTGTCAAAGTAATTCAGAGAGATGACAGTTGCTTAGACAAGGATGATAGCAATGAAGGTCATGTTGAATGTCAGGCTGACAGAACTTGCTGACGGACTGCATCTGCAGTAAGGAAAAGAAGCAAATGTGGCTCCTATGGTGCCAGTCACCAAAATGAAGAACACTAGGAGTAAAGTGGGCTTAGCTTATATAGTAAAATAAAGAGTTGTTTTGGATGTGTTAAGGCTACCTTGCCACTTAGAGCAGCGGTCCCCAACCTTGTGGCACCAGGGACTGGTTTCATGGAAGACAATTTTGCCATGGACAGGGGTGGGGGGGTGGGGGGATGGTTCAGGCAGTAATGTGAGCGATGGGGAGCGATGGGGAGCGGCAGAGAAAGCTTCACTTGCTCGTCCGCCGCTCACCTCCTGCTGTGAGGCCTGGTTTCTAACAGGTGGCGGACTGGTACCGGTCCACTGCCCGAGGGTTGGGGATCCCTGACTTAGAGCATTCAAATGAAGATGTCAAGTGCACTGTTAGATGTTTGAGTGTAGAGATCAAGGGAGAAATGTAAATCTGGTAATTAGCTCATTTGGAGATGGCATTTAAATTAAATCCAAGGGACTGAATGAGATCATTTAGGGAGAGTATAAATGCAGAAGACAAATGTGTCAAGACAAACAAACCTCTGAGGCACTCCAGTGCTTATAGGTGAAAAGAAGATCTAGCAGAGCTGACTGAGGAGGGGAAAAAAAAAAACAGGAAAGTGTGATATCTTAAAGCTAATTCTTTTTTTTTTTTTTTTTTTTTTTTTTATGCAGTACGTGGGCCTCTCACTGTTGTGGCCTCTCCCGTTGCGGAGCACAGGCTCCGGACACGCAGGCTCAGCGGCCATGGCTCACGGGCCCAGCCGCTCCGCAGCATGTGGGATCTTCTCGGACCGGGGCACGAACCCGTGTCCCCTGCATCGGCAGGCAGACTCTCAACCACTGCGCCATCAGGGAAGTCCCATGTGTGATATCTTAAAGTGAAGAAAGTCACTGAGGAATGAAGGATGAAGGAGTGGTCAACTCAGTCAAGCTACTGACAAGTCAAGGTACTCACCATGAGACACTATGAATACACGAAGTCGCCTTAAATTCTTACAAAGAAGTACACCATGTGAACATAAAGTTTTAGCTTAAAAATGACAGTCCCTCCCACCTCCATTTTAAGGGAAGTATGTGTTCAATAAAATCTAGAAAAATACAGGAGAATAGAAACAAGATAAAAATCACCCAAAGAAATCTGTTATTAAGATTTTGAATACTTTTCCTTGCCTCTCTCCTTATATAGAGAAGTTTGGGTTTTGCTTTTTAAATAGTCTAAACATATGGCACATGTCATTGTATACCCTGCTTCTTTCACTCTCTCATGTCGTTATATTTCATTCTTTAAAACATTTTCATGGCAACATAATAATAGTTGCCATTTACTGACTGCTTGTAATTAGCCAGGCACTGTATAAACATATAGCACTGAATGTTCACAGCATCCCATTAGGCAGTTACTGTTATAATCCCAAATTTCTAAGTGAAAAAACAAGGCTAGGTAATTTGTACAATGTAAGTCAAGATTTCACTTTCTGTGCTCTTATCATGTATTGCCTAGATAACATAATTTGCTTCATTCCCCGCTGTTAGAAATAGAGTTGTCTTATTTTTTAGAATTATAACTGCCACTGTGGTGAGCATCTTTGAACATAAAGCTTTTTATGAATTTCAAATTATTTCCTAAGAATTGATTCCTGGAAACAGAATTACTGGATCAGGGAAATATTTTTAAGACACATTTCTTTCCAAAATATTTTTCTCAATATACTGTATCATGAAAAGGTTACTTTAAAAATCTACTTCAATCTAAAACACAAGGTATAGATAAAGACTAGGCGGGTGGGGGAAATAAGAACTGCAAAAACACAGTAAGTGGCCACCAGAGGGCAACCGTATCACAACACTGTTGAAAAAAAATCTTTTCAAAGTTTGAGACAAAAGGAAAGACTGATTTTATATTAAGCTGGCAGTTTTATATTATTTGCACTCTTTCACATTAGATTCCACTTTTATTATATTTCCAGAGAAACCATTTATTTCTTATTACTAGCTGCTTTAGAAATCATAACCATGAAAAGGATTTCTTTTGCCTTAAATTATCTCCTGAGCAAAAACAGGTTGGGATTTATGTGACACTAAAGAAAGCTACCTCGCTGCTGCAAGGAAAATTAGAAATGAGAACCAGCAATGTAGACTGCTTCCTGGTACCATAAATGACCTAGGGAGCAATTTAAATCAACTCAGCATGATGAAGCATTTCTGTTGTTATCCAGGATTGAAACTCATCTTTGCTCTGTAAGTTTCTCCATTCATTTGTTCATTTATTCAACAAAAATTTAGCAAATACTTACTATGTGCAAATATCTTTACTAAATATTGTATAAAATGGTGAACAAAGCTGGTATGAAACTTACAATGTAGTGAATAAACCATATATGACTCATAATCACAAATAAATATATAATTACAAACTGTGATATGTGCTATGAAAAAAATACAAGTGTATATGAGAGTGTATAATTGGGAATTATCATTTAGCCTGGAGCATGAACTGCTTTCTAATGAAGTCACTTTTAACTGAAGGCCTGAAGGAAGGATATGGTTTAATAAGGCAAAGGGGCCAGGGGTGGGGGTACAGGTATATTAGAAAGACCATTCTAGGCAGAGGAAAGATCATGTATGAGAATCTTGGGACAGGGGAACATAACACGTTTTAGGAGTAGAAGCCAGTATGACTGGATCACAAACAGTAAAGAAAAAGAATAGCACAAAATAGAACTGGCAAGTAGGCAGGGACCAGATCACATAATTGAAAAAAAAAAAACACAATTTCTTCTAAATCAATTTGTTTCACCACAGACTACAGGATTAGAATGAAGAATAAGATTTCAACACATTTTTTCCAGGGTACTTTCTTTTCAAATATTCTACTACCTTGGTCTCATAAAAACACTTGTACTTGTCAGACTAGTATGTTCTGATTTTTTTTGTTGGGGAAAAAAAGATTTCCAAGGAAGTATCTCTAATCCTTACATTTAGGAAAACTGAAGAGCAGAAAAGCTAATTGTCTTTAGTTTTAAATCGTTTAACTAAGTAAGCCTAGATGTGGTTTTCTTTGTTTTTATACTGCCTACGGTTTGCTGAGCTGTTTGAATCTGTGGGTTGATGTCTTTCATTAATTTGGAAAACTCTTGGACATTATCTCTTTAGATATTTGCTTCTGTCCCAATATCTCTCCCCTTTATTCTGAGCCTTCAAGTACATTTATGTGAGACCTTTTGGCTATTTCCCACATGTCTTTCCTGCTCTGTTCTTTCCATTGCATTTTTTTTCTCCATGCTGCAGTTTGGATATTTCAAATTGAGCTGTATTTAAATCTACTAACCTTGTCTTCACTGTATACAATGGTATATAACCTTGTCTTCACAGTATATACTGTATACTTCTGTTAAGTCCATGCAATGAGGTATTAATTTCAGACATACTTTTCAGTTCTAGAGTATTCTTTTGATTATTTTTTATAGATTCCAAATCTCTTGAAATTTTGCCTCTTTTCATCTATTTTGTCTGTTTTTTCCTCTATTTTCTTAAAATATTAATTTTAGTTATTTTAAAGTCATTTTATGCTACCTCTAATACTTGGGTCATCTGTGGGTCTGCTTCCATTGTTTTTCTCTTTATTATTGGTCACATTTTCCTACCTGAGCATTGTCTAGTGTTTTGATTGCCAGACACAATGTACAAAGAACCACAGATGATTCCCCTTTCCTCTGTTAGACAGATATAATGAGAGGATCACCTCAATTCAATCAGAAATTGAGATAGGTGGAGGATGGACTGCAATATTAGTATGAATCAGTTCACCTATGGTTCATCACTACTTCTTGGTCATGACCCTCTAAGGCTTTTGACTGAAAACCTAACAGGCATGTGTCTCCTCAGATCTGAAATACTGCAAGAGATTAGTACTTCCCTTAAGTAATGTGAGCCTAAGTCCCACTCCACACACCTCTGAATCTGGCAATGTCTTGAGAGAGAGATGGTTGTATGTTGTAGCAGGTCCTCTCTTTCTAAAGAGATTTTGTCTCCTAAGCACCACAAGACTGAGAAATTTCTTTCTACCTTTTGGGACAGCCTTCCATCTCCTGCACAGTCAGCTTATGTCCTGTGGGAAAATTGGCCTTGTGTTTAGGGCTCCTCTAGTTTCCAATTCATCACGCGAGCCCCAAATGACTGCCAGAAGCTCTTCTTGTATCTCTTTCCTCAAGAAGAATTCTTTTACTTGGACCAAGCCTGCTCCTTAGTCTGTGCCCAGAATCAGCAATGTCCCTTGAAAGGAAAAAGGCTGGGTGATCATCAGCTTACTTAGAAATACCCTGTCTGGAATTTTAGTTCATATAGTTTTCCTTTCTTCCATGGATCTCCAACCAATATGATTTTTGAAATTTATATATGTTTTAAAGTTGTTGTAGCAGGAGTTTGGCTTGCTATGACCTATTAAATCCTACTTAGAAGAGAAAGACCCTTACAAACTATTTGGGAGAATCAACTCATAGATGAAGGACTTCAAAGTGAAAAGAACAGTGGACTAATTATATAAAAAGGTAAGGAAAATGTGTACCTGTGAGGGCATCACAACTGGCAGACCGATTATTGCATTGGCAGGGCAAGCAGCCATTCTTATTAAAGTCATAATATCCATCTTGGCATCTATCACATGAAGAGCCGGTGACACCCACTTTGCACTGACATTTCCCAGAACTGCAAATAAAAGCAAAGACAATGAACAAAAGTAAATAAGTTTGAAAGTTTTGTTGCCTAACATCCCATCATAGATGATCTTGATGTAGAAATAGTTTCAACTAGATTCTAATCACTAGATGTACTGAGTGATTTTTATTTTGAATTGGAAGTTGAGCAGCTTCATGACTATATTAATTCAATTAACATAGTACTAACACTAATCATTTTTGACAATTTAATCCTCTGCACTTGGGTAGTTTAAAATAGATGATAAAGGAACCATGGAGAGTACAAGTCCCTGGTCCTTCAAAATCTTTATTTACTAAAAGCACTGGGGCACAGAACTGGCACTACTGCTACATCTCATTCCTGAATCATTCCACAGTTCCCTCAGAATCCACACTGCCCAATCTGGAGAAGAAATACCACCCACCCCTCATGCAATCTAGCTTTTGGCTGAAGAATATGAAGGCCAGGACCTTAATGAATGTGCTGGAAACTCGACATGATTTTCTACTTTAGGTCAATGCTGTATTAAAATATTTCTGATAATTAACTGGAATTCACAACTAAGTAAATATGACTATAATGGGGACCTCTGTTGGTTTCTGAGTTAAAACCATATAAAAATTCTAGATTGTCAACCCAAAAAGAAGACTAAAAATCTAAAGTAAGAAAAATATTTTATTTAGTATCCCATCTCTTCCTATTAACCTGTTTTCTTAGATGTCAATTACATCAGTGACATCATCTCTCTCTAATCAGTGAAACTTATATCTTTGTTGTAATTTTCACCTCTCCTCTCTCTACCCCATGCTCTTCCAATCACTCCCTCAAATCCAATATATCACCAATTTCGGTCAAATTTTCTTTCAAATTTTCTCTTGTTATTTACTCTATAGTCACCCCTCTTAGAATATCTTTCCTCTTCTTCACCTCTCAAACTTTTTCCTGCTTTCATGCTCATCTTTTCCCATGAAACTCTTCCCTGACTGGTCAACAGAGATCTTTTGGCCTCCTGACATCACATACTCTATACCATACATTTTATTCCTAATTATGGACTTTTCTATATTCTTTCATATATGTACTCTTGTTTCTCTAGTTAGATTGGTAAAGACCTGAGGCAAAGGCCATATCATGCAGTTTTTTAAAAGGTTATCTTCAACCTTTTAAAGGTTGAAGCCTTTAAACACTATTCCTAGGCTCCTAGCATGAGCCTAGGAATAGTGTACTCTAACTATTTTCATGTCATACATCTTACTCGGTAAGTTTGCTGAGTTCAGGGACCATATCTTAGCCATCCTGGTATGCTCAGATTCTAGTATAGTTCCTGGTTTGCTACAGGCACTTAATATATGCTTGATAAATAAATGCTCAATACACAAACTGAGTTTTAGAGTTAAGCACTGGAAGGGAAAAAGAAAGATGAAAGACTATACTAATTACTAGAGTTCTCAAAACAGCTAAAGTACTTTCCCTTTTTCAACCTTTCTTTATATGCTCATTCTGGACATCAGGTTTTTAGACTTCATCTCAGTAAAATTTTGGCACCAGTCATATTGGATGGGAGACAATATAAGGTAGAACTGCATTTCAATATAATTATTTTAGAGACCGAGCTCCTAATTATGAGCCCCTATGGGGTTGTTCATTTTAGTTCAGAAGACTAAGCTAAAATTATTAATACTTACACAGCTCTTACACATGTCAGTTAAAGTAATCCCCTACTGCTTCCCATATTCCTATTTCTGTAATAAAAATAGAAGTTCTAAATTTGAGTTATTGGAACTTTGCAGAATGGAAGTAAAGCAATTTTCAGCTGTGTGTATTCTATTTGTAGCATACAAACCTAAGAATTATTTTTTTAATTTGAGATGTGCCTCTCTGTTTATCAGCATGCCCTGGGCTAAATAATGAGGCTTTTGCCTTCTATCCTAAAAAACTATTTTGAGCAGCTAGAGTTGAAGTTTACTTCTCTCTCCCACTTACTATGGTTCTTTGCAATATCCCAGGGTATGCCAAAAAGGAGTAGAAAAACAGTTGTACCTGGTATATTTTTAAGGCATAACTCAAAACCATTCCAGAAAGGAAAGAAAGCCAGGCTTTTGTAAATAATAAATACTTAACATATCTTAGAGCCTTATATCCTAAGAAGTCACCTATCAAACTCTGTATTTCTATCTTAAAGCTGCCTAATATACTTGGTTACGTAATTTCTTGACTTACAAATAATTTTACAGAAAGTGTAAAATGGAACAATGTCATCATTTATTGAGAGTCTATGTCAATAAATATATATTCTCTCTAATCCTCAAAATAACTCTACAAGGTGGCGGTCATAACCCTCATTTTACTACTGAGGGAATTCAGAGGGTTAAAGTTACTGTCCACACCTAGTAAAGGCAGGTTTATTTATACAAAGCCAGACTTTCCCACTCTGCTACCAACTCTTTCCTCAGCTTAACTCTATATTTGTACAGAAAATCTGACTGCCAAATAATCTGATACCCACTTACGTGTCAAGCTTCATTCTGTAGATTCCAAGCACCAAAATTCACCATTTATTTAGGTTCTGACCCCAGTGAGCTGTTTCTGCCTTGCCCAGAATAAATCCCACTCTCTTTCTCACTGCCAGTAAATTTCAGGTCTTCCTTAACAAAAGCTGAGAGTTCTTTCTGCTTGAAGAGACTGCAGCCTAACAAAGTCCAAGGTTCTCAGAGACACAAGCCCAGATATTTTGATGTTTAGTTAAAACTTAATTAAAGCTTGTATCGATCATACTATAGAAGATGATTATTCTCTTTAAAAATCCAACAGAAATGTACATTTCCAAGTCTCTCAAGTAACTTTGCAAAAAAGAAAACAACCGAAAAAAAAAACCCGAAAAGCCCACCTGCATACATATACGCAGTCTTACACCAGAATACCCCAAGGTATTTAAAGACCTAGCAAAGTAAATCTGTATTCGTCAAATATGAAGTTCAGGATTATCTTATGGCTCAACAAGAAGGAATCAGTCAACTTAAGTCTCACTATACTGTCAGAAAATTATAAAGGATATAATGTACCTTTTGGAGACTGGCCTTAGCCAATTTCCAAGGCTTTAAAAATGTTAATCAAAATATGCTTGCTCCCCATTTCTCTATAGACATTAGGTTATTTGGTATACAAAAGAATAAACAGTTACTTTTAATGGCAGTGTTTGCCCAATCCACCATCTATAAGAAAAAGGTATTACCTTGGAATACCTAATCACCTAATAATATCTCATAACCATAATATAGCCAGTGTTCCCAAAGTAGTTGCTATTCCTGTAAGTGACCTTTCTCTTCATAGTTCTGCTCTAGACACTCAGAAGACTGATATAAGCAGGCATCTTTCTCCCTGGAAAATATGCTCCTTAGTTCTTCATTTAAAAAAAAAAGTGGCTTTATGAATCTTGATGAGGTGGTTGACTAGTCTAGATACCATGCATCACTTTTCCTGGGTAGATTTTAAAACAACAAGAAAGGAGGTGTTTTTTCTCTATTTAAAAAATATATATAGAATGGAGTGGGGAAGTTTGGTTGTGAGCCTGCAACTAAGTAGTGCTTTTCCATCATGTTACTCATGGCCCATGGCCAATTTCTGCATGTATAAGAATTAAATCACTCAGCAAATATAAAGCTTTCCCTGTGTGACTTCTTTTATAGAATAAAGCCTTTACAACACCGCTTTTCATGGTCTCCTTCTGTTAAAGACCGCTGAATGCTTTTTGAAGCAAAGGTCAATGATATAAATGCAATGAAATTTTTTAAAAAAAGAAAAGAAAAAAAAGGCCTGTTAACAGACCACTTATGCTTATCCATAGGTTTAAAATGAAAGAACCAAAGACTCACATCTTCATATCTGGAGAATAAGGGCACAGAGCTGGATTTTGAAAAGTCAGAAATCGATACTACTGAGATCAACTAACAGAGAATTTAAGATGGAATTTCCTCATCTGGCATCACTTTTTATAGACATGAGTTAGTTGCTAGTAAAGAACTAATGAAATATGGATAATTATATCAGAAAGAAGAATATGGAATTATTTATAAAGGAAGCACAAACATTGTGGAACTAAGCTACACTAAGTATACTAAACATATATTATACATTCTTAAATTACCCCAGACAGAATTATCAGATTTTCTTATGGTGTCAGTGCTTAGTTATAGAATTTATCACACTCACAGGTGTGAACAACTATTACAAGGTTTAAACACTTGAAAAATTCTCTCTTAAAAGGTAAACAAAGAATGTATTTTCTGACATGAAGTTATTAGTTTTTCAAAAGGAAATTCAATGGTGTGTCATCTCAAGATATTGTACATATTTATGTCATACAAGTACTAACCAAAATATCATTTTAAAGGTTCTGTTTTAAGATGAGTGGGTGGAGAATCTTCAGAATTTCCATTATTTTACTAGGGTAGGAAGGGTGGAACACAGGAAGGAAGGTATCAGGGTCTATGGAAAATTCATAGCCTGAGGAGACAGAGAGAGCTTGGTTCAAATTCCAGTTCTGCTAGTAACTAGCTGGGACTAAGTTCTTATTCTATCTTGGACTCAGTATTCTCATTTGTAAAATGAAGATAATTATACCAAACTTTGTAAAGTTCTTGTGAGGATTAAAGATCACATATGCAGGGTACTTAGCACAGTGTCTGGCACATAATCAGTACTCAAAAATGAAAGAACTATGAAGATGATGACAATGGTCCTAGATCTTTAATTTTTTCTGTGAATTGTAAAGAGAATGAGTTAGAATCTCTACTAGGCGAAAACAGACAAGATTATTTACTTTTAAAATTCTGTTAACAAACCTAGAAAAATGGCAAGAATTTATGGGGTAATTACTAGTTTGGAGCAAAAATGTGGCTAGGAAAAGACAGCACATTATGAACACATGGTAGAAACAGTTTTTGGAAAGAAAATTTAAAAATTGAGAAGGGAAAGAATCAGCAAAATCCTACATTAGGTGGGACCAAAGCCAGCAAGAACTGATATGCTTTTGTACCAACTAGCTAATTGATTTAACTTTTTTCTAAATTGCCAAATGTCTTGACATGTTTGACATTATCAAAAACATTGTCTATTTTCTTCCTAAGATTTACAAGGTATAAATTATGTGCATGGCATACCTTTATATATAATGTTATCAATTTTAATTCAAACAGTCACAGAGTAACTACAAAGGTATAGTTCTAATTAGGGGAAATTAATTTATTCAGAAGCCTTGCTTTTCCTCCTTCCTTCTTCCTGAGACAGCTTACATGTTGTCACTCTGACATGGAAAGAACAAGAAACAGAAAAAGAGAGATAATTAAATGTATCAATTTTCTTCTTCTGCCTCTTTTAATAACTAAAAGCAATTTAGTTTAGGAAGAGACTTAAACTACTAGTTAAAACAGAGTCTGAAATTAGAAAATTGCTGATTGCAAGCTCTCCCAATATATTAAAAATAATATTAAAAGGCAGCTAGCTTTTTCTAACCAGAAAAAGCTTTTACATGGGAAAATAAACAACATGAAAAGTTATTAACAATCCTTAATATCATGTTTGGCTCACGGTTTGTAAAGGTAATGAAAAAAATAGTTTCTCCTTTTTGTGAAAGAAACTCAATAATCAGACATTTTGGCAAAAGACTATTTGCATTTAGTGTTCCTCTGTCTTTCTACCATCATGGAAAAGACCATTATGCAATGAGCAAAGCTCCTTTTCTGGAGGAAAAAAGAAGATAGCTTTATTGTTGAAAACATTGGGCTATTATGCTAAACATTCCTTGTTTTTATGTTTAGAGGAAATTCATATTTGAACAGAAATTCTTAATACTCAAAAAGGGCACTGCCTAAGTGTAAAAATATTTTCTGATAGCTGGTCTTACCAAAATCAAATTTAAAATTTTATTTGAAAAGCCAGAAGTAAAACTTAATGGTAAAAAAAATAAAAGTATCATATTTCCAGAGCCACAACTTGGGAGGGCAAACTTAAACTAGGAAAGTTATTTTTTATTTCCTTCACTTTTTTTTAATGGAAGAAATATAGCCATAAGAATTCACAAACCCACACAATTACTCCATTATTTGATAGTGATTTCTGCATTTCAGAAGTCATTTTAAAAACAGAAAAAGCATGAAGTCCCAGTATCATCTTCTTGAAAAGATGATGCTTCTCACATGTTAACATTTGTATTCTTTTGTAACCACTGTAAAAGGTTTGCTTAGTAAAACAACAATTATTAATACTTAATTTGTTTTCACGCTGAGTTCTAAAAATTAACTTGTAGCGCTTAGAATTTAGAACTCATTTTCTCACAGAAATGACAGCATAAGTGGTGGCTTAGTTTCCAGATGAGCGAACAAAAACCTATTTAACTCAAAATGTTGATATCAACAGTACTGAGGACCAAGTAAGTCCTAACTAAGCCTTTGTGTTCTGAACCCTGTACGGGGTGGAGTGGTCAGGGGGCAATATTAACATTTATTGAATTCCTACTATGGGGTTATAAATAAAGTGCATAGAGCAATATTTATCTATGCATTACTTAATTTTGTCCTTACAATATGACATTCATTAGTTTCAGTTTTGTCACTTTCTTGCTGTTTGATTATTGGGCAAGTTAAGTTTCCACACCTGAAAAATAAGAATAATAAGCCCTGTTTCAAAAGACTGTAATCATTGGCTAAATTTACATATTTAAGTGTCTTCCGAATATTAGTAGCTCCATATATGGTAAAGTACTAATATTGTCAACATCTCCAATTGTTAGAAAATCTGCAATGTGAACGACTCAATTTTTGAGGTCACACAGCCAGAGAATAATCAGAATCAGAGCCTAGGTCTTCTGCCTGCTAATACGATGTTTTTTTCTCTCTCTTGTATATTACAGATTACCTCTATGTACATAATGAAAGCAATTCAGAAGGATTTAATGTGCTCATCTCTATAGACTTGCAATACTCCTAGAAGAAGCTTTTATGTTGATCTTCTCCTGGCTCAGTCGTCAATCATTTAAATATCTGATCCTCAGTTGAATGAGACTTTAAAACAATTGCCAAAGAAATAAGACATTGCTTCCGATCTGTCTCAATACAATGACAAGACTTAGAAGCTCGTTTCCTACCTGTATCTAGCACTATTTGCAAATGCCCCTATAACAGCCAGTTTCCTTGCAAAGCTTTCTTTTCCCCCCTACCAACTTTATTGATATAATTTTGCAAAAGTTTTTCAGTCTTCATTTTTAAATTATGAAATATTCTTTCAAAAGTAGACAAATTTAGGGCTTCCCTGGTGGTGCAGTGGTTAAGAATCTGCCTGCCAATGCAGGGGACACGGGTTCAAGCCCCGGTCCAGGAAGACCCTACATGCTGCAAAGCAACTAAGCCCGTGCGCCACAAGTACTGAGCCTGCACTCTACAGCCCGCGAGCCACAACTACTGAAGCCCACATGCCTAGAGCCTGTGCTCCTCAACAAGAGAAGCCACCGCAGTGAGAAGCCCACACACCGCAACGAAGAGTAGCCCCCGCTCGTTGCAACTAGAGAAAGCCCACGCACAGCAACAAAGACCCAAAGCAGCTGAAAATAAATAAATAAAATAAATAAATTTATTTTTAAAAAAAACAGAAGTAGACAAATTTAAAGACAATACAATCATCTTTGAGTTATTTAAAGAACAATAAACTCAAAACTTTGATACCCACTAGTGAGACATTTGAAGCCCCTTAAGTGGCCCTCCTCAACTGCACCCTTTCTCTTGCCCCAGAAGCAACTAAGTTTTAATCATTCTTTAGCTTTTTAAGAGGGCCACTTACTATGTATTACTAAATAATATATAGTTTTGCCTGCTCTTAAACTTCATTAATAAAAATAATTATGTATAGTTTGATTCACTATTTTCTTGCTCAGTAGAATATTACGTTTTTGAAATTCATCACTGTAAATTTGTATAGCTGTAGTCATTCATTTTTCTCTGCTGTATATTTCATCATATGAATATAACCCTATGTATTTATTCATTCTTCTAGACATTTGGGCTGTTTTCATTTGTTATTATGGATACCAAAGGCTTCTGTGAACCTTCTTGTATGTCCCTTCTGGTACACATGAGCATGTTTTTCTCTAGGGTATTTACCAAGGAATGGAAGAGCAAGGTAATAGTTTGTGCATGATCAACTTTACTAGGCAATGCCTAACTGTTTTCCAAAGTGGTAGCGACAATTTACACTCCCATTACTAGTGGAATAGTGGTCTCATTGCTCTGTATCCTCACCAATGCTTGATGTCATCAACTTTTTAAATTTTGGGCAATTTGGCAGCTTGAAGTGGTATCACGTTCTGGTTTTAAATTGCATTCTCCTGATTATTAATGAGATGGAACATGTTTTCTGGAACATGTTTTCACGTTTATTAGCCATTTAAGCTTCCTCTTCTATGAAGAGTCTGCCCAAGTATTTCTGACATTGATTTGTACACATGCTTTATGTATTCCTGGAAAAGCAAACCTTTAACAGTATAATGTGCTACAATTATCTTCTCTCAGTTTGTGCCTTGTCTTTCCACTCTTTTCATAAGTTTCGTAGTTTAATGAAGTGTTAAGATATGAACTCTGGAGCTTAACCACCTGGATTCAAATCCTGGTTTTATCACCTACTAGCCATATGACCTTAAGTAAATCATTTAAACTCTTTGTGCCTCAGTTTTCTCACTTATAAAATGGAGAAAATAATAGTACCTCTCTTATAGGTTTGCTGTGACGATTAACTTAGTTAATGTGTCAAGCATATAGTACAGTGCCTGACACATAGTAAAGACTATGTAAGTACTGTCATAACATTAACATTATTGCTTAGGAAATCCTTCCCCACCTCAAGGTCATTAAGACGCTTTATGTTTTGCCTTTCACATGTAGGTCTTTAATCCACCTGATCTTTATTTCTGCATA
Organism: Grampus griseus; assembly: GCF_964374135.1. Classification (NCBI taxonomy): domain Eukaryota; kingdom Metazoa; phylum Chordata; class Mammalia; order Artiodactyla; family Delphinidae; genus Grampus; species Grampus griseus. The sequence goes on along the minus strand of NC_139000.1, from coordinate 13,814,885 downwards.
TGAAGAAAGTTAGAGGTCCAATCTCATTTTCTTCCTTACAGATAATCAAAGCTCTAGTACAATTCATAGAAAAGTCCATGCTTTTATACTTTAATACTTCCTATGCCATATGTCAAATGTCTTCACAATCATGGATTGTTTCTGAGCTTTCTTTTTTGTTCTATATACCTGTTTGTCTATTCCTGAACCAATACCACACTGTCTTAATTACTATAGCTTTATTTCCCTCCCCCCCATTTTTCACATAAAATTTTTTGAAAATATAGATATATTGAAAGAACAGTATTTGGAGTATCTGTGTATATATTTTGCTTTACCTAGTACTCCCCTAACCCCTTCTCCCAACTCACATCACTTCAGCCACAATCACCCTGCTTTTGCTCAAATATGCTAGGCATATTCCTGCATCAGGAACCCTGTACTTGCTGTTCCCTCTATTAGCAATACCCTTTCCCTAGGGGATCCACATGGCATGCTCCCTAACTTCTTTTTGTTATTTATTCAAATGTCATATTCTCAAAAAGGTCTTGGCTAGCTACACTATCTAAAATTATAATATCTCTTACTATTTAACATAATATATATTTTATTTCCTTGTTTGTTCTCTCTCTCCCCATTAAGAATGTCAGCTCTTAAAAAACAAAAGCATGTCAGCTCTATGAAATCAGGGTGTTTTAACTGTTTTTCTCCACTGCTGTATTCCCACGGCCTAGCACAGTGCCTGGCACATGATAGACACTCAAACCTTTTTGTTTAATGATTATGTAATCTGGCTCCAAAATCTATGTACCTTTCTTCATTAACTCTGATGCCTTCTGAGTGCATTATTCAGTGCACTATTCACTGTCTTCAATTTAGTCCATTTAATATTTTCCAAGCACCTAATCCTGATGCTTTATATCACATTTAAATAAACCTCTTAGAATCTTAGAAATAGGATATTTATTCTAGGTGAGCAAAATAAGACATTTAATGACTGGTCCATGATGGGTCAATCAACCTTGGAAGACAGTGATCCCTTGGGTTTGTTCTTTAAAGCAGGACAAAGAAGAGCAGATAAAAATAAAATTACTAGCCCTCAAAGAAAATGCTATTTTACTTAACTTCAATATTCTATGAGGACCCTGCTAAAAGGGCCTCTTTAATGTTTATAATCCTTATATAAACAAAGAACAGAGGCTAGAATGCCTTCTGGTTTTCTCCTGCATATAAGTTGACATTAGGTTTTAGGGGGCAACATTGTCCACTAGATCAGTGGTGCTCAAACTTAGGCATGCATCTGGAAAGCTTGTTATAACACTGACTGCCCAGCCCTATCCCAGAATTTGTGATTCAGATAGGTCTAGGGCTGGCCCCAAGAATTTTCATTTCTAATTAATTCCTAGGTTATGCCGATACTGGTCTGAAGACCATACTCGGAGAACCACTGCACTAGATTAACTGGAAAAATGTCATTGTTCTTATTTCACTCCCTACTTTTAATACTCTTAGCCCTGACTTAATTTCCACCTCTAGGCTTAGTGCTGAACCCTTTATTTGGTATCAGTTCTGACCTAAGGAGAGGGTACTTACAGCAATCAGCCTCAGTGATATCTGTCATCAAGTTCCATTTGCTTACTGGTTCCTTTGACCTCAGTCCCCTATATTCTCAATGACTGAATTACAACTATTGTCCCTAGCTTCTCAATGCCTGGCTCCTGGTCCCAGTTGCCCTAACTCCCCACTTCCCACCTCAATGGCTAGGTCCATGACACTTGTTTTCAGATCTCCTGCATGTCAAATGCCTGCCATTTAGGCTCCAGCAAGTCAGGTGGACTCAGCTTTGATATTCATTAATGTGCTAAATCCTACCTTTCAAATGATTCTCCACACATACTCTCATTATTTCAAATTGTCTTCTATGCAATATTTATTTTCATTGTGCCCAGATCTGACTTCTAAATTTATGCCTCCATGAGCCAGTTCCCAGGTGGATGAATCATGCTAACCACACCCAGAACTTCACTTACACTGAGCCACTGCCATATCTAATCTTGCCCTAATCTATTTTAGGGTACAGTGGGGAGAACTTTGGAGTCAGACAGACCTAGTCTCAAATCTAAGCTCTGCCACTTATTAGTTATGCCATATTGCTAAGTAACTTAGCCTCTAAGAGCAAGATAGCTAAGTTGTTCTGAGAAGTCAGAGAGGTTATATGTGTAAAGCATCAAGCACAGAGGTTGAACAGTGTTCATTAGATGTTAGTTTCCTTCTGATCCTCCTGCTAAATTATGCAGCTTCCTTAGGTAAACAGTTTAGTCAAGAAAGCTAAAACTATTTCCCTGCAAAAACCTTTCTTTCAAATACCTATAGTATCTGTTTTACTGGACATTCTATTTAACTGTAGAACTTATAAATAAAAAAATCAACTCAAGACCAGGAAAAATAAAAATTAAAGAGATGGTTGTAGTGTATGTGTTGGGAATTGGCAGAAGAGACGAAGGGATTCTGGTACTGATAATATAAGCCATATTTTCATTACTGCTTTTGGCAATGTGAGAAGAACATCTTTGCCCTTCCTGTATAGTATTCAGAAAACTTCTTACACTTGATGGTATCTCGGATCTCTTTGAGAATCGATTGAATGTTGCAGACCTCCTCCACAGAAAAATGCACAGATTCACCATTACACTTCATGTGCTTCCCCTCTTAGGTTAAGAACTCCTGACCTCGAGCACAGGGGGGTATACTTACCCAGAAGTACAAGACATGGGAGTTTAATGCAACAGAAAGAACATGGGATATGGTGTCAGAAGACCTTGAGATGACTCTTCTCACTCTGGAACGTAATAGATATCCAACTTTGGGCTTATCATGTAACCTTTCAAATATTACTTCTCATCTGTAATTTGGTGGATAACAATTTTTACCTACCTCTCAGGGTTGTTGTTAGAATCAAATGAGAAAATGTACAGGAGAAAAGAACACTATTACTTGTAAATGACTTTACAGATATTAGTTATTAACATTCTCTGGAAACCTACTGAATTTATAAACACAGGGGCAAGCTTGAAAATCCCAAATTATTGAAACTAATGGAATATATCATACCAGAGAATTATCTTAATAAATAAAAAAGCATAATAATGATTTTTAATAATAATGAAATTAATAATTTTAAACTAGTCCTATATATGTTGAATGTCAAAATTATCATGGCTGAAGCACTTATGCTCCTTTTTAAAGGAAATCTTGAGAAATTTCAAGCCCAAATCTCTAACTGGGATTGAGAAATTTAGATATTGTGAGTGGAAATCAAATCCAAGGAGAAAAAAGATGAATAGTCCCATATTTCTCTCTACCCTACAGGAAACATATTTCTTGCTATGAAAAAACCATCTGAGACGGAGAAAGTCATGCTGATTTAATTTTCTTTCAAGGGACACCGGGGAAGACAAAGCCTTCTCTGTGGGAACAAGTGTCCTTCTATTTTAGCCTAAGTCTACTAACATTTTAGAAGCTCTTCTTTTAAAACTTTAGATAAGGAAGATATTTAAAATATTAAAGTAGGCTACGAATTTGATCATATATTCTAACCACAACGTCATACATCTAAAATGGCAGATCTCCATGACAACAACGTAAGTTTATTTCCTTATCCTGATTCCTCTTATGGATCTAAGGCTAAAAATGTCACCAGGACCAATTCTGCCCTCATAATAAGACAGTAATGCTATCCATATTCCCTTGACTGACTGTTCCAAATAACAATTCTATTAACTTTTTATTTTGAAATAATATTAGATTTAAAGAAAAGTTGTAAAGATAGTACAGAGGGTTCTTGTATACCATTCACGCAACTTCCCCTAATGTTAACTTCTCATGTAACCATGGTATATTCATCAAAACTGAAAATTAACATCACTACAATGCTGCTAACTAAATTATAGACTTTGTCAGATTTTCCTAATTTTTACACTAAGGTTCTTTTTCTGTTCCAGGATCCAATCCAGGATATTACCCTACATTTACTCATCTCCTTAGCCTCTTCCAATCTGACAGTTTCTTGGTCTTTCTTTGTCTTTTATTACCTTGAAGCTTTTGAAAAGTACTGGTCAGGTATTTTGTAAAATGTTCCTCAATTTGAGTTTGTCTGATGTTTTGTCATGATTAGACTGGAGTTATGAATTTGGGGTAAGGTATGTCACAGAGGTAACATGCCCTTCTCATTTCATCATATCAGAGAGTACAGGATACTCACATGACTTATTACTGATGATGTTATCTTTACCACTCAAAGGATAATTTTTCATGCTAGGAATCTGTCTATATGGTAGCTAAACCTAGGATGGTTACCACGCTTATTTGGAAAATAAGCAGAGGTTCAGCTGCTCAACTAAGAAACTCTGGGAACTACTGAAGGCAGTATAGTCAGACAGGTGTTGGTTTGAGTCTGTTTCTGCCACTTACTAGTTGTCTGCTGGGGGCAAATTACTCAAGTCTCAGTTTCTTCACCTGTAAAATGAGAATCATATCACTTCAACCAGTTGTTATTTTATCCTTACAAGATAGTATATATAAAGCACTTAGTTTGGCACATAGTAAATAATCAATAAATGTTAATGCTGTTCATTCTGGGGTTGATGGTGGTAGTAATAATGTTAGTAGTATTTGCCAAGTTGTGTTGTGTGCTATTTTCATCTCAGAAGGAAGTCAAACTACAGCCCAGAAAAATACTACGTGTTTACAAGATTTTTAAACTTTTTAAGTGTAGTAAAATGTCCTATCAGAGAGATGTTTAACTAGAGATTAAATATGTGGGTTTTCTCTTCTTTAGCAAGAGAAGTTTGCAATTGCTTTGCCATTTGGGCAGAGGTAGAAAATAACCTTCAAGCAGATCCTACTGACTGGGTAAAGAATCATTTAAGAATGAAATTAGAATACTCCCTAACACCATACACAAAAATAAACTCAAAATGGATTAAAGACCTAAATTTAAGGCCAGACACTATAAAACTCTTAGAGGAAAACATAGGCAGAACACTCTATGACATAAATCACAGCAAGATCCTTTTTGACCCACCTCCTAGAGAAATGGAAATAAAAACAAAAATAAACAAATGGGATCTAATGAAACTTAAAAGCTTTTGCACAGCAAAGGAAAACATAAACAAGACAAAAAGACAACCCTCAGAATGGGAGAAAATATTTGCAAATGAAGCAACTGACAAAGGATTAACCCCCCAAATTTACAAGCAGCTCATGCAACTCAAAATCAACAAAACAAACAACCCAATCCAAAAATGGGCAGAAGACCTAAATAGACATTTCTCCAAAGAAGATATATAGATTGCCAACAAACACATGAAAGAATGCTCAACATCACTAAATCATTAGAGAAATGCAAATCAAAACTACAATGAAGTATCACCTCACACCAGTCAGAATGGCCATCATCAAAAAATCTACAAACAATAAATGCTGGAGAGGGTGTGGAGAAAAGGGAACTCTCTTGCACTGTTGGTGGGAATGTAAATTGATACAGCCACTGTGGAGAACAGTATGGAGGTTCCTTAAAACACTAAAACTAGAACTAGCATACGACCCAGCAATCCCACTACTGGGCATATACCCTGAGAAAACTGTAATTCAAAACGAGTCATGTATCACAGTGTTCACTGCAGCTCTATTTACAATAGTCAGGACATGGAAGCAACCTGAGTGTCCACTGACAGACGAATGGATAAAGAAGATGTGGCACATATATACAATGGGATATTACTCAGCCATAAAAAGAAACAAAATTGAATTATTTGTAGTGAGGTGGATGGACCTAGAGTCTGTCATACAGAGTGAAGTAAGTCAGAAAGAGAAAAACAAATACCAAACGCTAACACATATATATGGAATCTAAATTTAAAAAAAAAAAAGGTTCTGAAGAACCTAGGGGCAGGACAGGAATAAAGACACAGACGTAGAGAATGGACTTGAGGACATGGGGAGGGGGAAGGGTAAGCTGGGACAAAGTGAGAGAGTGGCATGGACTTACATATACTACCAAATGTTAAGTAGGTAGCTAGTGGGAAGCAGCCGCGTAGCACAGGGAGATCAGCTTGGTGCTTTGTGACCACCTAAAAGGGTGGGATAGGGAGGGTGGGAGGGAGATGCAAGAGGGAGGAGATATGAGGATATATGTATAGCTGATTCACTTTGTTACAAAGCAGAAACTAACACACCATTGTAAAGCAATTATACTCCAATAAAGATGTTAAAAATTAAAATAAAATAAAAAAAGAATCATTTAAGTTAGGGTTCCCTTAGTAAGTTTAGAGTGAAGAGGCCCCACTGTCCTGAGAGAAGGGTTTAACAAGACCTTTTGTATTGGGGAAGAAGGGAGACTTATAGTTTGTCAGGTAAAAGATTCTACAAAATGTCCTCAACCAGTACTCTTGGAACTGGCTTATACACTGGGATGTAGCTGCACGTATAAACTAAAGGAGCCAGTTGTTACAATCTCTATAACTTCCAAGTCCCAATTTAGAGTATAACTGAAGGAACTTGGAACCAAGGGAGTGGGTTCATCCTACCTCAAAGAAGCGTTGCTGCCAACGATTCTGGACCAGTAAAAGCATCATCTCAGTAGTGAGCAAGCATCATCTGTCAGGTTGTTCAGGGTCAGGCCTCAACCCCAAAATTCAATATAAGGGTAAGAAACAACAAGATCAGTGAACTGATCAGAATCATGTTCCCCTGATACTCAGCATTAGAGAGGGACTGACTCCTAGAGCTACTGGAAAATTAATAATTAATTGTTGGGGAATGGATTGATGCAAAAAGAGGGCACTGGATTTATGCTACTGAGGCATATAAGTATCAGAGTAATTAATAGTAAAATAAAAGAGGTATGCCTATACTTGAAACCCGTTCACAGAAAGTTTACCAGTTGTATAAGCTTTCAACTTCCCCATATCTATTGTTTGCTACCCCCACAGGCCTCTCTATAAAGATAAATAGTTTTTAAAATGCTTAAAAGGTAAAGGGCCCCTGGATTTACTTTTAGCAACACAGAAAGAACATGAGTATGGGGACATGGCTTGACACTTAGCAGCAAGGCTTATGAGGGAATAAAAATCCCATGGGATACAGTGGGTGGTAGCAACTACTGAAGCATAGGAAAGCAGATTCAATTCCTGCAGCCTGCAACAAAGGAAGAACGGTAAGCATACAGTGAGGGTATGGGCCTAAGAAGGAATCCTGGGACTGAGCACTTCCCTAAATTCCACTTAGAAACACAAACTACCTTTAGATTTGTGTGCATGTATTAATGCAAAAATCATAAACTTTCTAGAGAATTATGCACAGAAACACTATCATGGGACAGATCACCATTCTCCTTTCTCTCCGCAGTCTCTCCAATCTCACAGTTTTCATTCTGCCTCTGATCTCCCCCTACTTATATCCACCCAATCTACTACTGCTAGAACACAGTGCTGATCTTTTACCTGCTTAAAATTGCTCTGTGAATAAAATCCAAGTCATGTGTCTGGCCCTTAAGGCCCTCTGGGGCCTGACCCCAGCAGGACTTGCCAGATTTATCTCCTCTGCTCCACTGCTTTTCCACCTTACATCCTGTGTAAGCACATCTCTGAGATGTTAATCTTGCTGCTTCTATTCTGTAATGTTCTTTTCCACCTTTTGCACTTCTGTATGTCTAAATCCTTTCCTTCCTTCAAACTGAGGTCAAAAGGTATCTCCTCAATGAAATCATCTCTGATTTTTCCAGCTATAAGTGATATCTCCCAGTTTCTTAATCCCCTTAACATTTTATCTTTTTATTTTATGATGTGGCTCAGTTTTTGCCTTGTATTATATATATATATGTATGTATGTATTTCTTAATGACCTTACTAGACAAGAAGCTCCTTTGGTCTTCACATTGTCTTATTTATTTCCCACAAGGTCTGTTAAAGTATCCTGCACATAATTTGTTAAACAAATAAATACCTTGGTACCAAATACTACATTTATATGAACTTGATTATCTGTAGTATTAGCATATATATAACTACAGATTTGGGGGAGCTTCTCAGAAGAAGCAAAATAAATAATCTTTTAATATTATCAATAATAAAACTTCAACTTTAAAAGATTTCTTTAAAAAATTCCAAACTGACCTAAAACTGGCTTAATAAAATGAAAGAAGCAGAGGATTCTGCAATATGGTTTAGGAAAAATTACGCATTTGATCAACAGCAACTACATCAATTCACTGTGACATGTTACGTTAATGTTCACAAAGGTCACCAATAGCTGGGAGGAAAAAGTGTTTTGTTTGTTTTTTTCATTCGACTACAGATGATATCTAGTTAATAATTAGAAGACCAGGAGGGCAGATCATGCTCTGTATTGAAAGGAGGATTTAACACAGAGTGCACGGAAAAACATACAGAGCTTTCCAAACTGTAATAGACATGCATTATTTACACTTAAACCTCAATGCACTCAGTGCCTTTTCTAAATAAGCCCCTGTCTGGCTATTTATTAACATTCAAATTTTATTCTAATCTGTTTTACCATGAACTTTACATGATTTATTTTCTAAGATATAAACCATTTGGAACTGTAGAAACATTTACTGAAACAAATGAACCACGATAGGATAAGGGCTGAGATCAGTTACCTGCTTCTGACCAAGACAGCTACCTTTTAAAATTCTACCTTCAAGGAAAAAAATACTGAAGTGTACCAAAAAAAAGGTAATTTAAACTAGAGATTGGTAGAATTGCAAGAATAGTAACGGGGGTATAGAATAAAGTTATTTTTAAGTAAAATTAAAGCTATGAGGCTTTGCTTTGTTTTCCTTAGAATATGCTAGTTTCCTTTCCTAAGAATATGCTAGCTAGTTTATAAGATTTCTTGAGTTTGGCACACAATGCATGTGCAACTGTCTACCAGACACCACTATCTGAATGTCCCATAGAAAATGAACATGTTGAAGCCTAAGATCATAATCATCTCCTTCCAACTTGCTTATCCACCTGTATTCTTTACCTAGTTAATAGAATATCTCTTCACTCATGTGCCTGTGCCAGAGCCAGAGCAAAAAACATGGGAGTCATATCTATCTCTCTCTTACTCTATAAATACAATCAACCATCTAGTTCTGTAGATTTTCTCTCTTACGCTGGTTCCCTCCTCTCCAGCACCATTGCCAATGCCAGTGTCAATGCCTTAGATCAGCCCTTTAATTTCTCTTGCTTGGAGAGTTACACGATAGCCTTCTCCATGGTCTCTCTGCCTGAGCTCACTCTCTCTATCCACCAGACTTCTGATGGAGTAATTGTTCTAACGAGCAAATCCGATGTTACTCCTTACTCAGTATTCTTCAATGGACAAACTAATTTACATGGCATATCAGGCCCTTCGTGGTCTGGCCCTGTTTACTCTTAACCATTCACTCATTCTGTTCATTCATCAAGTATTTACTGAGTCTACTTTGTACCAGGCACTATTCTAGGTATTAGAGATACAACAGTAAGCAAATAGACAAAAATCTCATCTTTTCAACCTTCCCTCTCTACCACTGTCAAGTGTTCCCTGCCTTCAAGAAATAGTGAGCCACTTGCAGTCTACTAAAACATGGCTTTTTCTTTCATGCAAACTTCTACTCATCCTTCAGATTTCAACTTAAATGCAACTTCCTCTCTCAAGACCTCCTGAATCTCCTGTGTACTTTATAAATACTCATATTATGTTTGTGTTTCTATCTTTCCATTTCAAGTTCCTTGAGCACAGAAATAATATCTTTTGACATATAGTTGGCAAATGCAATGTCTGTTAAATGAAATAAGTGAATAAAATGACAAAGGTTTCCTCAAGTTTTAATTGTTTCTAGTGATCAAATAACTTTTTCTTGATGTCCCAGAATTACAGGCAAAGTAATAAGTAAGAGTTTACACAAGCAACTGTTACTCCTTATTATTACAAAACAGATGATTTTCAGAGCCCCATATGAATGTAAGTCTTGGCAATTTTGTCATCTTTCTATTTGACATTTATTTCAGCCTAAGTTTATTTCATGAGTAAAATTTTACACTCTGCCCTGGGGCATATTCCCATAATTAAAAATGCAAAGTAGTAAATATTTCAACATACACTATACAGCAGCAACCACAGGTTTTATGGGAAAGGATATTACGCAACGACAGGACTTCGTTATCTCACAGAGACAGTTTTAAATGATGCACCTTGTATACTAACCTACTATGGATACATTAAAAAATCTCAAATCAGTATATTACTGCCTACATATAAGTCAACCCTGATGACATTCTAAGGCTATATTAAGAGAGTCAGGCTCTCACTAGGCATACTGCTTTATTGAGATAAAATGCTATCTGATTTCTCCATTCATTTATTCAACATATGTCCAAATGTGAACCAGGAAAATATTAGAAATGCATTCCAAAAGCAAAAGTGAAAAGACAGATATTGTAGACCAAATCCTTCCCAATTAAACAGGTTGGAACACCACTGTTGATGTGAGGGGTGGCCGTCTGTCAGTACATAAAGGAACTTGTGTTTGCACACAAAGACATTGCTCAACCCACATCTGGCTCCTGCAGCCAAATTCTACCCTCACTGGGGCAAACTCCCACTGAAATATATGGGCATAAAGAACAGGCAAAACAAAAAGAACAGGCAAATAAATTTTTAAAAAGCCAGCTATTCATTCATAGTAGATGTATGACAGTAGATGTATCAGAGAATCTGGACAGAATTGAGTTCACAATTCTACTTTCATTTAAAAAAAAAAAAAAAAGAACAAGAAGGTCATGACAGAAGAGAATTTGCATATGTGTTAGGAGATCATATTTCTCATCTCATGGCATAAACTTAGGAAATTCTCTTGGATTCACATGTTTTTTCTCTTCTCATCTCTCTTCCCAAATCATAACCTGTAAGGCACAACTCAGTTCCTACCTCCTCTGGGAATCCTTTCCTAATTATTCCTGCTTTTTTCCTACTCTAAACTACTCTACTTAGAAATTTAGCATATATTTATAAACTTCCTCTAATGTTCTCAATGTCTACTAAGCTAAAACTGGTATTACTCTTTCCCAAGAAGAGTTATTTATATAGCACCAACTATATAATCAGAAGAAATTCCTATAAAATATCAAGTAGTTGGCACCACAGCATCAAAGTTTCTTATGATACTCACTCACTTTGCTCAATATCTGAGATTTCGAGAGGGGCTATACCAACATAATGGATAGGAATATATACTATAGATCCAGACTGTATATGTTTCAATTCCAACTCTTATTTACTGGCTACTATATCATAAGTTAGGCAAATTACCTAACTTGCAACTCTTTTCCTGTACAAATGAGAATAATAATAATAGTGCCTTCCTGATATGGTTGCTGTGAGGATTAAATTAATCACTACCTGCAAAGGCCTTAGGATAGTGCCTAGCATGCATTCAATTCATTTTAGCTGTTATTATTCTAAAGTATGAAATGTCCAATTTTAAAAAGCATATATGGGTTTCTTTAAAATGGAAGAAAATAAGCTAAACTTTTTTTTCTTCTACAGTGAACAATTTCTTCTTTAGCCTACCAACAGAAACAGATATCCCAACCCCTACTCACACCCAAGACTGGGTGACTTAATTCTTCTCTTTTGTGAGTCACCAATTCTATTCCTCATTTAAAAAAAAAAAACAGGGGACTTCCCTGTTGGTGCAGTGGTTAAGAATCCACCTGCCAATGCAGGGGGCACGGGTTCAAGCTCTGGTCTAGGAAGATCCCACATGCCACGGAGTAACTAAGCCTATGTGCCACAACTACTGAGCCTGAGCTCTAGAGACCGCGAGGCACAACTAGTGCGCCCACATGCCACAACTACCGAAGCCCATGCGCCTAGAGCCTGTGCTCCACAACAAAGAGAAGCCACCGCAATGAGAAGCCCTTGCACTGCAACGAAGAGTAGCCCCGCTTGCTGCAACTAGAGAGAAAGCCCATGTGCAGCAACAAAAACCCAATGCAGCCAAAAATAAAAATAAATAAATAAATTTATAATAAATAAATAAAATAAAAACAGACTCAACTACTGGGGCATTACTGAGCCGAATCTAAGTGCCAGTTACAATGTAAGTGGGTATACACACACACAATTTAATTCTCACAAAAATTCTTCATGCTACATTTATGAATCCTATTTCACAGTAGAAAACACTGAGGATCAAGATTGTACAGTTAGTAAGTGGCTAAATCAAGAATGGAATCAAAGTACTAATTTCAGATTCCACCTCCTTTCTGCTACATATCACACTACTTGCCTACAATTTCCTTTTTCCCTTAACTTACCCACATATAATTTATAGCAGAGCAGAACATAGAGGTGTTTCCTCAGAGTTCACCCATATGTTCTTGCCAAAGTACATAGCCCTGCAACTTCCCATTTCTGTTCCTCAAGTCTCATGTCAATTTAACTTCCTTTCTTGTAGTAAGAAATGCAGTGCTTACAATTTGTATGGAAACACAAAAGACCCCGAATAGCCAAAGCAATCTTGAGAATGAAAAACGGAGCTGGAGGAATCAGGTTCCCAGACCTCAGACTATACTACAAAGCTACAGTAATCAAGACAGTATGGAACTGGCACAAACACAGAAACATGTATCAGTGGAACAGGACAGAAAGCCCAGAGATAAATCCATGCACATATGGTCACCTTATTTTTGATAAAGGAGGCAAGAATACACAGTGGAGAAAAGACAGCCTCTTCAGTAAGTGGTGCTGGGAAAACTGGACAGCTACATGTAAAAGAATGAAATTAGAACACTCCCTAACACCATACACAAAAATAAACTCAAAATGGATTAAAGACCTAAATATAAGGTCAGACACTATAAAACTCTTAGAGGAAAACATAGGCAGAACACTCTATGACATAAATCACAGCAAGATCCTTTTTGACCCACCTCCTAGAGAAATGGAAATAAAAATAAACAAATGGGACCTAATGAAACTTAAAAGCTTTTGCACAGCAAAGGAAAACATAAACAAGACAAAAAGGCAACCCTCAGAATGGGAGAAAATATTTGCAAATGAAGTAACTGATAAAGGATTAACCTCCAAAATTTACAAGCAACTCATGCAGCTCAATATCAAAAAAACAAACAACCCAATCCAAAAACAGGCAGAAGACCTAAAGAGACATTTCTCCAAAGAAGATATACAGATTGCCAACAAACACATGAAAGAATGCTCAACATCACTAATCATTAGAGAAATGCAAATCAAAGGTACAATGAGGTATCACCTTACACCAGTCAGAATGGCCATCATCAAAAAATCTACAAACAATAAATGCTGGAGAGGGTGTGGAGAAAAGGGAACCCTCTTGCACTGTTGGTAGGAATGTAAATTGATACAGCCACTGTGGAGAACAGTGTGGAGGTTCCTAAAAAACTAGAAATAGAACTAGCATACGACCCAGCAATCGCATTACTGGGCATATACCCTGAGAAAACCGTAATTCAAAACGAGTCATGTATCACAGTGTTCACTGCAGCTCTATTTACAATAGCCAGGACATGGAAGCAACCTAAGTGTCCATCGACAGATGAATGGATAAAAAAGATGTGGCACATATAGACAATGGAATATTAGTCATAAAAAGAAACAAAATTGAGCTATTTGTAGTGAGATGGATGGACCTAGAGTCTATCATACAGAGTGACAGTAAGTCAGAAAGAGAAAAACAAATACTGTATGCTAACACATATATATGGAATCTAAAAAAAAAAAAAAAAGGTTCTGAAGAACCTAGGGGCAGGACAGGAATAACGCTGATGTAGAGAATGGACTTGAGGACGCAGGGAAGCAGAAGGGTAAGCTGGGATGAAGTGAGAGAGTGGCATGGTCATATATACACTACCAAATGTAAAATAGATAGCTAGTGGGAAGCAGCCACATAGCACAGGGAGATCAGCTCGGTGCTTTGTGACCACCTAGAGGGACGGGATAGGACGGGTGGGAGGGAGACACAAGAGGGAGGAGATATGGGGATATATGTATAGCTGATTCACTTTGTTATAAAGCAGAAACTAACACACCATTGTAAAGCAATTATACTCCAATAAAGATGTTAAAAACATTTTTAATAAAATAAAATTAAAAGTCGAAAAGAAAAAGAAATGCAGTGCTTAGAGCTGGATTCTGAGCTCCCATGCCTTCCTTCTAATGACTTTCTTTAAGTACAAGTTTTTAAATGACTTTTGTGATGCATTGCTTGCTCTGACAAACTGCCTGACATTTTGAAATAATATTATTTTAAAAATTTAATTAAATATTACTCTGTAGTAACTCATAGAAAAGAATTATGGATTTATCTCAAAATTTTAATATGCCTATCCTTGGGGCCAAAACAATCAAGAAATGAGGCTTCTGTGCTCCAATGAAACTATTTACAAAAACAGGCAGTGGACTGGATTTCGTTCATGGATTTGGTTTACAGACCCCTGGCCCTAGACTTTCGAAGGTCCAGTGCACTTTTCCACTACTTTATAGTTACTACCTATTTTCAGAATGGTGTTTTAGCCTATGTCACTTGACGACATTCAGTGTCAGGGAAAAGATAAATAAAAAGTAATTTGTAAAAGACCTATGAAAACAGCAGTATACTACATAAACATTAGTATTACTTTTTTCCCTCTTCTCCAGCTTTTCAAACTCTCTCTCACTCCTCATTTCTTTCTCCTCTAATAAGGTAGTTTGGCCTAGAAGTAAACACTTTTTTATCTTTCCAAAAGTACTCAAAGCAAACGTGTTTGCAGAATCTTATTTTAAAAGAAGTAGTGGACAGGGGACTTCCCTGATGGTCCAGTGGTTAAGAATCCGCCTTCAAATGAAGGGGACGCGGGTTCGATCCCTGGTCGGGGAACTAAGATCCCACATGCCATGGAGCAACTACTGAGCCCACGTGCCACAACTAGAGAGCCTGCATGCCGCAACTACAGAGCCCATGTGCTCTGGAGCCCACACGCTGCAACTAGGGAGGAGCCCACACACCACAACAAAGAGCCCGCATGCCACAACAAATATCCTGAGTGCCGCAACTAAGACTCAGCACAGCCAAATAAATAAATATTATTAAAAAAAAAAGTAGTGGACATGCCTTTAGGTACCAGAATGAACAAACTTATACAAATCTCATCTTTTAAAATGGTAAGAAATGTGGGCCTTCTGAATATAACTTGTGTCGGCATGTTTTAGGGGAGTAAAGGGAGCAATGGTAAGCAACCGTTATATTCTCAAACTCAAGTAACAAAGTGATTATCAGTTTTCTCATTATAGAAGCTATACGGCATGATGATAAGAATACTGGACTTAGTACTGGAAGACCAAATTTGGAATTCCTTTTCTGCCACTTACTATCTTTGTGATTTAATAACCTACATAAAAGGAGTTGTTATGAGGATTTAGACAGTTAACTATTTAAAAATACCAAGCATCATAAACATCGATTATTGTCGTATTTGAAATTATAAACTTCTTAAGTTCACATCTATATTTTTAATAGAAGTACAATATGATACAGTATTGTACAATACAATTTTTGGGGGGGGCTGCGCCACGCTGCATGTGGGATCCTAGTTCCCCAACCAGGGATCAAACCCAGGCCCCCTGCAGTGGAAGCACGGAGACTTCACCACTGGACCATCAGGGAAGTCCCTGTACTATATGATTTATAAAGCATCCAAAGTATCTACTGCTAAGTATAAAGAAACTTTTCTGCCAAGGAGCTAAAGATTATTTAAAAATACTCCCTCATCAAGCCAACAATATTCCTCTGAAATTGAAAGAAACCAGAATTAATTGAGTGAGGTGTGCTGGGTATTTTACATAGATTCTACTCATTTAACCTTCACAACAACCTTGAGAAGAAACTGAGGCGCAGAGAAGTGAAATAAGTTGCTGAAATCACAAGGCTCCTAAGTGGCAGCCGATCTTGGATCCACACCCAGGTTAGATTG
Organism: Grampus griseus; assembly: GCF_964374135.1. Classification (NCBI taxonomy): domain Eukaryota; kingdom Metazoa; phylum Chordata; class Mammalia; order Artiodactyla; family Delphinidae; genus Grampus; species Grampus griseus. The sequence continues at coordinate 13,798,860 of NC_139000.1, read as the reverse complement.
ATCCCAAAGCTCTGTTCTTTTCATCACATAACACTGCCTCTTCAGCTTTTTCACTTGAGGTCCACAGAAAGCTAAGTACCTCATACAAGGTCAAATGATAATTACTTTCAGTGGAGTAGAAGGCAGATCCTTAGATTACAGGGCACTGTTCTACTAGATTAAGTCACCTACAAATAATTTACTATTTTAAAGGTAATTTCCAGACAATTTCTGCTTAATCTAGTTTTGGTCCCCCAAAATGTATATACTGGTACATAGAGTGAAACCAGTCTTTTTCACACTAATTAAAGACATTAGGATATTACCAAGTTTAAGCCTTACATGTGCAAAGAAACAGCTTTAGAATTTTGAAAAGAGAAAAAATAAACCAAAGAATAAGTTTTCTGAAACTCTAATAGTATGTTAATAAACATAACAAGGACATTTTCACTGGAAATGCCTGGAAGTTATTGCTTCCAGGAAGCAGACTGCTTTCTCAATACTTTTTTCCCATGAAATTTAGAGAAACTATTACAAGGCAAAATTGGTTACCGAGGTGCTTTTGAAGAACTAAATCAGTAAATTAGAAGCTTTTAAATCTTGACATCAAATATAATTCACAAAATGATAAAAATATGTGAAATATTTTGTAAATCTATGGCCCCTTTATTTAAACCAGTCTGGTCCTTGAGAGCAGAGGCCTTTTTGTGTGTGTGATAAAATAAAATTAATTTTACCTTCAACTTCTGCTGCTTACCTGTTGCAGAGTATGCTGAGGGCTCCACGTGGACTACAGTCACATGGCAGACAGAGCCTGGAAGTACGATTCAAGTACAAACCCTCCTTGCAGGTTTCACAGCGAAGACCCTGATAACCTGGCTGACACTCGCACTGCCCTGTGGTCTGGTTGCAGCGATTCACATCCAGGCTTCCGACCACAGAGCAGTTACATACATATCCTGCAAAGAAAAGAGGGAAACAGATATCAATTAAGGTTTAATGCTTTCCTAATAAAATGAGCTCTATTTTAATTTTCTTAATAAATATTCATGACAACTTTGTAAGGATGGATAAAATTAAGTCTAGTTCAAATTCACTTTCTATCCTATTTAGTTTATTTAAATTGGGAATTATATACAGTAAAGTATATAAACTAATTATAAAACTAACATTCTCAATTTCTTTTTCAGCACTCTATCTTCTAGCCCTCTTACCCTATACTCCAATGTATGGGTGGGTCTGTATATTACTAGTTTTTCTGGATTAGAAATCTCCAAAGGCAGGGCCTATGCTTATCTACATGGCACTGAGAGCACATGCTGGAAATGACTACACGTTAAATAATAAATAATCCCGCTGTATAGCAGCAGAAGCGCAGACGGTTGACTGTGGTAACTTATACAGGTCAGACAAGATTGTGCTACAGCTGGAATCATGAACTAGTATGTTCTTCCCAGGAAGAAATTAACGGAGAATTGCAACTTTAAGGTGAGGAAATGACAAACAATAAATCCCAGGTGAGAACGTTTACAGGGGCATCCTGATCAGTGGGTTAAAACCAATCACAATTTGAATTTCTTTCCCAAATTAAAAGATTTAGAAAATAAACATTTTCTTTAGATATTTCAAACAGTTTTTTGAATGAAAATATTTAGAAGTAGTTGGCTTTAGCTTTTTTTTAAAAAAAAAATCATTTCCAAGGGGCTTCCCTGGTGGCGCAATGGTTGAGAGTCCACCTCCCGATGCAGGGGACACGGGTTCATGCCCCAGTCTGGGAAGATCCCACATGCCACGGAGCGGCTGGGCGCGTGAGCCATGGCCACTGGGCCTGCGCATCTGGAGCCTGTGCTCCGCAACAGGAGAGGCCGCAACAGTGAGAGGCCCGTGTACCGAAAAAAAAAAAAATCATTTCCGTGGGTTTTTTTTAAGATTTATTTTATTATTTATTTATTTTTGGCTGCATCAGGCCTTAGTTGCAGCATGCGGGATCTTCCGTTGCAGCGCCCGGGCTCCTCATGTCAGCACCCGGGCTTCTCTCTAGTTGTGGCCTGTGGGTTTTTCTCTTCTCTAGTTGTGGCTCGTGGGCTCCAGAGCGCGTGGGCTCTGTAGTTTGTGGCACGCGGGCTCTCTCATTGTGGCATGCGAGCTCAGTAGTTGTGGCATGTGGGCTTAGTTACTCCACGGCATGTGGGATCTCCCTAGACCAGGGCTCGAACCCGTGTCTCCTGCATTGTAAGGTGGATTCTTTACCACTGGACCACCAGGGAAGTCCCAGCTTTAGATTTTTTTTGTTTTTTACATCTTTATTGGAGTATGATTGCTTTACCGTGTTGTGTTAGTTGCTGCTGTATGACAAAGTGAATCAGCTATATGTATACATATATCCCTGTATCCCCTCCCTCTTGCATCTTCCTCCCACCCTCCCTATCCCACCCCTCTAGGTGGTCACAAAGCACCGAGCTGATCTCCCTGTACTATGCAGCTGCTTCCCACTAGCTATCTTACACTTGGTAGTATATATACGTCCACGCCACTCTCTCACTTCGTCCCAGCTTCCCGCCCCCCCACCCCCGTGTCCTCAAGGCCATTCTCTACATCTGCGTCTTTATTCCTGTCCTGCCCCTAGGTTCATCAGAACCATTTTTTTTAAAATTTAGATTCCATATATATGTGTGAGCGGCTTTAGCTTTTTAATGCAGATACATTTAAAGGTCAGTTAGGATTTGTTTTTTGCTATTATTTATACTCATTCTATTAAGAAGAAAGTATTTTCCACATAGTTTGACAAAGTATCAACATACGACTTTCTAACCATATACAGAAACATGTAGTTAAAGTCAATTGCAGATAAAACCTTGTACATATTTTAGGAATAGCCCCCATTCCAAAGTAGCTATGGACCTCGGTTTAAAAAGCTCAGAGAGGGTTTCCCTGGTGGCGCAGTGGTTGAGAGTGTGCCTGCCAATGCAGGGAACACGGGTTCATGCCCTGGTCCGGGAAGATCCCACATGCCGCGGAGCGGCTGGGCCCGTGAGCCATGGCCGCTGAGCCTGCGCGTCCGGAGCCTGTGCTCCACAACGCGAGAGGCCACAACAGTGAGAGGCCCGGGTACCACAAAAAAAAAAAAAAAAGCTCAGAGAAATCTATGACAAAGTATACTTCTGAATAAGTAAGGAACTATCAATATATAAAATGACATTATACATATAGATAAAAGTTTAGCTTGAAAAAAATCTTTAACATAACTTTTGATGATTTTTAAAAAGATACTGGATAAACTGCAAATCCAGAGTCTTAAAAAGAAAGCTATAAAGAAGTTTGCTTCTCTATTCTAGACAACGAAATTAACCTTCAAAATTCTTTATGTCATCACAAATAGCTTATGCACACAAGTCCAAACAAAGGATTCCACAAAGATGTTCTCACTTGACCAACTCTTGGCCCACACTTCTTCAGTTTCTAACCTTTGGTGTCAGCTTATCTCTCTGCTCTTCACACCTCTTCTAATTTGTAAATATACCAAATGAATGAATATGTAAGTGATTTGTTTATTTTATGTATATTTTAAGCTTGAGTGGTGAATTAGTTACAAAACCCAGAGGAGAGTTCAGATTTCTTCAGCCCCAAACTTAGGAAAGGAATAAGCTTCCCGTCTCAATCAGGATTCTTAGTTTTACTAAGCTATATAAGCATGACATTTCTGTGACAGAGTTACATGTTTTCACATTATTTCTAGTTTCTTGGTTTGTGTGTGTGTGTGTGTGTGGTTTTTGTAAATAAGGAAGCCGTGTTTAGTGGTCTGTAAACCTGCCAATAACAACTTCATGGCAAGGCCTTCACTCTACCAAAAATGACCAAAATGCTAAAAATAACATTTTCTTCCAAAATCTGGAAGAATTCCAACATACATTCAATTCCTCCTGCTGGACCAATTCATCACAAGTTAAACCAAGCAAATTTTGCCGGTGTGGGCAGAATTAGCTCAAGAAAAATGAATGGACTAAAAAACTCTATAATAAAGACTGAGAATTTTATTCTATTATTTCTTTACTAATGTGCTTCCATCTAAAATGTGAATCAGTGTTCCCAATGAATAACATTTTTAGTAAAACTGTTAAGAACTTTGAGATAAAAACTAAGGGTTTTTTTGTGTTTTTTTTTTTTTTTTTTGCAATACGCGGGCCTCCCACCGCTGTGGCCTCTCCCGTTGCGGAGCACAGGCTCCGGACGCGCAGGCTCAGCGGCCATGGCTCACGGGCCCAGCCGCTCCGCGGCATGTGGGATCTTCCCGGACCAGGGCACGAACCCCTGTCCCCTGCATCAGCAGGTGGACTCTCAACCACTGCACCACCAGGGAAGCCCAAAAGACTAAGTATTTTTTTCAATCAAGTCTTACGGATAAAACTTCAGTAGTAACCAAGTTTGTTGGTTATTTATTATTTCTATAGAACTCATTCAGCCTTTTCATTATCCCCTGAACATACTCTTTTCAGTCCCATTCTGTGCTCCTTGTAATGTTCTCTCCTCTCCACATATTTAAATCTGTCCCTTATTTCAAGAATCAGCTGAAATTTACTCCTCCATAAACTCTAATTCTATTGCCCCTTGTTTGAACCCATAACAACAACTACCACCCATGACCCTCATACAACAGTAATTTAAAGATTAAGGCAGTAAAGTGAAGCAGATATGAGCACAGACTATAGAAGCAGACAGCTACAGGTTTAAATCCAGCTCCATCACTTACTAACTTTATGACCTTAGGCAAGTTAATTAACCTCCTTGTCCCTTCCTTCTCTCATCTGTAAACAGGCATAATACAGTACCTATAACACTCAGGCCCAACACATAAACTGGAAGCCGTTTGGCGTGCCGAAATAATTACTACAATAGCTGGAAGAAAGGGATTCCAAATAAAATAATAGAAACACAATTTAGATGGCCAGATTCACAGGCCACAGCTTTGTGATGAGATCTGAAAGCCTGGGATTAGGTTTATTACCATGTCAGTTTTGGACAATGTCCATGAAATAGAATTAGCGTCCTGACATTCAGGAATTTAAGCTGTGGGTCAGGTAGAGAAGAACAGCATATCCTTCATATGCTGGGCTCCATACATTACCAACATGGGTGCCTACAAATACAACGATGAAAACAAAAGGGTGTAGGACATGGTTTCAGAGAGGAAAAAAAGAGCATTTATTGATTATATGCCCTTGGTACTAATCATCCTAACGGTAGTGGGGTGAATTGCAAATATTTCAGCAAGAGAAGAGACGATCACCCTAGGGCCAGGATGAAGTGCTATCACCTGATATAGCAAGACAAAAATACACTATCACATTAACATTCCTCCCCAGATTAACCAAAGGGAAGGAAGCTGAAGTAAAGCATACCAAGTCAAGTGCCAGGGAACATATGCATCTTTTCGGTTTGGAGCTCAGAATCTGAGGCCCTATCCCAGTGTTTAACCTCAAATGAAATGATCCAAATTAAATGAATAGTATGAGCAACAGTAATAAATATAAAGGACTATGAACATGCATTAAATTGTGTCAGGATAACTCATTAGCTTGTAAGTAAACTCTCAGAGCCTTCACAGTTCTTGACATTCATACGGAACCAGATAGGAGTTAATGCAGAAACAATGCAATTTTCTAGGAGACTGGCAATATGAAAAAAGAAGAAAAGACATGTCAATCGATAAAAGCAGTGGGAAGGACCTATAGCCAAAGACAAGAGATGAAGTGCTGACTTTTTAATGAGGTAGAATCTTAGACACCAGAGCGGCACAAAGGAGTCTGTGACATGACTGATGGTAAGGCACTAGTGTGTATGTTAATGGGAGTGAAACAAGATGAAGAGGACACAAAACGCTAATCACAGACAAGTCTGAATGAAATGCCAAAAGGCTCATTTGGTTGCCTATGAGTAAATATGGAATAAACTCGCCATCATTTGAGTAGCGTGTTTCCTTTCAGTGCCCTATAATTCTTAGGAAAACTCTACAGAAAAATAGAGAAGAGTAACATATATATTAGCAGGGAGACATTTCTTTTTGTTTGGCTTCTGAAGAACAATGAAATACAGTGACTTGAACCCCGAAGAAGAATAAGAAACTAAAATCTGGAGCCAAACTGTTTAAAAATGGAAATATAGGGGGCTTCCCTGGTGGCGCAGTGGTTGAGAGTCCACCTGCCGACGCAGGGGACACGGGTTCGTGCCCCGGTCCGGGAAGATCCCACATGCCGTGGAGCGGCTGGGCCCATGAGCCATGGCCGCTGAGCCTGCGCATCCAGAGCCTGTGCTCTGCGATGGGAGAGGCCACAGCAGTGAGAGGCCTGCGTACCGCAAAAAACAAAAACACAGAAATATAGGGCTTCCCTGGTGGTGCAGTGGTTAAGAATCCACCTCAATGCAGGGGACATGGGTTCGAGCCCTGGTCTGGGAAGATCCCACATGCCATGGAGCAACTAAGACCGTGCACCACAACTACGGAGCCCATGCTCTAGAGCCCGTGAGCCACAACTACTGGAGCCTGTGCGCCTAGAGCCTGTGCTCCGCAATAAGAGAAGCCACCGCAGCGAGAAGCCCACGCACTGCAACAGAGTAGCCCCCGCTCGCTGCAACTAGAGAAAGCCCGCGCGCAGCAACAAAGGCCCAACGCCGCCAAAAATAAATAAATAAATAAATAAATTTATTAAAAATTAATTAATTAATTAAACACTGCACTTTTCAAACATCCCTTACCAAAGCCAAAAGATGAAAATTTTAGCCCTAAAGAAAAAAAAAAGTAATTTTGTTAAGAAGTCCCGTAAGTCCCCTCTTTATGCAAAAACACCTGTCCTGGTAAGAGATTATCTCCTTGAACATATTAAAGATCTTTTCCGGGCTTTTCATACACCTGGTAGGCTTCTCCCTGCATTCAACTTTTAACCAACTCGTGTCCTTAGCTCAGTAAAAAGTCCATTATATCATCTACAGAATTTTAATTATGTTTTGGTAACTGCAGCTACTTCGATGGGAGTTTTTAGAAAAATATTAATTGTAGTAATATGGCCTAATTAATGTGTCCTTTGTTTCTCTGTGCCTGTTTCTGAAGTCCTTTCTGAGTGCTGTAATTAACTATGATGTCTGAAGACTAAGGCAGTTTGATATAATAGTGTGTTAGCCTTTTGCAGATAAAAAAGAACTATAAAAGAAGTGAAAGATTTGAAAAAGACTGAATAAGAAAGTGAAAAAAATTGTGTCCTCAGTCAATTCATGATGCAAATCTCATAAAGAAATGTTCATTGGTATCAGCACTGTTGCTGAACTAAAATGATTATGAAACAAGTATTGCACTTAAGCATAGATACTGAAAAAAATACTTGTAAATACAACTAACACAGAGCACTCACAGGAATCTGATTCAGGAATATAGCCTGAAATTCTATCTACAGCCTCTTGCAAAATTGTGGAAATACCTTTGCAAAACTCAATCTCTGACTCCATTCCTTCAACAATCATTTCACTCTTGCTTTTCAATATCTTCAGATATTGAAAGAATACAAAAAATATATCTATTAATACCAAAAAAAAAGAAGGAAAGAAAAACTGCTTTTGGCTATTCTAAAACTTTTCATTTTTCCCCATATTCAGAAGACATAGTAAATGTACTATAATATGGCATCTTCTGTTCAATCTCAAAGCAGCAAAAACTAGAAGTATTTAAAATATATTAAGACTCAGTATTTAATCTTATAATGAAAATTTAAAACATTAAAAATTCAAGTTTAGTAAGTTTAAAATTATCTGAAAATATACACTTAAGTAAAAAATAAATACACTTTAGTATCTCCTTCAGGAAAACATAATTATTTTGTAAGGCACTATCTAGAGGTCATTTATAATTATGGAGAAATTGAGTTTCTCAGGCTTATCATTAGATGGGAATAAGCTGATTCCAGGATATAAAATATTTGGGGAGCTTTATGAACAGAGGTCATATGACAAGAGTTATGGCGGCACTCATCATACTGGTACAATTGTCACCACTTCCTGCTTTGTACCCTAAAGCCAAAGAAAAAAACACATCTTCCCAACTTCCCAAAGAATAACCTCTTATTCCTCTACTTTCTCCTTTTCCTTCTTTTCTCTCTCTCTATTAACTGTATTCTAATGTTTAAAAGTATTCTCTACACACACAATGCAACCATTATAACAGCATCTACTGAATGGAAGTCAAAGAGCAAATTGCACAGTAAGAGGCAATGAATACCCACCTATTAGAATGGCTCAAGTTAAATAAACAAAACAAAAAAATGACAATATCGATTGCTGGGAAGGATGCAGAGGAATTGAAACTTTCAAAAACTATTGCTGTGAATGCAAAATAGTACAGACACTTTGGAAAATAGTTTGATAGTTTCTTATAAATTAAATATACCTTCATCATATGACTCAGCAATTCCACTCCTAGGTATTTATCAAGGAAAATGAAAACCTATGTTCACACAAAAACTTGTATTAAAATGTTTATAGAGCTATATTCATAATCACCCAAATCTGGAAACAACCCAAATGTCCTTCAACTAGTGAACTGGATAGGCTGTGGTACTTTCTTACAATGGAATACTACTCAGCAATGAAAAGGAAGGAAGCATTGACATGGATGCTTTGACAAGGATGTGATGGACCTCAAATGTGTTATGCTAAATGAAGAAAGCCAGGCTCAAAAAGGTACATATTATATGATTCCATTTACATGATATTCTGGAAAAGGCAAAACTATAAGAGCAGAGAAAAGATCAGGGGTTTTCCAGGAATTGGGGTGGGGGGGCAGGTAGGGGGAAGGGCTAACTACAAGCTCAAGGGAATTTTGAGGGAGTAATGAAATTGTTTTGTATCTTGATTGTGCATTTGTCAAAACTGAGAACCAAATGAGTAAATTTTATTGGATATAAATTTTAAAATTAAAAAAAGTTTAAAAAAAGCAATGAGGTTTTACTAGACTAGATTCTTAAATTTTGCTAGAGGGAAGCCATGGTGTACCACAAGCAACGATTTTAGCTGGACTGTGGCACTAAAGTCAATATGGGACCCAACTAATAACTCAGTCTTTTTCAAAGCTAATGTTACAATTAAGACAGCGAGAACTGATTAATGCTTCGGCTGATTACTGCATAAGGAGTTGTGGAACATTTTAGGATTTAAAATGCTATTTAACTAAAAGAAGTAGAATTTTCCTTTTTCCTTTGGCTTCAACTAAAGTCTTGGATTGTAATTGCTCCTATGTAGAATGAGGGAGAAGAGGGAAAAAATGAAAGATAAAGATGTGTAGGATTTCCAACCCCTTTTCATATACAATTGCTTATTTCCCTTTGAGATTGATCATTAAAAATCCTACTCTATTTAAACAAAGACCAGGAAAACAACTTTGAATCTATCCAACATAAACTTCATCCTTTTTCACAAACCTAGGATAGCATCTACAAAAATAACATCTCTCCTGATTTTCAAGTTGAAAAGAAAAGGAAAAATAATTGTTGGAAATAGGAATACTTAATTCAAACCTCTGCCTCAACATCAAAAGAACAGAAAATTACAACAACAACAAATTATACTGCCTTGACTATAGACCTGATTTCCTAAGTGTATGGGGTATTTATTTCAAAACGTAGTTTTTATTAGGCCCATATTTCATCTTTGTAGGTTTAGAGTACAGGAGTCTCAGAAAGGCCTCATTCTAGGGAAAAGGAATTATCAACATAGAGTTCTTATTTTTATAAAAGGTCCTACTCTAGCATAACACTGATACTCAAATTATATTTCACATTTATGTTATGCCAGTGTAAGGTCACAAATCTTTGCAAAGCTGGGAAACAATACTAAAGTTGATGAGTTTTTGAGTTAAACCAGGCTTTGTAGAAATATGGAAAGTTTTAAAGCCACCACTTTTAAAGAAAGCTTACCTTTTAAAATAAAAATATATCCATTAAAATTCCCAATCACAATTCAGTATTGCAAAACATTTCTTCTACTTTATGGTAGACATATGAGAAAAAAAAGTGTAGCATGACATAGGTTTTGTTGAACAATTTGTCTCATGCTTTAAGGACCATGTTGTTAGTGCTTGTCCCTGGCTCACTGCCAGTTTTCCACAATTCAAAGACAATTCATCTAATTAATGAGACAAGACAGCAAGTTCTGGGAAAGGCTGTAACAACTACCTTTTACTACAAATAGTAACAGAGATGATATTACCAGTTATTGAGCATGTGCTGTATGTATATCAAACTTCACATTAGAAACTTTACACATATGGCCTCCTTTAGTCTTCACCACAATCCTGTGAGGAAGGTTCTTTGAAGGAGGAAATTGAGTCTTAGAGAGATGAAACAAATCATACAACTAACCAGCACAGGAGAACAAACTGGAACTCAAACTAAATAACACCAAAGTACACGTTTTTCACTATAAGAAGCTTCTGCTTTCACTTTGTTATAAAGCAGAAACTGACACACCATTGTAAAGCAATTATACTCTAATAAAGATGTTTTAAAAAAAAAAAGAAGCTTCTGCCTATGAAAACGAGTAGTAAAAACACTAGACAGACCCAGCAATCCCACTACTGGGTATATAACCAGAGAAAACCTTAATTCAAAAAGACACATGCACCCCAATGTTCAATGCAGCACTATTTACAATAGCAAGGTCATGGAAGCAACCTAAATGCCCAACGACAGACGAATGGATAAAGAAGATGTGGTACATATACACAATGGAATATTACTCAGCCATAAAAAGGAACGAAACTGGGTCATTTGTAGAGACGTGGATGGATTTAGAGACTGTCATACAGAGTGAAGTAAGTCAGAAAGAGAAAAACAAATATCGTATATTAACGCATATATGTGGAACCTAGAAAAATGGTACAGATGAATCGGTTTGCAGGGCAGAAATTGAGACACAGATGTAGAGAACAAGCGTATGGACACCAAGGGGGGAAAGCGGCGGGGGTGGTGGTGGGTGATGAACTGGGCGATTGGGATTGACATGTATACAATGATGTGTATAAAATGGATGACTAATAAGAACCTACTGTATAAAAAAGTAAATAAAATTAAATTAAAAAAACAAAACACTAGAGAGACCCAGGACACCTGAAAACCAAAATATGCTGCTAATTAACTATCTCCGTGACCTTCAGTAAGTCTAACTGTTCCGCGTTTCAGTGTCTCAGTCTATAAAATATGGATAATTCTTGCCATCTCTCTATATGAAATACTTAGATATAAAGTAAAATAGTATGTGTATGGTTTTTATGCTAAAAACTGCAAAACACTGATGAAAGAAACCAGAAAGACCTACATAAATGGAGAGACATACCATAACAATTAGATCTACAGAGCTGATGAACCCTGATCAAAATATCAGCAGGATTTTTTGGTTGAAACTTGAATAGCCGAAGAGAAATAAAGAAATAAAGTTGAAGGAGTCTCAGTAACTGATTTCAAGACAATCTAAAGCTGCAGTAATCAAGACAACGTGTTATCGGTGAAAGAATAAACACAAAGATCAACGGAATAGAATAGAGAGCCCAAGAATAGACTTTCACAAATATCATCAACTAATTTTTGACAAAGCACAGAGGCAATTCAATGGAGAAAAATAGCTTTTTTCGGGCTTCCCTGGTGGCGCAGTGGTTAAGAATCTGCCTGCCAATGCAGGGGACAAGGGTTCGAGCCCTGTTCCGGGAAGATCCCACATGCCGTGGAGCAGCTAAGCCCGTGTGCCACAACTACTGAGCCTGTGCTCTAGAGCCCACAAGCCACAACTACTGAGCTCACGTGTCACAACTACTGAAGCCCACGCACCTAGTGCCCGTGCTCCACAACAAGAGAAGCCACCGCAATAAGAAGCCCGCACACCACAACGAAGAGTAGCCCCCACTCACCACAACCAGAGAAAGCCCACACACAGCAACAAAGACCCAACGCATCCAAAAATAAAAATAAAATAAATTTTTTTAAAAAAATAGCTTTTTTCAATAAATGGGGTTGGAACAGCTGGACATCCATATGCAGAAAACTGAACCTTGAGTTAACCTCACACCCTGTAAAAAATTAAGTCAAAATAGATCATAGCCCTAAAAGTAAAATGTAAAACTATAATACCTCAAGAAGAAAACATAAGAGAAAATCTGATTGACCTTGGGTCAGGCAAAGAACTTTTAGATACACACCAAAGCAAAACCCGTAAGAGAAAAATTTATAAATTGGACTTTATTAAAATAAATTTAAAACTTTTGTTCTTTGGAATACTACTGAGAGAATGAAAACACAGCCACTGACTGGAAGAATATTTGCAAATCACATTTCTGTCAAAGGACTTGTATCAAGAATATACAAAGAACTCTCAAAACTCAATAAGGAAACAATGTAATTTAAAAATGGGGAAAAGGTCGGAATAGACCCTTCACCAAAGATGTGTGTATGGCAAATAAGCACTTGAAAAGATGTTCAACATCTTTCATTAAGAAAATGCAAATTAAAACCATAATGACATACTACTAAATACCTAATAGATAGGCTAAATTTCAAAAAACTGGCAATACCAAGAGCTGACAAAGATGCTGAGTAACTAGAACTCTTATACGTTGCTGAGAGGAATACTTGGAAAACAAGTTTCTTATAAGGTTAAATTTACACCTCCCATATGACCCAGCAATTCCACTCATAGGAATCTACCCAAGAGAAATGAAACCTATGTTCACACATCAGTGTAAGTGAATGTTTATGGCAGTTTGCTTCATCATCACTAAAAGTTGGAAGCAACCTAAATGTCCTTCAACCAGTGAATTGTTAAATAAACTATGGTCCTTTTTATAACATATATTAATATATTTTTCACATCAGAATCTGTTTCTGATTTTGAAATTGATCTATTCTTGTGCCAGTACGGTAAAAAAAAAAAAAAAAGGTTTTAATAACTACAGCTTTATAATATGTTTCACTGCTATTCTTCTTTACATTTTCTTTCAGTGGTTCATAGTACTTATGTTTTCATCTGAACTCTGTTTGCCACATTTCCTCCAAAAAAGATCTTACTGTAATTTTTCCAGTAATTCTACTTATTCTAAAAGTTAATGTGTTAAGAACTGATAGCTTTATGATATTCAGTTTTCCCATCTATGAGCACTGGCATGCCTCTCCAGTTATTCAGTCTTCTTTTAAATCTCTCAGTGAAATTTCATAATTAAAAATATATTTATATGAGTTTCACACATATCTTGGTGAGATTATTCCTAAACTTTTTATCATTAGTGGTAGTGGTAGCAGTAGTGGTTAGAACTGTGATCTTTTTTTCCATTATCTCTTCTAATTAGTTTTAGTTAGTAAAACTTATTAACTTGGATTTCTTGGGGAAAATACATAGTTATTTTGATGAAGTCTCTTATTATTTCTAATGGTTTTCCCCTTGATTCTTTTGAGTAAGGCCTCTATTTTTAAGCTACGTGGAATGAGGTCTTCCATTGAAAGTTATATTTTGCTTGGCTAAAAACAGATACAATTCTGAGTTTCCTCAACCACAATAGTTTGTTGGTAAAATAGAGCAGGCCATTTCATATAACTTCTTATCTTAATCCCTAGGTTAGCTTTATTATTAATTATAATAAAAGTAGTTACCACTTACTATTACCTACAATGTCTCACCCTTTGTCACACATTTTACTTGTATGAACATTTACCTTCACAACAACCTTGCAGAGGTTGTTTATAAATAGGAAAACTAGAACTTAAAGAAGGTAAGTACTTGCCCAAGGCCACAGAGTTACAGTAAGTGGTTGAGACAGCATTCAAACCCAGGTTCATCTTACTCCAATGCCCTTCCTCATTCCACTTCACCACAGAGCTTTCTTCCTTGGTAAAGAAGGGGAGAAGAGAAGGGGGGAAGGGGGGGAAGGGGGGAAGGAAGGAAGGAAGGAAGGAAGGAAGGAAGGAAGGAAGGAAGGAGGGAAGGGGGAGGAAGGAAGGAAGGAAATAAGAAAGAAGGGAAATAAAGAGAAGAAAGAAGGGAAGGAGGGAAAGGAAAAAAGGAGGAAGGGTAGAAAGAAAGAAGAAGAAAAAGAAGAGGAAGGAGAAGGAGTAGTAGCAGTAATAATAGTAGTAGTAGTAGTAGTAGAAGAAAGAAATTCCACCTAGTATTGTTAAAAGCAAATTTTTTTTTCAATCTGTTTTCCTTGTGAGAAAGTAACATCAAGTCAAATGACTGCCAAACAGTATGGTAGGGGGAAACAGTTGCTCCAGCTACAAAAATAATTCTCAACTGGCGACTCACAACACCTTGTATATGCTTTGGGCTGGAGAGTCTTAATATATTGCTCAAGGTTAAACATGCATGCTCATGATTTAGTATTTGGGATCTGTTTATTTAAATGCATTCTCATAGCTAAAAGAATACTGCTAATTAATATTTCCAGTATCTCTCTAAAAGAAGTGTAGTGATTTAGGAGTCAAGGGTTACGGATATGGACTATGCTAAACTGCCAAATTGCTACCTGAACCTAAACAAAAATTTTTTCTTTATGTGCCAACATTTTCCCATTTCTTTGCATTTTTCAAGCCTTTAAAAAAAAAAAAAACCTAATTTTGCTATTTAATAAGAGTCAATTGCTTACTTTTTGAAAGTGCATTTTATTCTTTCAGGCCACCATCAAATTCAGAATGCACTGACAGAATTAACCAAATACTGCCCATACGGCTTGGAAGAATAACTATTCTATCAAACTTTGAATTTCTGTGAGCTTTTTTATTTACAGCATTTTTACAGTATTCTTGAGTTTAAGGGGAGGTAAGGAGCGGGGAGGGGAGCAAATACAGAATGTGAATTAACATGTGAAATCTGGTTCCAGGCCATAGTAGAAAAAGATCAGTCTATGAGGTGAAGGGACCTGGGTTCAAATACAGAAACCACTGTTTATAAGCTCTATGATCTTAAATTTCATGACCTCTTTTCATAAAATTGGGATAATGATACCTAACTTATAAGAATGTTTTAAAAATTAGAGACAAGGCAAAGAAAACACCTATGACAGGGCCTTCTCCTCCCCATCCTACAATTTTATTATAAGTAATCTTTTTAACAAAGCAGCATTCTTAGATGTTACTAAAAATTGCAAGAATTGAGAACTAAAAGGGATCAGCAATCTCAGAATGCACTCAAATTACCCTAAATAATTTCATTAATACCTTAATTTTTAGCAACAGAACAGAAAAGGTAAGAAAAATAAAAGAACTTCAAGTACTGCTGATTGCTTCTGAGGTTGGGACTTAGATTTGCTCTCTATTTACAGAGCAAAGCTGAGCAACTTAAAGGCTAGAACTATTTGCTCATGATAATACCCGAAAAATGAGTTCAGAGAAAAGGAGTGCAAACAGAGCAAGAGGAAAGGTCAATTTAAAAATACTATCTTAAGGCACCCAGTGATGTAACCTAGGAACTGTTTCCTAATTTTCAAAAAAGGGAAGGTTGGTCCCATATTATAGTTTAACATTCATCCCCAGCCAATCTTTAAACATATTATTAAATAGACGGTTTATGGATTACTAGAAATATATATTTGATCACAAAATTACGCCATACCATCCTGGGAAAATACCTGGTGTATACAGGGAAGCATGAGTAGAGAGAAAATCTTACTATGGTTTCAACAGACTAATAGGAAGGAACATAGGAGAAAATACATATCTAAAGGGTTTACTGGGGCCCTGAACTCCAGACTAAGGAGTTTGCACTTCATCCTACATGGAATGATTCTCCAAATAAGGTCACAGTACCATCTGCTTCAAAATCCCCTGGGGAGCACATTGAAATTCTGACTCCTGGGTCCCATCCTAGACCTACTGAATAGAAACCTCTATTTCTATTTGGGGGAGAGGGGACTCAGGAATATGCATTTTTTACAAGTTTCAAAGTGATTCTGATGTACCCAAAAAGTTTGCTATAAGCAAAAGGGAATATGAAAAATTCTTGAGCAGAGCAATGATGTGGCCAGCGTTGGGCTTCAGAAGTAAAAACAACAACAAAGACAAAATAGCAACAATAATAAAGACAATAGTAACACTCTCTACTACTATTCATTATTTGTTACTTATTTACTTTTTACATACCAGGCACTGTTTCATGTACTCTACATACACTGACATTTAAAACTTTCAAGGAATCAGTAAGGTAGGTAGGTATAAGGTGATACAGGGGATAAGATAAGGAAATGAAGGCACAGAAAAATAATTTCCTCAAGGTCAGATGGCCATAAAGAGCCCAGCTGGAATTAGATTATCCTTAGCAGCAGTGTGAAGGAAGGATTAGAGAGGAGAGACTGGAGGTGATAGATTTACTGATAAATATTGTAGCAGCCTAACATGAAAATCTGAATTGAGGCAGTCTCACTAGTAAAAATTGCTTCTGCAAACATACAGATACCTGTCTATATGTCATAAAGTGAAATTAAGTCTGCTTGCTTTCAGAATAAATAAATACTGCAAGGTGGAAAATATACCTGTCTGCAGCTGTCTGCAGTGCTAAAAGTTTAAAAGATTTGAAGTTAAGAGCCAAGTGAAATAGCTGAGCCTTGAGTTATTCCAAAGGACCCTTGAAAGAAGTACTTTTTTCTTTTGGAACTGGATGTGGGCTATCTTACTTTGTGTTCCCTATCTAATCCTCTTACTCCTCAAAACATGTTGACAAATTCTTCCCACTCTCCTGCCACACTTCACTATTATCAAACACTTATACAGTATCAGCATTGTTCTACACCGCAAGTTGTGAAGTTCTTTGCCTTATCATCATGACTAAGCATTTGCGTAACACTTCAGATTCAAAAATAAGGGCACAAGAGAGAAGAAACTCCTCTTCCAACTCCACTGCTCACTCCTGCTCTTCCTGTACATACCATTAGTGGAATCCAATTGTCCCTCCTTCCGAAAACACACGCATACACTCACAGGATCCTCAAAAGAAAACTGAAATGGTCAGAAGTCACAGTTCTAAAACATGGATTGGGAGGCTTCTTCTTCTTTTTTTTTTTTAACAAGAATTTGGGAGCACCAAGATGTCAAAGATCTTGTTCAAGTTTGCAAACAATACAAAACACAACTTTCAAACTTTCCTTAATCATTGCTAAAGCACTACTGGAAGTTAACAATCTCAGAAATTTTCAGGGACCAGTGGTCAATAAAAAGTCAAAAAAAAAAAAGAAATAATTTGGCTTCCTCCTCCACTCCGAAAGTATTAATAATAGTCTTGGAGAAGCAAGCAATGTTAGCTAAAATATCTAAGGGAAACAGATGCTGGCAAAGTGAAATTTACCTTCACACCAGTAGAATTTACCTATTCTTCCTACTTCACTTCTGATTTCATATCCCTTTCACTACTTTCTGTGCCATTGAAAGATGTCACCACACTGTTGGTAGAATTGTAAAATGGTGCAACCACTATGGAAAACAGTATAGAGGCTCCCCCAAAATTTTAAAATAGAATTACCATATGATCCAGCAATTCCACTTCTGGGTATATATCCAAAAGCAGTGAAAGAAGGGTCTTGAAGAGATATCTGCACACCCCTGTTCATATCAGCATTATTCATAATAGCCAAGATGTGGAAGCAACCCAAATGTCCATCAACAGGTGAATGAATAAACAAAATGTGGGATATATATACCATAAAATATTATGCAGCCTAGGGGGCTTCCCTGGTGGCGCAGTGGTTGAGAGTCCACCTGCCGATGCAGGGGACACGGGTTCGTGCCCCAGTCCGGGAAGATCCCACATGCCGCGGAACAGCTGGCCCCGTGAGCCATGGCCGCTGAGCCTGCGCGTCCGGAGCCTGTGCTCCGCAACGGGAGAGGCCACAACAGTGAGAGGCCCGCGTACCACAAAATATATATATATATATATATATATATATATATATATATATATATATATATATATATAAAATGCAGCCTTAAAAAGCAGGGAAATCGTGTCACATACTACAACATGGATGAAACAAAGTCATTATGTTAAATGAAATCAGTCATAAAAAGACAAATACTACAAGATTCCATTTATAAGAGGTATCTAAAGGAGTCAAATTCAGAGAAACAGAGTACAATGGCAGTTACCAGGGATGAGGAGAAAAGGGAGAGTTCTGTTTAATGAGTATAGAGTTTCAAATTTGCAAAATGAAAAAGTTCTGAAGATCTGTTTCACAACAATGTAAATTAACACTCCTGAAACTGTACACTTAAAGATGGTTACAGTGGTACATTTTATGTGTGCTTTTTAATTATAACAGAAAAAACAGGTGGGTAGAAGCTATCATCATACAATATGTGTGTATGCATTTCTTAATTTATCAAAGAAGCTACGAAATCTTCAGTGCTGGGAGTTAAGGATCTAATTATCTGATCTACTCCCTTTTTACAGGTAACTGAAACTAAGAGCAATAAACTAATTTCCCATGTAAACCTTGAAGCCAGACAGGTTAGACTACAAACACTGTCTGTAATACTTAGCTGTGAGCTTGTACAAATGTGGGGATTAAATGTAACAAGGTAGCACAGTGCCTGACGCACAGTTCTCCTTCCCTTTCAGCATCTGGGATAGTTCATCTTATAGCCTGAGCCCTGTCTGGGTTGACAATGGAAAATGGAGTATTTGGAAAGAAACAAGTGAAGTTTTAGAAAATTATTTAATTAAAATCTATATATCTATATAATTTAGATCAATTCCTAAGAAATATTGTAGTTAAGCTAACTATCCTCTGAAATAATTTTATTATTTCATGCCTTCCCACCCAAAAATCTTTCCAATTTTAAGAAGAGAATGGCTGCAGATTACATTTAAATAGTTATCTAGAAGAGGCTACTCCTGGGACAACCAAATCCCTCATACACTCCTGTTGGAAATATAAACCTGTACGACATTGTCAAAGAACAGTGTGGCAGTATCTAAAAAGATAATGATGTGCCACAACCTACTACTGCCTTGCAATTCAAAGTGTGGTCCATGGATCTGCATCACCTGGGAACTTGTAAGAAATGCAGATTCTCAGGTCCACCTCAGACCAACTGAGACAGAATCTACATTTTAACAAGATACCCAGGTGATTCCTATGCACATTAATTGCGATGCACTGCCCCAGAGAAAGCCTCCTATTTGTGAAGAAAGAGACATGGGCAAGTTCATTGCAGCTTTATTTAAAATAGTAAAGAAAAGCATTATTTGAAATAGCTATCAATAATAAAATGGATACACTGTGGTATATTCATATAGTGGTAAACTACACAGCAACTTAGACAATCTAGAGTTACATGAACCAGCAAAGATAAATCTCAAAAAAAAAATGTTGAGTGAAAACAAGCACGGGAAGATGCCATTATGCAAAGTCTAAAACATTAAAACACTAAAACATCTCAGGCATATACCCTGAGAAAACCATAATTCAAAAAGAGTCATGTACCAAAATGTTCATTGCAGCTCTATTTACAATAGCCCAGAGATGGAAACAACCTAAGTGTCCATCATCGGATGAATGGATAAAGAAGATGTGGCACATATATACAATGGAGTATTACTCAGCCATAAAAAGAGACGAAATTGAGCTATTTGTAATGAGGTGGATAGACCTAGAGTCTGTCATACAGAGTGAAGTAAGTCAGAAAGAGAGAGACAAATACCGTATGCTAACACATATATATGGAATTTAAGAAAAAAAAAATGTCATGAAAAACCTAGGGGTGAAACAGGAATAAAGACACAGACTTACTAGAGAATGGACTTGAGGCTATGGGGAGGGGGAAGGGTAAACGGTGACAAAGCAATAAAGAGGCATGGACATGTATACACTACCAAACGTAAGGTAGATAGCTAGTGGGAAGCAGCCGCATAGCACAGGGAGATCAGCTCGGTGCTGTGTGACTGCCTGGAGGGGTGGGATAGGGAGGGTGGGTGGGAGGGTGACGCAAGCGGGAAGAGATATGGGAACATATGTATATATATAACTGATTCATTTTGTTGTGAAGCTGAAACTAACATACCATTGTAAAGCAATTATGCTCCAATAAAGATGTTTAAAAAAAAAAAAAAAAAAAAACAAACAACCCTATATTGTGCATGTGTGTGTATGCATGTGTGCACACACGCACGAACACACACAGAACCAAATTCAGAATAGCAGTTACATCTAAGTAGGGAAAGAAGAAAATTGGATAAAAGAGGAACACTGGAGGCTTTAGTCATATCTAGTATTTTCATTCAAAACAAAACAAAAAAACCCGAAGCAAATGTGGGAGACAATTCAGATATTACAAAGCTGAGAGGTAGGTATACAGGGGATGCTTACCACATTACTTTCTATGCTTTTCTGGAAGCTTGATATATTTCACAATACAATATGAAATATTGTATTGAATATAATATGATATATTATATATGATATATAAGACATACATTTCTCCCCAATTCCTCATTATTAATATTATCCTACTCAATCTTGTACTATAGTTATTTATCTACTTGTCATATTTAGGTTCCAGAAGAACAGGTTTCACATCTGATCTATCTCTGAATGTATACTCACCCCTCCCCAATACACACATACATGGCTCTTTGGGCTTCAGATACCAGGTTAGGAGATGCAGAAGTCAGATTTAAGTTGAGTAATGGTCACCTGAGGCTATAAAATGGATAAACAGGATTTGCCTGGGGTAGCCAAGATTATGGCCTCAAAATAGGACTAAATGTAAAAGTCCAAAAAATGAAAGACAGAAAAAATAAACAGCACAGTACTGGAAGCAGGACTGAATCAGGGGCACCGAAAGAGCAAAGAAGAAAGAGACGCACATTTAAGGGTATGAATGTATTCATTCATTCAGCAAATATATATATATTGGTTCACCATGTGCCAAACATTGTATTAGGTCTTGTGGATGCAGCAGTAAATAAAACAAACCAAAATTCATGCCCTCATGGCCGTCACCTCAAAGCAGGGGGAGACATACAATAAGTAACTTAAATAGGTTAAATATCTAGTATGTCAGAAGAGTTAAATAGTAATGAGGGAAAGCAATACAAGGAAGCAAAACATGGCGGTTGTGGCGGGGAGAGGAAGGACTATATGTGTGTGTACTAAAGAGTCCACGTTTCAATAGGATGGACAACAGAAGCACACACATGTACTTTCCACATGCTTCTGGGCAAGGTATGGAGGCTGAAGAGGTTCAAAGCAATGTTCTGTTGAATAATTAAATGAATAAATAAGTTAATGAATGAATATGACTAGAAGATGAGAAGAAAAATATCAAGAATGTGAAAACAGAGAATCGTAATTTTTCTCGGATGTTGTTAAAGATTCTTGGCAATGCACTTGATTATTAATTCAATCATTCAACATATTAGTTTTGTACCAGAAATGAGTAGTATAATTTCTAGATGCTGAAGATATAACAATGTGGAAAAAAAGAAAAGGTTCCTGCCCTTAAACAGCTTAAGGTCTAATAAAGAGAAAAACAAAGTAGCAATATAGTGTGGTAAGTACTAAAATGGAAATATGCCACAATGTTATGGGAAAACATGGTACGTGTTTGCACAGGGAGAAACACCTAATTAAGACTTTCCAGAGGAAGAAATCTAGACTGGGACATAAAGAATGAGGAGGTTTAGCCATGCTAAGAGTAGAGAGGAAGAATATCCCAAACACCAACGTTTGTGTAATGACCTGGAAGCAAAACAGGGCACAGAGAACTGAGAAAAGTTCATTATAGCTCTGACATAGAATAGGAGGCAGGAGTGGTGACAGGTTAAGGGCTTTCTTAAGGGCAACTGGGTAGCCATGGAAGAGATTTATACAAAAGAGCATAACATGATTATACCTTCATTTTAGAAATATAACTGACTGCATGTAAAGAAAGGATTGGGAAAGAATGAAGGCAAAGAGACCTTTCAGCAGCCTGCTAAAATAAAATAATCCAGTTGAGAGACAAAGATAGCCAGAAAAGTAAATGCCGAGAGCATACGCACGCTATTATAATCAGAGAAAATTTATCGTTACCTGGGCCAGATGGTATGCTCACGTCCTAAAAACCTACTTTTCTATTGTTGCAAAAACAAATCATATGTGCCAATGAATTATCAATGCCTCTTACCCAGAAGACAGGAAAATTGCATTAAATCAAAGACTCTAATAAAACAGGGCTATGAAAATGTTATCAGAGTTGTGCTTGATAACAACTTTAAAGTCATTATGCTCTTCCCTAAGAGAGCACATTCATTGCACATCATGTCAATATCTGATAACAATTTTCATCCTTTCCCTTCCCAAAACAATTTTTCCACCTATTTTAACAGCTTCTGAGACCTTGAGATTCACGCCTGACTGTATAAGAGACAAGCACAGCTTTTCAGCTGAATAAACAAAGACAGACAATGAGGGCAATGTGGCAAACAAATCTGCCCACTCAGATATTTTCCAAAGTAGGAGTTCATGCTGGGCTCCCTCAGCTGGAAAGCCCAAGGGAATAAACATTCCAGATATATAACTGAACCAATATCAAAGACATATTTCAGCAGCACTATCATTTCTGTTAATTGTTGACTCCACAGTGTATAAAACTTTGGGGAAATTAAGAGGTCCAAGGGCTTAAAAATTAAAGAACAGAAATAAAAAAGGTTGGTATACTGGGGTATTTTGTAATCAAAATTGGCACCACTCAAAATGGACATTATTTTTATGTTAGGGTATGCTCTAAAAGACTAATGTTTTATATCACCTATACAGCAGATGTAAAATATTTGACTTGAGTGTTGCAATGTTTGAGGCAGCTTCACTAACCTTTTTTCTCATTCAAAATGAGCAGTACATTCCTAACCAGGTCTGCTCAGACACCCAGGGTGCTAGCGAATGGTAGCACAGACTCTTCAGTGACCAAGCAACCAATATCCTGGAATTTGAAAAGAACTTTTTATAATGAAATGTTCTACTATCAATAGACCATTTGCTTGAGTTGTTTTCAGAGTTGCAACTGATCCTCTGCTGGAGACCAAAATTTCCCCTGTATTAGCCCTAAAGTCACTCCACCAGCTAAAAATTAGGATAGGACAGAGGAGAGAGAAAGTACTTTAAAATTCTAAGACAACAAAAGATAAAAGAAATTAGGTGATCAAAGGGAAGAATGTCCTTGTTATAAAAATAATGTGGGCCATAGACATTTAAAAAGAAATATAAATAGTAAGTTTCTTGAACTCAAATATTTATGGAATGAGCACAGTTCAAATGACAAATTTCAGCACAAGTTGTTTGCAGGTTATATGACCATTGACAAACCATTTCTTTGAGTCAGTTTACTCACACGTAAAAACTAGATAATAATCTGCACCCAGTTCTACCCAAACAATTCAAAGAGTCCTCATATTGCTAGTTTTCATCCTTAGTTGGGTTATATGAGGTATTTAGAAACGTTAGAAATGATAACAAAAAGACTATCAATTTTCATTACTACTCCCCCAAACTGATGGATCAAGTCTCTAGATTTAGCTTTGAAAAATGGAAACGGGAGGGACTTCCCTGGTGGCACAGTGGGTAAGACTCTGGGTTCCCAATGCAGGGGGCACCGGGTTCGATCCCTGGTCAGGGAACTAGGTCCGGCATGCCTCAATGAAGATCCTGTGTGCCAAAATTAAGACCCAGTGGAGCCAAAGTAAATAAATAAAATTAATTTTTAAATGTTAATAAAGAAAAAAAAATAGAAAGGGAATTCCCTGATGGTCCAGTGGTTAGTACTCGGTGCTTCCACTGCAGGGGGCACTGGTTCTAGCCCTGGTTGGGGAACTAAGATCCCACAAGCCATGTGGCATGGCCAAAAAAAAAGGAAAGATTTCCCCCCTCATCATAAAGAAAGCATTTTGATGATATTAAGAAATTGTTCATTTTTTCATTTAGATATGATAATAGTATTCTGGCTATTTAAGAAAAATAGGAGAAGACATATTTTAGAAACACATTCTGAAATATTCACAGACAAAGTGATATGATGTCTAGGATTTATTTCAAAATAAAATAGGAGAGGGGTAAATGGATGGGGTACGGATGAGGCAGGATTGGCCTGAATGGTTGTCCAGATGGGTGATAGGTATGAGAGAAGTCAGTACACTGTTCTCTCAACTTTTGTTTATTTTCAAAATTTTCCATAATAAAGAAAAGCTTAGAGTGTCTTTATGCTAGTTTCACAGGCATATTTTCATAGGTGTTTGTGATACCAAGGTCATTCACTGATCCCCTGAACCAGAGGTCAGATCTCAAACATGCATGCTAGGCAAAAGCTCTTCACCGATTAATTTGAATAAGGTAGGTTGATTTAAATGCATTTTAACAAAATTTCCTGAATGTTTGGAAAAAGATGAGTTGCTATTCCAAAGACAATTTTAACAGCTAACATTTAGGTAATTCTTTCCTTATGCTTCCACTGTTTTAACATTATCTCATAACAGTACTCACAACTCTATGAAGTTGGCTGACAGACTTAGAGAGGGTAAATGATGGAACTGGGATTTGAATCCAGACAATATGACTTTAGAGCCTGCACTTTTAATCACCAATGACTGGATCTTTTGAGGCTCAACTGGTTTGGGTAGTGTTTGAAAGAGTTAAGAAGATATGGGAAGAAAACTACTTCGGGCTTGGAAATAATATATATGCATTATCTTGTCTTTAGAGGAAGCTAAATATATGATGGGGGGAAGAAACACTCTGGAGCTGGGTAGATGGAATATTGAATTGTAGCTATCTACCATTCATTATTACATAAATACCTCTCTTAGTAGAGCTTTAAAATTCTCACCATAATAACAACAAAAAGGTAATTATGTGAGGTGAAGGATATGTTAACTCACCTTATCCTGGTAAACATTTTGCAATATAAATGTGCAATGAATCATCACATTCTGGCCTTAAACTTAGACAATGTTATACATTAATCATGTGTTAATAAAGCTAGAAAAAAATCTCTCTCTTATCCTGGATTTCCACATCCATACTTTGAAGGTTTGAGATAAGGATAGAAAGTGAAAATGTAAGTAAAGGAATCTAATACATAAGTATCCTAAAGCATTTGTATACAAGTCTATCCCTCCAACAGACTGTAAACGCCTAAGTCATTCACCATTTTATCCTCAGCTCCACAGTGCCTGTCACACAGGAAGTACTTGGGTTTGTTCCGTCTAACACCAGATCCATTAAGAGGTCCAGCACCAATTGCTGACTTTGTCAAGTCTCTAATTTCAGTCCTCTAGGTCTGTGTGTTATACCAACAAGCAAAATAGGTTTCAAATGTTTGCTTAATAAGAGAGAACAGAAAACCAGTCCATGTCCCCCCGTATTATTACATTATCTTAGCATTTAAACCCTTTAATCCAAAATTAATGATGGGAAAGATTTAGCGGGGCCTCTAATCATCTTTGCTGGGGATCACTTTTAAAAGTGCCCTGCAGTTCCCATACTGATCTAAAACTCAAACTTACCATATCACTTCAGGGCTTAGAGCTCTTTGCTGCTTTTAGAATAAATTTCTGAGCATGACACATAAAGCACTTCATGATTTGACAAGTGCCAGCTGTTCCAGCCTCAACTCTCACCATTCCCCATTCCACACTCACATATGCTCGCCTTTCCTACTGGAGCCACCCAGGACTTCAGTTCCCTGAACAGGCCGTGCATGTGCTTTCTTACCTCCATACTTTTCATGTGCAGGTCCCTTTTCCTGGAGTGTCCTCCCCCTCCTCCGCTTGGCTAATTCCTATTTTTTCTTAAGACTCAGCTCAGAGAAAACTTCCTCCAGAAAGGACATCATCTTTCACCCCCTGCCCCGGCAAAAGTCTGGGTGAGGAGTCCTCTCTTTGCTCCCGTAGCACATGCATACCACTATGGTGGAACTTATCCATCTGTAGTCTGACTTTCTGTATCCTCCACTATGCTCTCAAGGACAGAAAACACATCTCATTTGTCTCTCTTGCATCTATCCAGTCCAGCAGTAGGTGCATAGCAAGTGATTAACTACGATCAGATAGATGAAAGAAGAACCTTATTTTGTTAACATAGAAAGCCCAATGTAAACTTATTGACAAAAGCATACCTTTTGGGTTTCCCTGGTGGCGCAGTGGTTAAGAATCCGCTTGCCAATGCAGGGGACACTGGTTCGAGCCCTGGTCCGGGAAGATCCCACATGCTGCGGAGCAACTAAGCCCGTGCGCCACAACTACTGAGCCTGCGCTCTAGAGCCTGCGAGCCACAACTACTGAAGCCCGCATACCTCGAGTCCTTGCTCCTCAACAAGAGAAGCCACCGCAACGAGGAGTAGCCCCCACTCACAGCAACTAGAGAAAGCCCGTGCCCAGCAACAAAGACCCAACTCAGCCAAAAATTAATTAATTTTTTTAAAAAGCATACCCTTTTCCCTATTACTTAAATAAAAGTGGATGCAAAGTCTTAAGCTGAACCATCTAGTGAAACACAGGTGAAGGTCAGTTTTAGCATGGTGAGACCCGCCCACCCCCCAAAAAAAAACAAGTGAAAAAGGATCTGAAATCTTGTCTGATTAACAGTGAAAGGAAAGAA
This sequence comes from Grampus griseus, assembly GCF_964374135.1. NCBI lineage: Eukaryota > Metazoa > Chordata > Mammalia > Artiodactyla > Delphinidae > Grampus > Grampus griseus. The sequence continues at coordinate 13,772,246 of NC_139000.1, read as the reverse complement.
GGAAGGAAGGGAGGGAGGGGAAAGGAGGAAGAAAAGAGAGAGAGAGAGAGAAAGAGAGAGACAGAGAGGGAGGGAGGGAGGGAGGGAGGAAAAAAAGAAAGGGGGAGAGAGAGAGAGGGAGGGAGGGAGGGAAGAAAGGAAGCAAAGAAAAGAGGAAGATACCATTGCAGATTGGTTAAGCAATAAGGAAGTACAAAGTAACAGCTTGTGACACTTGTGGCTTTATTCCCTGAAGACTACTTAATCACTGATTTTCTAAACGAGTGATCTATTATATGAGATTATCAACCAAAAGAAATATAGCAAAGAGAAATGCTTACTTTCTGATAAATTGTTAAAACGACTGTTGTTAACAAGAAAGACCATATGCTAAGAAAAAGAATTCTCTCAAACTAAGTTTAAGTAAACTTTTTTTTTGCAACAAATGTCTGGAGTCCGTTTCTAATTTCTCTCTCTCTTTTCTTCCTCCTTTCCCCTCCCTCCCTTCCTTCCTTCTTTCCTTTCACTGTTAATCAGACAAGATTTCAGATCCTTTTTCACTTGTTTTTTTTTGGGGGGTGGGGGGGTCTCACCATGCTAAAACTGGCCTTCACCTGTGTTTCACTAGATGGTTCAGCTTAAGACTTTGCATTCACTTTTATTTAAGTAATAGGGAAAAGGGTATGCTTTTTTAAAAAATTAATTAATTAATGCACAAGTTAAACAATGATTAATGCACAGAAAAGTACTTTACTAAGCTGCAAAGCTTTTGTAGCAACTCAATATCATTATTTGTTACTGTCTCTATTTCTGACAATCTTGTGTTTCACCTGTTGTACCAGCTGAAATGGCCCTCAGTTGGGCGTATTCTATTTGTCCTTAAACGCCACCCTGGCTAATGTATAAAATTACTCATCTGACTCATAACACTACGTCTTCTTTCCTGGCAACAATCCACTGTACAGATCAATTAAGCTAACAAAAAAATGAAAGTGAAATTAAAATGAACAGTCATAGTAGTATGTGAGGATATGCTTTGGTCTTTCAAATAAAATACATACTTTCTACTACAAAAAGAATCAAGAAGAACACCAAAGAGGGCAGTACACAGACCTACCGTATGGACAGAAAAACAATGACTACAAGTCAGGAAAGAGAGTGAAGGTGGCAGGGGAAAAAAAGGCATTAAAACTAACAGGAGTTATGGGGACTTCCCTGGTGGTCCAGTGGTTAGGACTCCATGCTTCCACTGCAGGGGGCACAGGTTTAACCCCCAGTTGGGGAACTAAGATCCCGCATGCCAGGCGGTGCGGCCAAAAAAACAATCAAACAAACAAACAAACAAAAAAAAACTAACAGGGGTTAGAAGGATACAATAGGGCACAATCTACTTTTAGCATACTATTTTGCCATGATGGAAAGCACTTCCAAAAAGGAGAGATCTTGGTTTGAATTCCAGCTAACTAGTATTTCCAAGCTCTGTGAAAGCTTGGAAGAAATACCACACACTGCAAAGAAATGCCAATTGAGCAAACAACTTAACCTCATCTCAAGCTCAGGTTCTTTGTAAAATGGGGTGATACTACTAATTCAGAATGGAAAGGATTAGCGGTAGTGAAGAATTAAAAAGATTGTCAGTAGCATTACAATAAGTAAATGGGTATTCAAAATATAAAAATGAAAAGAACAGTTAATATTTAGAAGGCCTACTTATGCCAGGCATTCTAAGTACTTCACATATGTTATCATTTAATCCTTGTAATAACCCTGTGAGGTAGATGCTATTATTATGCCCATTTCACAGATGAGGAAATTGAGACACATCCCAAGGTCACACAATAAGTAAGTTGTAGAAAAATTATTCAAACCTGGCTCCAGAGCTGATAGTTTCCACATAACAATAATTCTTCAGTTCGCTTGAACAAAAGTTCTCTTTCAGCTTGACATAATTATGCTTGTGTCCCTCCAAAAAGCTAACCTCTAAAAGCTACAGAACTCTGGTCTACATATAGTACATTTCTGCCACTCCACTACCCATGTGTAAATCATTCCACAATTATGGGTCTTCATTTCCTCAAAATGAAATGCTACCACCCTGGGTTATTAAACTTTTTAAAACAGCATACAAGACAGTTTGCCTAAAAGCCTTTTCTTCCCAGTATAGACTGCATCTATCAAGACATAGTTGGTTATACAAAAGGAGACAAAAAAGATTTCATGTCAAGCAGGTATTGTACTTTAGGCCATTTTTGTGGCTAGTGACTATGGTGGTAGGTCTGGGAAAGAATTCCTAACTGCCCTTTTCTGGTTATGCTTCTGGATAGGAGGAAGAGGTAACTAGAGATGAACAAGGCAGTTTCTGGCTTCATACTGTATGTGGTCTAGTTGTAAATTATGATACAGTGCTTTGAATCTGCCATTCACATTCAAAGGCTTTTCTGACAGCATCATTCCCAGAAATAAAGAATGTACTATTTAGGAGTATTCATTTATTCTATAAACACTTCCTGAGGTCCCAGTACATGTTAGTAATTAATCTAGGTGCCGGGGAGACAGTGGTTTAAAAAAAAGAAAACAGAAAGAGAGACAAATACAAACATCCCTGCCCTTGTGGAACTTACATTCTAGTGGTGGTGGGCAGGGAGGATTTATGCCTCAATTCAGTTCAGCTTTTTATTGAGTACTTACTATGTGCTGAATGCTGAACACGATCCTAGGTAGGTAGATGTTAGACAGTACAAACATCAATAAGACATAGCCTATGAGCTACTTGAGAATAGGTTATAGAGGAGTCAGTTACATTAACAAGTAATACTTAAAACAAGAATCCTTAAAAAGCAAGTAATCAAAAAATATGTACAGTAATATTAGAACGTATAAGGTAAAACAGTATGGGAGGCTGCACGGATGATGTTTCTCAAGGACAAATAAGTTTCTCAGGTAAAAGAAAGGGATATGGTAGACTAGACATCTGTCATTCTTTTTGGCATCCTGCTAATTCCTTCGTATTCTGGGAAATTCTCCATCTTTTAAGGCTTGCTATCCCACCACAAAGGTTCACAATGCCAGATTATTGTTTTCCCTGCCTCCCCTACATCCAGGGCATGAGTAAGTGACTGAGGCCCCAGTAAGCACAAGCACCCTCACCTGGCTTGTAATTAGAAACTAATGATCCTAAGGAATGAGCATGAGGCCCTTCTCTGGTGGCAGAGGGGGTGATGGCTGCAGTATGACAAGTGGCAGTAGAGCATCTAATGCTCAATGGTGATGGCAGTGGCATATTCAGTGCACCTCTCTGTGTATGACTGGGCCTTATCTCTAGCTCCATGTCCTGAACTTGGTTCCCCTGGAGATTCTGTGAACTCTTTAACAATCTTTTAGTAAAGTCCATTTCTGATTAAATCAACAAGCATTCATTTCTGCTTTAAAGCCTGTATTAAAACTGAAGAGAAGGGCATTCCAGGCTGAGGGAGGAGCAGAAGCAAAGTAAACGAGAGGCCAGTTAGCTTAGTGATTAAGAGAGGAGCCTCTCAGGCTAGAGAGATCTAAATTTGAATCAAGGTTCTACATTTTACTAGCTGTGAGACCTAATTCAATGTATTTAAACTCTCAAACCTCAACTCCTGCTTAGTAAAATGGAGATAATAATACATATTTATTCCAGGTTCTTTTGAGAATTAAACAAGGTGATGATAACTCATTTAAAGCTCTTAGTACCTCACACAGAGTAAAACCTCCACAGATAATTGTTTTATTAGTAATATTGATGATGTAATAACCATGATATTTTGGGGTAAATACAAAAAATCTGATTCTGTTGGAGTTTAAAGCACAAGGAGAGGGGTGGTAGGAAATGAGGACAGAGGCAGATTACAGAGAAGTTTTAAATCACATTGGGAAACTTGAGCATTACACACTGGGGTCACTCACGGTGAACACACAGGAGAATTATCTTAAAGTATAAATATTGTATTAAATTATTAACTAGGAGACTGATGTGACCAGGTTTTGCGCTATATGTGTATTCTCCACAGCTATAGTTATATAGTTCCACTTGACCACAGTACTTGTGCACTTGCAGGATGTAATAATATATTATACATTGTTACTGTTGAGTCCTGATGCCATACAAACTGAAGCTATTTGATTCTAAATCAAATCCTCCAACATTGTGTATATCATCTGTCAATATGTTTGCAACTGGATCAGAAGAGGTTGGTTCTATACTTGAAATAATAGCTTCTCCTTGTCTGATCTGAGAGACAACTAGCCCTTCAGTGAGAAGGGAAGTTTATAAAATGGGGAGGGGGAATGCATCCTCGGGTGACTGGCAGAAGTATGAATCACATTTGCAAGTCTGAGATTCTTCTATGACTTGTATAATCAAATATCACCTGCCACTTTTTACAACATGTTGTTGTGCACCAGCATCTTCATCTAGAGTCCATATTAAGTTAAAGATGAAAGGTTTTATTGTCAAGTCAAGAACAATCAATACTATCATTTTGCAGTGTGTGGTATTTCTTGCCAAATGCTAATAAGCATCACATTGTCTCTGTTAGCCCCGATCCTTCTGGCGCTGAGTAGACAATCTCATAGTTACTGTTAGGTTCTGCTTTACATTTACATGTAGTCTACCTGCTTACCCTCAGCTAATTTCTACCATTATCTCCTCTCCCTATCTCCACTCCACACTCATATCTACCTCTGAGAAACACTCTTTGATTTAATTTTGATTTTCACAGCAGCTACTGAAATCAAACCTGAGTCAAAACAGTGTAATTCAGAACAAGTGCTGAGAAGGACAATGTATGGGCTTGCTGGTGGAGGCTCTGGGAGGCTAGGGAAGGCAACAAAAATGGAACCCAAAATGTGCTCTGTAACCACTGAATGCTTCATTTCATTTTCTGCTACTCCCATCTGCTTTGGCAACGCAGCACAGTTTAGTCAAAAGAAAAAAAAAAGCAAAACACAGACTTTTAAGTCAGCCAGAGCTGGGTTTGAATTCTAGGTCAACACTCAAGAACCCTATTAGGTTGGTACTATTATACTCATGTTACTGACAACAGTATAGTAGCCCAGGCAGATTATGTGACTTGCCCTGTGTCTGTGCATGTAACAGGTCTCATTTTATAGTTAGAGAAACTAAGTCACAGAGCCATCAAAAAAAAATGTGCTCCGGAACTTACAAAGTGAATGAAAAGAAAGACGAATTTATTTCTTCTGACTGCTATTCCACTGATTAGCTGGACCATTCAGCCCTGCCTTTGTGGACAAGTTGAAGCAACAAACTAACTTAAAAACTAAAACCAGTTGAACAGGATAGGTTTGTAGGCAATACACCAACAATTCAGTATAATAATAAATACCCAACAGCTAGCTTGCTTTGTGGTTTTGGTACACTTTATAACCATTCATTCACCCACACAACATCAAGGGATGGTGGGGCTACCTTGTTAAAGCAGTTCATATAGAACAGGTAATCAAAACATGCTGTAGAGTTATAAGGAATATAAAGTCAAATGAGAAATCTACAGCAAAAAAAGCCCAATGCCTTCCTCTAATCAAGCCTCAATACAGATATAAAACAGGATAAACACGCTGGAATACGAAGCATTCCATCTTTTTCCTCATTATTACCGTTAACCCTTCCCAAACTGCCATTTCATCCCTATAAACAGCAGACAGGGCTGAAGAGAACCTAAAAAAGCTACTCAGTTCATGCAATTTCCTTCAGAGGAGACAACTTTCCCTAGAATATGTTTAAAAGAATTTCATTTTTAAAGACCATTTCTAAAATTAAAAGGAACTAGGGCTTCCCTGGTGGCACAGTGTTTGAGAGTCCGCCTAACGATGCAGGGGACACGGGTTCGTGCCCCGGTCCGGGAAGATCCCAGATGCCGCGGAGTGGCTGGGCCCGTGAGCCACGGCCGCTGGGCCTGCGCGTCCAGAGCCTGTGCTCCGCAACGGGAGAGGCCACAACAGTGAGAGGCCCGCGTACTGCAAAAAAAATAAATAAAAAATTAAAAGGAACTAGAGAATATGATGTTCTCCTTACAATTAACAGTGTTACTCATAACCTCTTCTTTTTGCTCACATACATCAAATAAAAACTATAGATTTTTGGGCTTCCCTGGTGGCACAGTGGTTGGGAACCCGTCTGCCAATGCAGGGGACACGGGTTCGAGCCCTGGTCCGGGAAGATCCCACATGCCATGGAGCAACTGGCCCTGTGCGTCACAACTACTGAGCCTGCTCTCTAGAGCCCCGAGCCACAACTACTGAGCCCTCGTGCCACAACTACTGAAGCCCGCGCGCCTAGAGCCTGTGCTCTGCAACAAGAGAAGCCACTGCAATGAGAAGCCTGCTCAGCACAACGAAGAGCAGCCCCTGCTCACTGCAACTAGAGGGGGCCCATGTGCAGCAATGAAGACCCAATGCAGCCAAAAATAATAATAATAAATAAAATAAATATTTTTAAAAACTATAGATTTTAAAAAATAAACAATAAAAATCTAATAAGATCCCTAGTAATATGCCAGTTTCTAGGAAGCATGCAAGACTGAAACAAGTTTCCAAAATCAGTTATTTAAAGAGTGTAAAATCTAAATAAAGGTTTAAATAAAGGTTATTTATTTATAAATATACTAAATAAAGGTTATTTAACGTTCTCCAGCCAGGTTGAAAACATTCCTACCCCTTATCATTTTCCCCGTGACTAGGCAGAATACATTCCTTTTTCCAACTGAATATACTTCCCCTTCCCTAAGAGCTTAGCTGTCTCCCTGGCAAGGATATCATATAGAACAGCTGTTGTATTACCAGTATAAAAGCAATCCCATCTGATCTAATTGAAAAACATATGGATAGACTGAAACCAAACTTTTGGGAGCTCTGTATCTTTAAAGGAAGAGATAACCAAAGACCATCTATTGGTAAAGCCTGTGAACAATGTCATGAATTCAAATTCTGCACAATTTAAACAAAATCTATTTCAAAAACCTACTTTAATTAACTTTTAAGTTCATGCTTTAAATTCCCTAGACAGAATGAAATGGATAAAGAATCAGCTCTGTTTTCAGCCTCTGCTAAGATCTTAGTTAAACCTTCCCTAAAAGTACCAAATCTTAGATGTGTCTTCACTACCCTGATTTGTCAGGTGTCAGAACAGTTTCCTTTCTTGGGTATTGTCTTCAGCAATCTCCTTTCTTCAGAACCACAACTCACTGAGACTAAGCAAATATCTCTGATGCAGATCAAAACTGGTGAGTCAATCACAGAAGTTAGAAAGTGGCCTGGGGTAATATCACCTGAGTTGATCTCATATAAGTGGAGGCTTATCAAGCTTATCATAACTTTTTATTCATTTTTTATGTTATTCATTTATATTTATGACTGTAAAATTAAAACTGGATACATTCATTGAAAAAAAAACTTGGAAAATCCAAAGAAACACAGAGAAGGAAATTAAAAAGACCCATAATCCCATCACTTAGCTTTAGCCACTTAATATTTTGGTGTATTTCTCTCCTTCTATGTATACTGCTACTTAACATAATGTAAGCATTTTAATAGATGCATAATAGTTCAGAGATTACCATAATTTCTTTATCATAGAATTTTAGAGTACAAAGATTCCTATTTCAAATATCTCTACTGAAAAAAACAAACCCAATATATAAACCAGATGAGAGTGGAGCTGATTAAAGTGTGGGCGGTGATGCGGGGGTGTGAGGTGAGGGTGGGGGTGGAGGGCCCAGAAGTAGACCCACTTGGCCTCCTGAGTCCCTATACTGGCTCCCAAACACATCTAAGGAACCCTGGCTTCCCAAATAATACAGTTTAGAAACAACAAATCTAGCCTCTCTCATTTTACAGATGAAATTACTTGCCCAAGATTACAGAACCAGTAAGAGAACTGTGAAAGACCTTAGGGTCCCATGTCTTACATACAAGGGCTCTGCTTTTCCAACTTTAGCTACTTTTTCTACAAAAGGCATCAGATGTACATCTGTATATTGCTGTTCTTCCTTTAAGAAAAATAGAAGGGACAAAGTTATGTAACAAAAAATGAATAATCAATGTAATTTGCTAGATCTCAAAGAACTCCACTTGCCTAAGTAGGTTCTCATACTATTCCTATGAGTAATGGAGAAAAGGAGAAAAGTTCATTTCTAAACTAAGGAAAAGGCCATGAGATTACATTATTTTCCTCAAGAATACACTACACATCTAGTGTAGCTACAAACCACTCCTTCTTCTTCACTCATTCAATCCTTAAATTTTTATTCAGAATCTATTTTGGGCTGGATGCTGGGGATACAATTGTGAACAGAACAAACAGAAGTCCCTGCCCTCATGGACTTCGTAAGCCTGACAGCTTGAGCAAGCTGCTTTCTCTTTCTGAACCTCAGTATTTGCCACCCATAAAGTAAGGATAATAATATTTAACTACTGCTTTGTCTAAGAATTAAATAACATGATGTAAGTAAAAAAAAAAAAAATCCTGGTAGGTAATTAGGCATATAATAGGTGCTCAGTTAACATTAATTACCTTTCCTCCCAGAGCGTTAAATATTAGATTGGTAATGAGAGGTGAGAAAGTACCAAGTTCCTTTGATACTCACACTGATTTGAGGCAACAGAACAAGTATGTTAAAATAATTCCAAACAGATTCCTACACTAGGAAAGAAGTAAATAATATTTCCATCTGAAGAAATGAAATTTACATGAGTTCTCCCAATCAAGTTCTGTAGTTTGCGTTGCTACCTCCATCACCATTTACTTTCAATTATTACTGGGCTCTTTCCATAACATTCAGCCCCATATAGTACTTAGGAAATAAAATATAAAAGTAAGCAATCCTCTTCCCAAAATGCTATTTTTCCATCCCGTAAATATGGGCAGCTAAATCAGTCAAAGATTTACATTCAACAAAATAAACTTAAAGGACAACAGTTTGGGACTTCCCTGGTGGCACAGTGGTTAAGTATCCACCTGCCAATGCGGGGGACACAGATTCGATCCTTGGCTGGGGAAGATCCCACATGCCACGGAGCAACTAAGCCCGTGCGCCACAACTACTAAGCCTGACCTCTAGAACCCGTGAGCCACAACTACTGAGCCCACGTGCCACAACTAAAGAAGCCCATGGGCCTAGAGCCCATGCTCCGCAACAAGAGAAGCCACCGCAATGAGAAGTCTGCGCACAGCAAAGAGTAGCCCCCGCTGGCGGCAACTAGAGAAAGCCCACGCACAGCAACGAAGACCCAATGCAGACAAAAAAATAAATAAATAAAATAAAAAGGAAAAGAAAAGACAACAGTTTGATTTCTTTTTTTTTTTTTTTGGCCACACCATGCGGCTTGTGGGATCTTAGTTCCCCAAGACAACAGTTTGAAATACAAAATACCAAATGTGAAACCCACCAAAAACCTATAAAGTTTTCGTCTATATTCACCAACATAAGTACCAACAGAGGTCAGAACCTGAGGTTTTACTGACTCATATAATACCCAGAAATCTACAAAATATAGATGCCAAAGTCTCGGAGATTCTAAGAGCACCTTGTAAACCGTAAAGCACTGCACACTTGTTAATTATTCGAAGCACTCTGTTCACTATTGACTTTAATTAGATTTCTACAAGGGAAATTCTGTCATTCAAAAGATCTAATATTTGCTTCTCAACCAAATTAAACCTTTTATATTGCTATTTAGCCCAAATACACCTACCCAACAAAAACAGCTCATATTATTCATAAATAGAAAAAGAAATTTGCTACTTATTCAAAGTACTGGATTTTTTTTTTTTGGAGGCAGATAACTTCTGTTATGGCAGGGTTTTTTTTTTCTGTATTGTTCCTCAGGAGAAGGAAAAAAAACAAAAAACCAAAAACAAAAGCTGGTCAATAAAGAAGAGCCAGAACAAAAAGAAAATTTTTTCTTTCATTTTTTTCTAAAAGAAAGAATTAATACCATATCCTGAATATTGTATAAACTATGACATTTTCTTATCAAGTGGGCTTAATAATCTAAATTAAACAGACTTTAAAAACAAATTCATAGGGAAAAAGTCAAAGTCACAAAGAAAGACAGGTTTTGTTCTGAGTGCAAAGTGTTCAACCCTGTGCACCCTGTTACCAGAACGTCTTCAAGGATCTTTTGTTCCCCTGGAAAGACTTCTTGGAAGAATTAGGCTTTGAGGAGGCATTGAAGGAGGACAAATGGGAAATTGTTAAGTAGAGAGGATAATTTGGTTCCTTAAAGAACATGAAAGAATGGATGGGTCCAAGAATAAGAGACAGGAGTAAGAAGAACATACAGAGGAGCTTAAAGTGAAAAAAAATGAGCAAGGAGAACAGAAGATTTTATTTTAATGAAGAAAAAGTAATAGGGAAAGATTTTTCAGACAGTAATACTTATCTGTGGAACAGTGGCATTACTAGAGGAATTATTCTGACACACATTTATCACATGTACTTAAATAGATACAGTTAAAAAGAGCTGAGTAAACCTTTACTGTGATTCAAACACACATGTATCCAGACATAATCTTTATCTTTTTCATGACAATTTTTAAAATATCTCCCTTCAAAGTTACCAGTGCAGTTAGGGTAGTTGTTTCTAGTGAAAAACAGATACACCAAAACGCATACTTGAAAAAAAGACTAAGTGACCAAGAAGAGATACCTATAACATAATCTCAACATTAGTATTAAAGATGTTTATATTATATGTAAAGAAAACAAACAAAAATAAAGATCAAGGCAAAAAGCATGAATTAAAGCTATTTTTAACTAAAAATATCATCTAACACTGTCTTTCAGCCAAACAGATCTTATATTTCTATTCTCTTCTGATCTATTAAGTGCCCTAGAGCAGTAATCTCTCTACCCATAATCTACCCATCAGTAAAAACAGCACCATGATACTTTTCTTCTATTCTTTTTATAAGGGTGCCAAGATGTCTGGAAGTTAATATACACATGCTTAGCAATGCTGAGATGAAAAGTAATGCTCACTTTAATTTTATGGATCTTTATAAAAAATCAAGATAAAAAGACCTAGTTAGATTATTTCAATGTGTAAATTTTCAACTAGCCAGAAGGCTTCCTGGGGACATAATTCAGTAGATTTGAAACTAATGCTTTAGAGTTTAACTGTGCTGTTCCAGAAACTAATCAGACTAAGGAATTTCTGCAGAAAGCTAGGCACTCAGGCCAGGAATAAGATAGAGTGAATTTGAGTAGTCCCTGGGCCTAGCCCTAAAAAGACTACAGACAGTCCTCCCTATCACAGACCATATTAGAACCTAATCAAAGGAAGAGTTAGAGCTATAATTGTACAACATTGTAAAACAGAAATTTTGAGGAGGTGACTAAATAGCTCACAAGAGAATGAAGAGAGTAAATGCCAAAGAACAGGTGAAAATTTTTCAGACTAGTATCCAAGGGCAAATATTTTTAGCAAAATGGTTTCCTTCTCTTATCCTCTATGTAACTATTTCTTTAAATGCCAATAATATGGATTCTGGAACCACAAAGACTGGGCTTGAATCTAGGCTCCACCATAGCTGGGCTTCTCTGAGTCTCAGTTTCCTTATCTATAAAATGAAGATAGTAATAGTACCTAACTCAATTATACCTAACTGTTGTGAGGATTAAGTAAGGTAACATATGTAAGGCACTTAGAACAGTACCTGTAGCATAGTAAGTACTAAATGTGTTTGCAATTACTATTACAGTGGTGCACAGTCCCTCAGACCTGATGTAAATACCAGAAGATCCAAAAAACCAAAAATTTTTCTGTTATTCATTTGGCAGCAAAACCTGACCTGAACAAATGCAAGGCTATTTATAGCTTTTTAAAAAACCCACTCAGTGTGAATATACATGCATTTTGCTGCAAGTATCTTCATGTGTTTCATTACAGGATGCTGCCCTAGACTTCACTGGGGTGTATTTATTAACTTCCTAAAATCTGAAAAATTCTAAATTCTGAAATACACCCAGCCCCACAAGTTTTTGATAAAAGATTATGAACATACCTTATCTTTGAAGCCTGAACAATTTCTATTTCCTTAAAATGAATGGTATCTTCTTAAATAACCATAAGCAAATGACACCCTGAACCTAGCTGTATAGAATTTTAGGATGAAGAAAACGTTTCCCAGTACAGGTAGGAGGGCCCTGAATTCCCAGAATGCTCCTTTCAAATAAAATCCATTCACAATATTTTATTTACATGCCATAGTAGTCAGAGCTTTCAAACTCTAAATTCTAGGACTTGCTTGAAAAAACGCCTATTCTCTTAACTTAGATCACAAATAAATGACTGAGGCTCATTTCGGGGGCATTCATGTGCCCTGAATCATGTGTACCAAACCATCACAGAACTTTACAGCTGGAAGAGACCCTTGAGAACTAATCTAAATCATTATTCCTTCCCTTCCAAACTGTTTTATCCTCCATAAATGTACTCTCCCCTATGAGGTAAGAACAACCTTCCCTAACTTGTCCTTAGACTCTGTCTATAGGAACACCCTGTAGGTGAATGTGAATAAACTGGGTGGGGTACATTGACAGACTCGGGATCCAAAATGATGGGTTGAATCTAACACAATAAATCTTACATGCTTGGCAAATGTCTCAGTTTATACTTAAGAAAATAACAAGAGTTTCCAAGTGCAGAATGAAGAAAGACTCATCTACTCCATGTTTTTTTTTTTTTTTAAAAAAGAAGACTTACCTATCTTAATGGACTCAATGAGTCAACTACATAATGTGGCTGCTAAAAAAGCTACTGTGATTAGGAACTAACTACATCAACAGTGGTACAGCATCCAGAAAGAACAAGGTAACCGCCCTCTCTGCTATGAGCTGGTTAGAGCACATCTGGAGCAATACGTTCAGCTCTGTGTTCAACACTCCAGGAGAGGCACAGAAAAACTGAAAAAGTCCAGAAGAGGGGTAACCAGGATAGTAAGGGAATGTGAAACCATTTCACATAACAGTTGAGGGAGCTGAAGTTATTTAGTCCAGACTCAGAGGGAACATGATCACTGTCTGCAGATCCCTGAAGAACTGTCATGGCCCAGAGAGAGCTGACTTGTTCTGTATGGCCCCAAAGGGCAGAGCCAGAATCAGCTGGTGTTAACCACAGTGAGAAATATTTCAGCTAAGTCCACAGAAGTGTTTCTTGCAATGTAGAGCCACGTTAGGACGCAGTGTCTTCTAAAGTCTTATCTAGCCCTGAAGGTCCATAATTTTAAAAATCAAACATTTGTCATCTCTTCGGTCTCTTACTGTTGATAACTATTATTCTCTAGTATCACAGCTTCTGCCTTCACCCTTCTTAAAATGTCCTACCCAGCCAACCAATCAGTCAAATGTTTTGCCAGGTCTGTGGGAGGAAAATGCTTGCTTGCTGGGCAATTAGTTTCAGTTTGCAGATCAGTGTCTCTACAAACAAAAGACAGCCCTAATTGAGGGGCAGGCAAGAGCTCTGAGCTAGACCTCCTTGAAAGAAATTCTTATTAATTCAAATAGCAGCTAGAAGACCCATCCAAACACGTAATATATTATCTATGGTGTTCAGTCCTTACAGGAACATTAAAATAAAACACCCTGTACCCATCTTCCCAAATGCCAGAGAATCCAACTTTACCAACCTAACTAGGTCTCTCAAATTCAGTTAGAAGTTTTCCTTCTGTCAAAGAGATGCGTTTACTGTTTGAAGTAGACTAAAACCCATGCTCAGATAGAAAGGCCATACTCGATTACATTACTGTAAAGCTAAAATTGCCCATCAGTAGGCCCACAGAGGCAGTTCAGCTTCTGAGAACTAGACACGGGCAATCCACAGTGAATTCACAGAAAACTACAAGCTATGAAAAATTTAAAACGCAGGAGAGCTACAAAAATTGGACATCCTTCTAAAACTTCTGTTGGTCAAAGACCATCATAGACATAGATATATGGTAGTCTATGGAAGTTACTAAAAGCCTTGAACAGCTCAGATGGCAAATATTACTCAATCCAGCTTTACTTCTCCTGAAATTGATTTGGAGTCTACAAAACTCCAGCCAAAGTATTAGAGAATGTAATATATACGTGATGGACTGAACAAGAACACATTCTTCCCTGTGCTTTTTAAAGTGAAGCCCAGAAGCAATCTAAGTGTCCATAAACAAGGGATTAGTTAAATAAGTTATGGTATATACTTACAACGAAAAATGCAACTGCTGAAAAGAATAAGGTAGACCTTAGGTACTAACATGAAAAAAACAGTCCATGATACATCGTTAACTGGATACAGCAAGTCGCAAAACTCTACGACTTGCTATAACCATATATAATTAATATATGTAACATATATAATTATTTCATTTTGAGTTTTTAAAACCTATTTTTAAAAACCCTGTGTTTATGTTCATATATGCCTAGAAAAATGTCTGAGAAAAGATCAAACTGCTAACAGTAGTGACCTTTAGGAACTGACTGGAACTGGGAGGCAGTAAAGGAGTGACTTTCACTCTTTCCTTTGTAGACTTCTGGTTCTTTGTTTTTCGCAAGTAAAGGTTACGTTTGCCGACAAATGCTGTATGAGTCCCCCTGTATGAGGAACCTGGAGTAGGCAAATTCACTGAGACAGGAAGTAGAATGGTTGTTGCCAGGAATTAGGGCGCTGGGGGTGGGAAGTTATTGTTTAATGAATACAGAGTTTAAGTTGGGGAAAATAAAAAAGTCCTGAAGATGGAAGGTAGTGATGGCTGTACAACTTGAATGTACTTAACACCACTAAACTGTACACTTAAAAATGGTTAAAATGGTAAATTTTATGTTATGTATATTTTATCACAATGAAAAAGTACCTTTGTGATTTAAAAATAACAATACAAAAATTATTAAGGTAAAATAACATCAATTACACAGACATTATATACTAACCATTCAAAATAAGCAATCTTCCTACATAAACACTACGGTGTGTTTCAAACTTCGGAAAATCTAATTCATCCTTTTCTACTATATTTTACTAAAACAAATAAAAATCACAAGTCTCTACTAGGTTTCTCAAATGCTTTCTATCCCACAAAAAAAAAAAAAAAAAAAGAAGAAGACCTAGTCATAAGGATAGCTAACACACACCCCCACAGTGTGTTACTCTGCATGGGGAACGGTTGTTCTAAGCTTTATAAATGTACTAAATTATTTAATTTTCACAACAATCCTATGAGCTAAGTACTATTATTATCTTCATTTCTCAGATGAAGAGAGGTTAAGCGACCTGCCCAAGTTTACACAGTTAATAAAGGGCAGAACTACGATTCAAACCTAAGAATGGACTCCAGAGTCCATAGTCTCAACCTCTATGCTTCCTGTCTCTCAGTAATATATCCATCTCTCTATAGGAAGGCCAAAAAAGGTTACAGTCAAAATCCAGCTAGTTAGTACAGCCCTTGAAGCTGGAAGAAATACAAACTTGGCTTTTTATGGGTGAATAATCTGCACTCCTTCTTATGTCAATGCCAAGCTCCAATCCAAGATGTGACTGTATTAAGGCTCATAATCATGTGGGAAAACTCTCCGCAAATTCAATTATAATCCAAAGTCCATACCTGACTCCACAGTAAATCACTGAGCCTAAGAATTAGGTCAGAGATCCATTAATATAAATACAGCTAGACAAAATGGTTTGGACAAATCAAACCCCAACTCAAAGCAAAGGAATTCAGAAACTCTTGACTAACATCTTGACAAGGTAGGTTTTATTTGTTTAGTTCCAGGCCCACTTTAGATCTCAAGGGGGAAAGAACAGAAGTTGTCTCTAACTTTGCTTGAAGACTTCAATCAGCAGGAAGAAGAGCTTTATTTTCTACAGGGACTCAGACAGAAATTGGCTTTTATTAGCATCAGCAAAACTGAACATTCCCCTTAAGGGGGAAAAAACCCGGCATTCCTGCTTAAAATGTGTATTTGTCCAAACATATTGACCTTGTAATTGAGGAAGGGAAAAAAAAATGGTGCAAGGAAGGGATTTAACCTAATTTATAAATGTGCTCAACCTAGATACACACCTGCCCCAAATGACCTACTGAATCTATTTATTTGCAGGGAAAACATGGATTACAATGTCTTTTTTTTGGCCTCAAGTGGTCTGTACTACTGTTTGTAAACAAAATCCTCTCAATATCTTTTCCACCTGTCACATGCACATCTGATATTTATATAAACAAGGAGAAATGAACAACGAAAGTGGAGCTGTAGGAGGAATCCCTTAGACTCAGGTTTTGACCAGTTGGTTTCAGGAGGTACTGGGCTGGCTTTCAAACTTCCCCAAATCACCCAGGCGGAGAGGCAAGGTGAGCGAACCGAACGCAAAAGTTTGCGCCCATTCAGCCTGTCTGACAAAGGCCAAAGAGCCCTGTTTGGAAGGAGGTGCGATGCCTTTCCACGCAGCAGCCGCCCCCCTCCCGAGGACGCACAGCCCAAGGGGGGGACAAAAGACTTTCCAGATTGGGGGCTGGGGGGCAGGCTAGCTGGAGCTTGGACCTCCCCTTGAGAGTCGAAATCTGGGGAACCTTTGGGGCAAGAAATGAGCCATTCCAGCCAAGAGCCCAACGCTAGAGGCCAGGGCTGACAGCCGCTGGGAGGGTCCGGCTGGCGAGGAAGCGCTGAGACTCACCTGGGGGAGGCGGCGAGGGGGCCTCGGTGGCAGGTGGGGTGGGCGGGACGCTGCTGCTGCTGCCGCCGCCGGGGAGAATGGAAGTCGGGATCGGGGGAGTGGTGGGCGCCGGCACCGTGGTCGCTACTGGGGTGGTCGGCGCTGGGCCAGTGGTCGTCGAGAGGGTGGTCGGAGCGGGTCTGGTCGTCGCCCGAGCGGTGGTCCCAGTACGTTCCACCGCAAGAGGTGTGATCGGCGAGGGGCCGAGCGGCGCCCGAAAGGTGGTCGGAGTGGGTTCGGCCCTGGCCCGAGAAGGGGTGGTAGCCAGGGGCTGGGCTGAAGAGGACGCAGCCAGGGGTCGGTGGACGGTAGCGTTCGGGGGTCCGGTCCTCGGGGCCTGGGCCGTGGGAGCCATGGCCTTAGAGAAAGGGTGACTGGGCTCGCCCCCCAGCCCCGGGCCCGGCGACGCGTCCACCTGCCCCGTGGCCCCGCCGCCACCGGTGACATTCCCCGCTGAGGTTGCTGAGGCGGCGGCGGCGGCGGCGGCGGCGGCGGCGCACAACAGGGCGAGGCCGCCCAGGCTCGGCAGGCTCCTCATGGCGCGCTCGGCTTCGCCATTCATTCATTCAGTCAGTCGGTCGGTCAGTCATCTTCTCCTCCCTGCACTCGGACCAGGGAAGCCGCCGCAGCCGCCACCACCACCGGGCGCACCATCGCCACCTCCCTCTGACAGGCGGCCGGCCCCGCGGGCGGGCCCCAGCGCGGAGGGAGAGACCGGGCCGTGCGAGGACAGCCCGCCCTCCCCGATTGGCAGCCTGACCCGACCAATGGGAGGCCACGCTAACTCACGTGACCCACCCGCTTCCCGGCCTCTTTGTGGCCCCGCGGGCCAATCAGAGGACGTCAAGGAGAGGGGGCGGTGCTAAGGCGGGAGGAGGGTGGTGCGAGCACAGCACCAGCCGGTCCGGCTAGCGGCAGCCACGGCTTTGTCTGCCCAAGGAGTGGGGCGCGGGCCTCGGGCACCGGGCGCCACGGAGCAGACAAAGGACGCGCCCCGCGCGGCAGAAGCCGGGCCAAGTCGCCTGCTCCACTGGGCGGCGAGCGCGACCCGGAGCGGGGATCGAGAGCTTCCCCGCCTTCTTGAACAATGGGGCGCCGGCGGCGCTCCCGGGCTCGGGTGGAGACGGAGCTGGAACCCCAGTGATGGGTGAGGGCGGCTGCAGCGAGGATGTGGAGCCCAGCATTCCCTCTGCTGCCCGAGAGCACCTGGCCTCGGCCCTGCGAGGTCTGCGCTGCATTCCCATTTCAGAGATGGGGAAACTGAGGTCCTTGTTGAGGACCTCACCGAACCAAGACCCACGCCCTCATCAGACACCTGCAGTGGGCCAGGCGCTGTGCCTGGCAGGACGGAGGTTCTAAGAGACCCGTCAGGAGCCGGAGGTGCAAGCTTCCTGCGTGGGGGAGACAGGCTTACATGCACACTTTACTCTAAAACGCCGGGGAGAGTGGGATCGGATGGGGTTGAACCTCAGCTCCAAGTTTCCTGCTGAGTGGTTTTGCGGCCTGAGCGCAGTGTTCTCACCTCTAAAAAGGGGTGGATAGAGAGCTAACATCCCCAACGCCCCCATCCCCCTCTTACAGAGCTGATGTGAGAATTAAGTAATGAATTGAAAGGGCTTAACGCAGTGCCTGGCCCACAGTAAACCCTCATTTACGCTTACTACTCTCAGTGTACTGTTAAGACAAGACCCATGCCGCAGCCCTGCGTGTACCCAAAGCCGCCTGCCTCTTGGGGTGGGTCTGATAGCAGAGCTTGACCCTGGGTGACACTCAACCCTGTGTAAAGCTGGAATTCCGGTGCGCAGCCTCGCACCATCGCCCAGGATTCAGAGCTCGCTCAGGCGCTGCAGCCTCGGCTCAGCAGCTTCTAGTGGCAGCCGGGCAGGGCGCGTTTGTCATCTGACAGGGCTTAATCCCAGCCCCACCGCCAACCCATTCCTGGCCTCCCCTGCGTGATGCTCGCTTTGTGTATGGCTTCCCATTAGTCACTGGTCTCCAACAAGAACGGGGCGATGAGATTTGCATGCGAACCCGTGTATATGTGAATTAAAAATGCACTTCTTTACCTGCATGAGGAGTCGGTGGGGAGAGGATAGTTTTGTGCTTGTGTAATGAAAACATAAATATGTTTGTGAGTCTGTGTGTATGAGTATTATGTGTATTTGTATGAGCTTATGAGTATGGGAGCTAGTATCTTTTTTGCGTATTGTATGTTTTAAGTATCTGCATGTGTACTGATGTGTGTTTTATGTGTATTTTCTGTGTGTCTTTGCATTTGTGAGTACCTATGAGTGTGTCTTGGTAGGTCCATGTATATATGTAAGGGGAGGGGGCAAACTGGGAGGGCTGTGTATGGGTTCTGGTTTCAGAACCATTCAGAATTCAGAATTCTGGTTTCAGAGCAATATTTAGGAAGCACAAATCAAGATTCTGTTTTTACTTCTTGGGGAAGGGAGGGGACAGGTCATGCCTCTTACCCATATTCTTTTGCTGAATCTTTCT
Source organism: Grampus griseus (assembly GCF_964374135.1). NCBI lineage: Eukaryota > Metazoa > Chordata > Mammalia > Artiodactyla > Delphinidae > Grampus > Grampus griseus. The sequence continues at coordinate 13,753,037 of NC_139000.1, read as the reverse complement.
AGCCCTTCAAACCCCAACCCAAATACCATATCCTCTAAGAGACTCTTCTGGATCTCTGAGTGGGAATTAATCTCCCCCTCCCCATTTTCCCACTGCCGTTTGTTTGTTCATTGATTATAGCCCTCACCTATCAATCTGTCTCTCCCCTGCCTCTTCCTAAAAGGATTAAGGATGGCTTTCAGAAATACATACAACAGGATAAATAGAACTGCCCACGTGATTTTATTACTTCTCACAGGCTTGCATCAGCGGGAATACTAGAACTTGTGATTTCTGTGTCTGTCTCTCCCATTAGGCTGTTCTCTCTGTTCTCAGTGCTTAGCAAGGGGTAATATGTGTGAGCATTGACCCATGCTGGTTAAATTGAATTAAATTGAAAAGAGATCCTGTGGTGCCCTGGGAAGAGCTTGTATCTTTAGCGTCAGACAGATCTGGGTCATGATTCTGCCAGCTGTGCGACCTTGAAAGAAACCTTTCACCGCTCTGAGCCTCAGTTTCCTCATCTATAAAATGGGACCAATGAATTCTGTCTCACTTAGTTGAGCTGAGGCCTGAAGAGAATGTTTTTACAGAGCCTGGCACACAGAAGTTGTCCGATCTGTGGAGGCTCATTTCATTTATACCAGTGCTAACTTTGAGTCTTGTTGGCCTAAGGACCACAACCAGAAACAACTTCCCCATCAGGGGACATGGCCTGACAGTCACCCTACCAGATATCCCAAGTGATAGCTGAAAAATGCTGGGTTGGCCCTAAGCTGTGCTATATCAGAGATTCAATGGCACTAGGAGAGAAAAGCTGATGCAGCTTCTTTGCCTGAAGAATCACAGAGAAAAGACTAGAAGGCCTTGCCAAAGTAATCCAGGCCAGCTCCCTGCCTCAGACAGGGATCACCCCCACCATGGGTTCTAAAACGAGTTAATTACCCTGTAATAAGTATAGAAAATGTTGAATTTTTTGGAAAGGTGATTTAAGTGTATTAACGTTGATCCACTCAACATTTAATCCTTAAATTTCCTGTTCTGCCTTTATCTCTAAAGTGCAAGATAACATTTTTGTTTGTTTGTTTCTTAGGAATAATATTTTATTTTTGTGTTTAAAAATTGGAAATGCTCCAGATATCCAAATCAGAGAAAGTTGTTATTAAATCTCTTCAATTTAATCATATAAAGTCATTGTAAGGGTGGCTATGAAGACATTATAGTGAATATTAATAATCGACCATTGAGCTCTTACTACATGCTAGACATTATACTAAGAGCTACACATTAATTCTTTTGTTTAATCCTAAGAACAACCCCAGGAAGTAGGTACTATTATTATCCCTATTTTACAGCTAAGGAAACTAGGCCACAGGGAGGTTAAGCAACTTGCCCAAGGTCACTTAGTAAATGATAGAGCCAGAAATCAAACTGAGGCTGGCTGGCTCTAGCTGGCACCCTTAACAACTCTGCTGTAAAGGGAAAATGCTTATGAAATAATTTTAAGAAAAGAGAAAATAAAAATTAGAGCTATGACGCTCTGTGTAACAGAATGTCATTTGGTACTTTTCCTGTGGCTCCAGAATTGCAGCTAAGGCCCAGGGCTCTAAAGAGAGCTGTCAACCCATCCATGGCATCCGGGCCTCTGGACTTAATGAGGGGTGGTGAGGAGGCACAGAACAGCAGGGGGCAGAGAGGGCTGATTCCTCTTTGTATCTTCGGCACCTAGCACAGTGGCAAATACAGAGAAGTGAATTGTATGTTGAGCTAAACAAGGCCTTATGATGTGGCAGACACCGTTCCAGGAGTTTTGCATTCATAACCCATTTATTCCCCAAAGGTAGGACTATCATCTGTACTTTAAAGGAGGAGAAAAGGAGCCTCTGAGAGGTTAAGGGATTTGCCCAACATCTGCCCAGCTCCAAAATCCAGGCTCTTCTCCAGACTCCACAGGCCATTTACGTAGCTACTATGCCTTGCACATAGTAGGAGCTCAGTGAACGCAAAGAAAGAACAGGTATACACCAAATTTAACCCTCCTGCTAGAGCAGCATTTAAGAAAAGAGAAGCTTTGAGAGTAAGGAAAGAAGGCATAATAATGTAATCAGCAAAATAACTTCATCTCCAGATTTCAATAAAACACAGAAACTTTCCCCTTTCTGGTTTCATTGAAACAGCAGTGCTGACATGGACTATTTCTTTTTTTTTTTTTTTTTAACATCTTTATTGGAGTATAATTGCTTTACAATGTTGTGTTAGTTTCTGCTGTATAACAAAGTGAATCAGCTATATGTATACATATATCCCTGTATCCCCTCTTGCATCTTCCTCCCACCCTCCCTATCCCACCCCTCTAGGTGGTCACAAAGCACCGAGCTGATCTCCCTGTGCTATGCAGCTGCTTCCCACTAGCTATCTATTTTACATTTGGTAGTGTATATATGTCCACGCCACTCTCTCACTTCGTCCCGGCTTACCCTTCCCCCTCCCCACATCCTCAAGTCCATTCTCTACGTCTGTGTCATGGACTATTTCTAATCCTGCCAGAGCCTGGGCTCCTATAAGATGTGGCCAGATGCAAGGTTTGGCATCATCTGCAGACAACTTTAGTTATTGGGGCCACTATTAGCAAAGCCTGCTCAGCAGAGTCACAGAAAGAGAAATACAAATGGCTAAGCCACATAAAGCACTGTGTATTCAACTTAAGTCATCAAAGATTTGCAAACTGAGACAATAAGTTACCATTTTTTTTAACCTATTGATTTGGCAAGAATTTTTTAAAACTGGTAATACTTGTTGCTGGCAAGGGAATGCCTCACATAACTGATGAGAATGTAAAATGTAAATGATATGTAAAATGATACAACCTTTCCAGGAAGCCTTAAGCCTTTGACTCGTTATTTCCACTTTAAAAATCCATTCAAGAGAAATAAACAATTAGATGTAAATAAAGCTTTATGTATGAAAATGTTCATCAGAGTGTTATGGATAATAATGAAAATTAGAAAAATCTAAACAGATAACAGGGAATTCCCTGGCGGTCCAGTGATTAGGACTCCACGCTCTCACTGCCGAGGGCCCGGGTTCAATTCCTGATCTGGGAACTAAGATCCCACAAGCCAAGTGGCTCGGCCAAAACATAAAAAAAATAAACAGATAACGGTAAGGAGAGGTTAAATACTTTGTGCTGTTATGCCCTCCCTATGTTGGCACACTATACATCCATAAAAACTGATATTCATGGGGGCTTTCCTGGTGGCGCAGTGGTTGGGAGTCCGCCTGCCGATGCTGGGGACGCGGGTTCGTGCCCCGGTCCGGGAAGATCCCACATGCCGCAGAGCGGCTGGGCCCGTGAGCCATGGCTGCTGAGCCTGCGCGTCCGGAGCCTGTGCTCCGCGACGGGAGAGGCCACAACAGTGAGAGGCCCGCATACCGCAAAAAAAAAAAGAAAAGAAAAGTCCATATATTGTATGACTCCAGCTACATGACATCCTGGAAAAGGCAAAACTATGGAGACAGTTAAAAGTTCAGTGGTTGCCAGCGTGCGGTGGGGCGAGGAGGGATGAATAAGTGGAGCACAGAGGATTTTTAGGGCAAACAAAACTACTCTGAATGATATTATAATGATGTATACATGTCATTATATATTTCTCCAAACCCATAGAATGTACAACACCAAGAGTAAACCGTAATGGACTGAGTGAATATGATGTGTCAGTGTAGGTTCATGAAGTTTAACAAGTGTACCACTCTCTCTTAATAGTGAGGGAGGTTATGCATGTGTGGGGCAGGGGATATATGGGAAATCTCTATACCTTCTCAATTTTGCTGTGAACCGAAAAACTACAATAAAAAAATAGTTTTATTAAAAAATAGATTACATGGTTATTTGTACTATGATCTCAATTATGTAAAATAATATGCAAATATATATTCATATATTACTATATTCATATATTATTTTACATAGTATGATACATGAATATATTAATTATATATAATATGAATATATTATTAATTATATATAGTATTAACTATGTATTAATATGAATATAACATTTTATATATACATAAAATAAAAGACTAAAAGGGAATATACCAAAACATTAACAATCTCTGTCTCTGAATGATTGTATTATGGGTATTTACATTTTTTTCTCCTTCATACTTTTTCACATTTTTCTTTTTTTTTTTTTTTTTGCAGTAAGCACATATTACTTAAATAATCAGAAATAACCCACAATAGAACTCATTTGGATCTGGGGATATGTCTGCCAACCACATTCTGGATCTGCCTCCATGGTATCTCTTCTCAAGATGATGAGGAAGAGAAAGTTTTAAGTTGTAAACTCACATTAACTACAAAGTGCCTTCCCCAAGGAAGCTAAATGTTGAAATCCTGCTTCAAAGTCCTTCTGATGCTAAAATAAGCTCAGAAAAGCATTTGCTGCAGTTCTTGGAGATCCACTGAAGGACGTCATTCACAGTGGGCACCAAATCAAACCCTCACTCGTCATCAGCACTGGCTGCAGAGCAAAGAATTTGAACCATCTAGAGGAGGAATGGGGTCAGAGCTTCACAGATAACTCTTTCCCTTAGGTTGCTATAATTATAATACAGGGGATTACTGACAGGTGCAGAACACACAAAGCTTTCCCAATCATTGTCTTGTTTGAGCTTTGCAACCACTCTGGAGAGATGGTGGTGGTGGTATTAGTAGTAGTAGTAGTAGTAGTAGTAGTAGTAATAGTAGTAGTAGTGTAATAATAATAATAGTGACTAACATTTACTGAGCACTTATTATATGCCAGACATCCATGCAAAACACTTCATGCACATTATCCCTTCTAATCTTATACTGTGAGGTAGGAGTGATTATCTCCACTTTATAGGTCAGTAAACTATTGCTTAAAGAATTCAAATGACTTGCCCAAGGTCACCAAACTAATAAATGGAAGAACTAGGATTCATAGCCATTTTTTTAGTCCTCAGGTCCAGAGTGATTTCCACAACTGCTTACTGAACTTCCTCAACTTTAATTTTTATTGCTATTGTTATCAGGAGAGACATTAGTGCAGCAGTAAAGAGTGCCTGGCTCGAGGAGCAACTAAGCCCGTGCACCACAACTACTGAGGCTGTGCTCTAGAGCCCACGAGGCACAACTACTGAAGCCCACGTGCCACAATTACTGAAGCCGACGTGCCACAACTACTGAAATCTGCATGCCTAGGGCCTATGCTCCACAACAAGAGAAGCCACCGCAATGAGAAGCCCTCGCACCGCAACAAAGAGGAGCCCCTACTCGCTGCAACTAGAGAAAGCCCACGCACAGCAACGGAAGACCCAATGCAGCCATAAATAAATAAATAAATAAATAAATAAATAAATAAATAAATAAAATCTAAAAAAAAAAAAGAGTGCCCGGCTCAATCCTGGTCTTTCTAGCTGTATAACTTTGGACAAGTCACTTTAGCTCCGTGTTTCAACGTCCTCCTCTGTAGAATGAGGATCATAATATCTGTCTCACGGGTCGAGGTCAAACAAAGCAATGTATACAAAGTGTTGAGCTAAAGCCTGCCCCAGAGTAAACACTCAGAAGACACTGGAACATATCTGATTTTCCCAAACCTTGTCTTTTCACATAGTGGGTCAAGGCCAGGAGAATACAATGAACTTGGGGGTCAATGCCCAGTATTCATACTCCCCATGACCTCGGCCCTCTTGAAGAGCCTCCTTCACTG